>NC_133655.1:119311583-119639290 GCF_009905375.1 Apium graveolens
TTGATTTTCAGGTAGTGAGGGAGTCACAACGGTCTCGCTTAAAACCCACAACCTTACAAGTTCAAAGAACTCGTTTTTGACAAAATCGCCCCATGTCAGAAATAAAGAAAATTTGTATTTTATTTCGTATTTCATAAACACGAGAATCTCATAATCGTTTGTTCATTTTAAAATCTTGAGTTGTTACAGATTTTATCTTGTTTAGCAAGCATGGCATGAGTGTTGTATCTAATACATACATCCTTAATTTAATTAAGCATGCTTTTTTATAAACTACTCTACACATACATTCATCATATACGCATATGTATGTAAAGTACAATATATAAACATGGTTGGTTATGGCTTTATCCTATGTGATATTCATCAAGCTAATGACAAATATTTAGGTCAATCCAAGATGAAAAATAAATACAAGCTAACTATGACATGTCTTCTTTCTTGTATTGTTTCCTTGAATGGCCTCCATGTGGGATTACCCTTAATCTTCAAATCTTCATGTCATCATTTACATTACAAGAATGAAATACAAAAACTAATCTAATAAACTTACAAGAAGAACTCGAGTTACATTCGAGATTTAAAAATTACAAAGATTAAACGACATGCAAGCCGTATTTAAAAAAACTAAAACCATTAACCTAAGGTCATAAGCCATAACCATCCACCATGCTCAATTAACACATAAGAACATGTTAAAACACATAATATAATCTTAACATATCATACCCATCATTATCTAATAAGAAAAACCAAATATGGAAAAATCAGAAAATTCGAAATTAAATCTGATAACAGTAAATCGCAGATTACTGAGCCTAAACGACGTGAAACGCCTTACAGATGAGATGTTAATAGCTTTAGCTATCAGTTTCATTCAGACGCTCGATTCCATATGAAATAGCATATTAGTTCACCAAAACCGGACACCAGACCCAGATTTCAGCAAATCCGCTGCATCCGATTCAGAATCGTATCAAATATGATTCATATAATAAGAACAAACACAAAACATGTATATATCAGTATATATACAGATTATATAATCATCATATGATTATAAACCTCTCATGAATATCATATATTCAAAACATATACATATATACGCATATATAAACATAACAACATGTAAAACATACAAAATCGCATACATAACAGTCATGGAATATTGTATACATGTTATCATCATAAAACCAGTAAACACATAAACGAATTAAATATTTTTCGCAAGTAGCTCTGATGCCATTAAAGGGTTTCGAGCACATAAATGCAACGGAAACAATAATTAAAAATGTGAAAAATCAGAATTTTCGAAACACGCCGCAGAATCCATGCGAAAAATAGATATTTAATTCGTAGATCAGATTGTTTACCTTAAGAAGCCTTACAAATTGATTGAATAATGGAGATCCAAAGCTTTTTCAATCACCACGCATCCCGCTCTCGCGATCTACGCTCTATCGGTATCCACACGAATGCTTGAACGCAAGGATTGAATGTGTACTAGCACAAACTCGTTTCTTCTTGCTCTCTCCATTTTCTCCCTTGGTGGTTAGGGTTTTAGTAAAAGTCTTGCATAAAAAATCAGCCACACAAGAGATATTATATAGAGAGTATAATAAGAATTATAACTCTTAACTAATTAGGAGTTATTATTAATTTAAAATTCTTATTTGTATAATAATTAACTCACACTTAATTATTTAACAAATGAATCTCATAATTAATATTAGTAAATTCGAATATCAATATTTATATAATTAACTAAGTCATACTTAATTAATATTATAAATAATTCGAATTACTTTAATTTAATTTAAATTAAATTTAAATTAAATAATCCTTCAAACATTCTTTGTGTGTGACCCTATAGGTTATTATTACATTGGCAACGAATTTTAAATCTAATTTAAAATCGTAAACAATGAGCGGCATCTAGTAATACATCAACGCTACCAAGTAATAATAATTGAATCGGTGATCGATTAAACCTTTCGTGAATAATGTACAATGTAATATAATCAATTTAACCATATATTATAGATTAAACTAGAGGCATGTAATGTGTCATCCTCATCATAGTTTAATCCAAGTTTCCTTATCAATGAGTAGACTATCATATCAAATCAACATTTGAGCGTGGCCACGCATTTCATAGTCTAGCTCACACAAGAGGCCAATAATATCACTCCTAAAATAGGATGGTTAAATCCCATCTAGATCATTCATATTTCTCATACGGTTCATAATATACCCAATGTCCACTTTTATCATTACCCGGCCAAGGATAACTTTTAATGGAATCAATGTATATTAGTTCTCGTATAGAAATATAATGACTTCATGTCTAAGGACCATTACATCATTATCACTGTAAGAATTACTTATGACACAATAGACATGTAAAATCTCACATTAGGTCTGTCCAGCACCATGTACATATACATCTGCATGTGTTTTTTACTTTAGTATCATCATACATATGATCAATGAGATGTGATCATCAGTCAACAAATACACCAGTCTTAATGTATTATTATCGTCCCTTAATAATAATACTCGACTAGGGACCTTTAGGAATATTGATACTATTCTCATAATCTCATTTCTAAGTCACGTACTTAGAGATATAGAATTACATATGTTATTCCAAGGACATTTATTAATCTAACATTTATATCACAGTAAATTAAGAAATAATAAATTATAAAGGGAATAATCGATAGAAAATAAACATTAATAATCTGAATGTCTTAAACTAAAACATCATAGTGTTGCCTCTAGGGTACAAACACTAACAGACTCTCCTTGCTCCAAGGCCATAAGTGCATAAATTCCAACTTCCTCATCTTCATCATTATCAGAATCATCCCAACTCTTTCCCTCTGCAATATAGGCTTTGCTTTGCTTTTTCTTCAGAAGAGCTTCATACTTTGCTTCTAGTTCAAAATAAGCTTTGTCTTTCTTTGCTTTCTTGGGTTTCCTGCATTCTATAGCAAAATGGCCTAGCTCATCACAGTTATAGCACCTTATCTTTGATCTGTCAACAGATCCAGTTTTGTAACCATTTTTGCTATCAGATGTGAACTTCCCTTTTCCTTTCCAGCTGCTGTCTTTGTTGAATGATTGTCCTTTACCCTTGAAGAACCTTGGCTTCTTTACTCTAATGTTAGAGAACTTTCTTGCCAGATAAGTCATTGACTGATCTAGCTCATCAAGTTCATCCAGGGTGTAGAACTCATCTTCTTCCAATTCCAGTATGACTTGTTCCTGTGAATCAATGTTTCTTTGGTCACTTGTTGATGTAACTGGAGTCTGGGATCTTGGCTCATCATTAGAGGTCTGGATTTCATTGACAATTATTGTAATATCCGGGACACAACGTGTAATTATTTTTATTGATAAATAATTATTATGTGATTATATTGTGATTTTTGGTGAATTATCTGATGAATGGTGTTGTTATGTGGATGTGTATATGTGGTAAAGTATAAGTATGTTAGTTTTATTATGTCCAGAATAAAATATAGATAATTAAGGTATTTTTTTGGTAATTTTTGGAGTGTTATATAATTTTATATTAATTTATTAATTTATTAATTATTTTCTAAATAATTACAAAACTATTTTATAAAGCCGGGAATCATCCAACTTCAACCATTTTTGTGTTTACAACCCGAAACTCTTCTGAAAACTTCATTCTAACCTAATCTGGTAATTCTGGACATTTTCCATGTTTTGACTTTTTCGATCCGGATTACGGTTTGACCCGTGCGCGGCCCGACACAAAATTTTCGATACGATAACCCTTTTTGATACAATTATCTTCATACAAAGCATTTTATTAAAAGCCTGGTTTTGATGATTATCCAAAACTTTTGATGCTTATCCAAAACAGGATAATGTTTATCCAAAATGCTATCCGATCGGATCGTTTTTGCAGTTACTTAGCGGCTAAGCAACGTATTTATCGTTCCAACACGATCCAAAATGTATTAATATTCCATAAATATAAATAGCCAATACAGTATTGTATTTTGTACTGATAATCATTTGCAAACAGTAAAACTATATAGTTTATAGAGAAAAACCTTAAATTCATCGCGTTATTCATAATCAAACGCACAAACGAAGGTGTTATCGAACTCCGATTCGAGCGTGCCATATATCAAATCGAAATTCTCGAAAAGTTCTTTCTGAATCAATCACCCATTTTAGTGCAGAAATCAAGGTTATTTTCTTATTTAATTATTTTAATTCGAATTATTTAGTAATTAAAATATGAATTTTTGTTCTTGATGTTGTATGTGTGATTTGATGTAACACCCCCAGATCCGGGGTCGGGGATCCGGGTCATCACAGTCTTTCTTTCCATAAATATCACTTAACTTAATTAGAAATAAATAACCTCATGTTGTGATCCCACAATAACACACACCACAACACGTTATAGTCTCAGAGATGAAATTGAAATAAGTACAAGTCCTTAAATCCATAAATTAAAAGTTATTACAACCCAAAATGATTACTTAATAAGTTTACAATTAGTTGCCATTATCCAACACAAGTTATAATTATACATAATTGATTCCCAAAAGTAGAATGACTGGCCTACAGATAGATCTACCTCTGCAGCTATGGCAGTTATGATATCAACGAGAAGACGCGGGACGCTTCCCACACTCTTGCGCTGGGTCTGCTTGAGTCTGGCCATCCTTCCTAACTGTTGTTGTGTAATGAAGAAATGAAGCAAGAGTGAGCATTATAGCTCACAAGATACTATATAGTTTAATCAATAATGCAAGTATCTGAAGAGATAACTTACTGAAAATCTTTATCAAGTGTAAGATAATTACTTACTGGATATAAGCTTAAAGGAAGATGAAGTTACAAAATACTTCCATATACTTATATCATTTAATAAAACTACTTGAACTACCACTGTTCAAAGTATAATAAGTTTTCAAAGGTTCATCACATAGATGGGACTACAACATAAGACTTGAATAAATTCAATCTTTGAAATATTATTTGAGTGAAATGAAGTTACGAGATACTTCATTAAGTCCCGATATATATATATATACCTATATTGTAATAACCCCCAAAATTTTGAACTTTTTGTAACCATTATGAATAGTGTTTTTGCTGAATGAGAAAGCTTTTCATGCCACACTATGTAGGGGTTCTGTTATGGATATTCTGAGATTTTATTAGTACTCTATATGGTATATAAGTGTATGTAAAGATCGTCAGAATCCAATTCCGAACACTTTGATTTTTCCTGGAAATCCACTAGATACGGAAAGAAGTGAGTATAAGGTAACATGATAAAAAGGATTTAAATAAAAGGATTATAAGAGAGGATCATAAAAGGATTATAATATATTGAGAAAGGTTAAGGAAACTCAAGTAATAAGATCACGGGTATGATCCCTCAAACGATAAACGAAAATAAAAGTTAAGCGAACCGTATAACAGATCAGCGGTCATTAGGCAAACAATTAGGAAGTTAATCAATGAGGTTAGGGATGATGAGGTCATCCAACCAATAAGGAGAGGGCAAGTAAGAGATGATGACACAATAAGGTGATGTAAGCATGACATAGGGAGGGAGGAGGTGTGGTTGGTTTATAACCACACAAAGACAAGGTTAATAAGGTAATTAACCAAAAATCCAAACAAAACTACATCCACCAAGCCAAAACAAATCATTTCATCAAAACAAAAATTTTATTTCTCTTCACCAAGAACCTTGCTCTCGGCCTTTTCTCCATTTCAAGAAGAAGATTTTCAAAGTTCAAGTTCCAAGCTTCCTTAATTGGTAAGTTAATTATCTAGTACTCCTTATGCATAAATATAGCTATCCCATGAGTTTAAGCTTCAAATTCCTTCACAATCTCTTCCAATAATTCAAGGAAGAAGATGGTGAATAGTAACTTTCAAAAAAAAAACTTTAGTTTTCTTGAATTTTATGAAAGTTTAAGGTTATACAAGCAAGGATCAAGGTTCTTTAGGCATTCAAAGCTCTTGTGTTGTGTTAAGAAGCTTCAAGAAGGTATAAACTCCAAACCCTAGCTTTAGTTTTGAGTATTTAGGAATGGTTATGATTGATATAGTGTATGTGAAGCATGAAGCTTATTTGTTTAGAGTTTGGGTTGGAGTGGTAGTGAAATGAATGTTGAATCTTGTTGATTTGTTAAAGGAATTAAGTATAGTTTAAATTCATGATGAGAATAACATAAATTGGAAGAACTTGAGGTGTTGGGACTGTTGTATTGTGTTTTGGATGGATGTTGGTTGTATGAATGAATTGGGATTGATTGGTGGTTGAATTGGAATGGTATAAAATTTGGAAAATCGCGTAAACATAGCCGTCGTAATGTCCGATTTACTTTAGACTGCTTTTGTTCATAACATTAGGACCCGATAACTCCCTGCTAGGTTTTGCCCATTGCCATTTTTAGATATTTCATGTTACGAGCTTCGTTTTGATATGTGGTTCGTTTGATTCCGATGTACGGTTTAGGAGAAACGGCCATTTTAAGTAACGACGTTTCGCGAACGAAATATTACCCCTCGCCTTACTTTGAAACATAGGTTAAAGACCTAAAAATGGTTAATTACCCCTCGACGTTTGATTCTGATGCATGATCTTGTGATAAATGCATGTTTGTTATTAGCAAATTCTTGCGATATATTGTAGCATGTGATATGGTATATATGCATGCCTTTTCCGTATTCTTGATTTATATATCTGTTGGTTCAAATGCTTATTAGTTGCATAATACTTATGCTAGAGATAAGCAGTAGTTGTGTATACCCTTAGTATAGGAGACCCAAAGGTGAACATTTTCTAAAACCGGGAGTCGATGTTCCCGAGTATATTATTTATATATATATATATTTAAATATATATATATATATATTGATATAGTTTTCAAAACCATTAATCGAATAAGGTTTATTCGATAACTTTTATTTTATTTAATGAATATTATTACGAATATTCATTCGAGGGCTTATGACTCCTTTTATTTTATTAAATGAATATTATCTTGAATATTCATTCGAGGACTTATGACTCAGTTTATATTATTTAATGAATATTATTTGAATATTCATTTGAGGACCTATGACTCCGACTATTTGCTGAGATATATACTTTATTTTATTAAAGAATAAGGTGTCGATAATCAAACTTATTTTTTTGATTATTCAAATAAAGATAGTACTTTCGTATAAGTATATCTTTGGTTATTTAATACCCATTTCAAGTATAAGTTTTACAACTTCTACTTCAATTATTTGTATAAAGATTATTCTTTATGGGAATATTATTTAAATAATAATATTAAGATATTTTCTAATATATTGGGACTGATTTGCTTTATTAAATCAGCATTTCTCCAAACACTCTTTAAAGTGTTTTCGAGTCTTTAAAATGATTTTTAAAAGTTAGAGAGGATCCCAAAACTCATTTTTTTATATAGTTAAGATCTTCCTTTCGAAAGGGATTTAAATACTCGCTCAAAACTTGAGGGATCCGGCTCAGTGGTGTATTTTACATTCGCAACGAGGTTGCTGTTTTGATAAATGAATTGATTACTTACCCAACGTTCGGGAAGTAAGTCCATCTATTGAGTCGGCATAAGCAACATGGGCTCAGTGGGCGTCCATGAAAGTGTAAGTGGCTCAGTGGGAGTCCATCAAATGCGTAAGTGGCTGAGTGGCAGTCCAGCATAAGGTCCTATTGCGACCAGGGTGATGACCAGTGGGGAATTCGTCCATCTACTAGTAGAAAAGGTTACTTATTGGTATCTTTGCCTGATCAGCAAGATACTAGGTTTATGCCACAATTCTTTTCCTTTCCAAAAATTCATTGGATGTTATAAACTTTGTTCATACTTTACATGACAGAGGTTTTCAGGAAATGTATAAAGAGATATATATGTGGATATATATATCGGGACTTAATGAAGTATATCATAAATTCATTTCATTCAATAATACTTCAAAGATTTAATCTATTCAAATCTTGTTTTGTAGTTTCATCTATGTGATGAACTGTTGAAAACTGATTATAATTTGAACAGTGGTACTTCAAGTGGTTTTCTAAAATGATATAAGTATAGTGAAGTATTTGGTAACTTCATCTTCCTTTAAGCTTATATCTAGTAAGTAATTATCTTACACTTGATAAAGGTTTTCAGTAAGTTATCTATTTAGATACTTGCATTATTGATTACACTATATATTATCTTGCGAGCTGTAATGCTCACTCTTGCTTCATTTCTTCATCACACAACAACAGTTAGGAAAGATGGCCAGGCTCAAGCAGACCCAGCGCAAGAGCGTGGGAAGCGCCCCGCGCCTTCCCGTTGAGATCGTAGCTGCTATAGCTGCAGAGGTAGATCTATCTGTAGATCAGACATTCTACTTTTGAGAATCAATTATGTATAATTATAACTTGTGGCAGATAATGGCAATTAACTGTAAACTTATCAAGTAATCATTTTGGGTTGTAATAACTTTTAATTGTGGATTCAAGGACTTGTACTTATTTCAATTTCATCTCTGAGACTATGACGTGTTGTGGTGTGTGTTAGTGTGGGGTCACAGCATGAGGTTGTTTATTATTAATTAAGTTAAGTGATAATTGTGGAAAGAAAGACCATGACGACCCGGATCCCTGACCCCGGATCTGGGGGTGTTACAGAAATGGTATCAGAGCCAAGCGTTATAAACTTCAGAGATGATGCGACGATATAATAATAAACTCACAAAGATAATAAGAACTCTTGCCAAGTTCATGGTTGGACTACTTAAAGTAGCGCTGACAGTTAAAACCTTTACGGGAACCCTTATAAGTATCATGATAGTAACTTAGCTCGTTTAATATGTAGGCGCATGAGATAGAGGACCCTGAGATGTTCGAGCGTGAGCATGATGAGGCACTGCTAGATGTCGAGGATCAGGAGGAGCCTGAGATGGAGGAGGATGAGGAGGACCCCTCAGAGGAGTCAGAGACAGAGGTCATTGCTATTTCAGATGAGGAGGACCCGGATGAGGTCCCAGTGGCTGAGGAGCGTGTCGGAGCTATGGTAGTGTACACTGGTACCCCTTTACCCACACTCCCTGTGGTCTGAGCCCCTACCCCTCCACTACCATCCTGGAGCACCTATGATGACAGCTCAGAGACCCATACTTCCGAGCCTAGACAGACCGAGGAGGCACCCCCAGCGGCTCCGGATTCACCGCCTCTCGACCCTGCCCATAGGCAGTCTTTGCTAGCCCACGGCTATGTTCAGGATGTACTGAGGACCCGAGTGGCTGTTGCTGAGGCCCGGCTGGATGAGGCCAGGAGGGAGTTGGATGCAGAGAGGGCGGGTAGGCGTACCCGAGCTTATGAGACTAGGGCTGCTATACCCCGATCCTTGACGAGAGAGCTGACGGGGATAGAGCTCACGTCCCGAGCGAGACTCAGATTGCTCCAGGGGGACAGGCATGGTAGGATCTCCATGCGGCAGGCCGTCTATATCTTCCGTCATGCGATGGAAAGGGTATGGGAGCTGACCCACTCCGGTGTGTGATTCAGGATTGACGATGGGATAGTCTAGTTGTCTAGTTAGTCGAGGCCTTAGTAAGAGCCAATTTTCCGGGATAGTTGACTTGTATATAGCATCCCTTTTTCTGACTAGACAGATAGACTCTTGTGTATCACTTTTGGGACAGATGGCTGTAGCACTGTTGTACTTTTGACCAGATCGAAACTATGTATTTCTCGCATTGTATATATTTGTTTCCTTTTAGTTCAGTTCCTTAGTGACGAGATCACTATTTTTATCATTTTTATTACTGCACTTCTTATTAGAACTGCCATAAAAATAATAGAATTGCGAGATACATTCTCCACATTATAAAGACTGTGCAAGGCACAATATTGAGTATGATTGTGACCTAACGTTGATTTTTCCCTATAATTTTTTATTATTATTATTATCAGTATCATGCCGCCAAGAAAGATTGGAACTAGGGCGAACCATAGATCTGAGGACCAGGGAAGCCATAACCAGGACGATAGGAACCAGGAACACAGTGAAGAGGAAGATGAGGATTATGTGGAACAGGATGACTCCATGTATGAAGAGGAAGAGGAAACATATGATGTTGAGGGATTTGAGATAGAGGCTGAAGAAGGAGAAACTGAGGTTGAGCAACCAGTACCAAACCCAGGCATGGATCCCATGGGCCAGTTCATGCAACTACTAAGGCAGAACTTGGAACGTCAATCCAACCCACCCCCTCAAGGAAATAACAATGTTGTGGCAAAATCTTTCAGGGCTTGTAAATCCCTTAAGTCCCCTGAGTTCCACGGATCAGCTGACCCAGTTGAGGCAAGGGCATGGTTAAAGGAAATGGAGAAATCCTTTGAGATTTTGAGTACCGATGAGGAACAGAAGACTGTATTTGCTACCTACCTTCTGAAAGTAGAGGCCAACTACTAGTGGGAGGCCAAGAAAAACATGGAGACAGATGCTATCATAACCTGGGAGAGATTCAGTCAGTTGTTTCTGAGGAAGTATTTCCCGAGATTTATGGAAAACCAGATGGAGCTCAAGTTCCTGGAGCTAAAGCAGAATAATTTATCTGTAGCAGAGTACGAAGCGAAATTTACTGAGTTATCAAGGTTTGTGCCGGAATTTGTGAGCACCGAGGAAAAGAAAGCTATGAGGTTTTAGCAGGGACTGAAACCGTGGATTCAGAATAGGGTGGCAATCCTTGAGCTTACGGATTATGCCACTCTGGTGCAAAAGGCAACAATTGTAGAAGCCGGAAGTGAACAGATGCAGAAGAAAAGAGAGAAGAAGGGAATAAAGAGGAAAAGTATGAGCATATGAGGAGGTTCCGCAGAAGGAGCTTCCCAACTAGATTTAATCGAGGAGCAGTGTCCCTACCGGGAAAGAACACTGGGTTTAAGCGGCCAATGAGCGTGAGTGTGAGCCAGAGCGGCCAGAAGTCAAGAATGTCCTATTCCAACCAGTCTCGACCCCCATTTCCAGCCTGTAACACTTGTGGAAGGATGCACACTGGGGAGTGTAAAGGAAAGCCAGTAACCTGCTTTAAGTGCGGTCGGGAAGGTCACTATTCAACTAAGTGCCCTTCATCAACCACTGCCGTCATTCCAACCACCACTTGTCATCAGTGTGGACGCCCGGGTCATTGGAAGAGGGAATGCTCAATGAACAAACTAGCAGCTTCAGGAGCCAGCAGGGTTGCCTCCAATAAGCCACCTACTGCGAGGACTTTCAACATGACAGTCCAGGATGCTATGAAAGACTCAGATGTGATAGCAGGTACCCTTTCTCTAAATTCAGTCAGTGCAAACGTTTTATTTGATTTGGGAGCAACTAAATCTTTTATATCAAAGGACCTTGCGTTTAAGTTAAGACTTAAGGCTGAACCCTTGATAGAACCCTTACAAGTAGAAATAGCCAATCATGAAATTATTCCTGTTAACCAGATTCACCCCGCCTGTGAGTTAGGCATAGGGGAGCAATCTTTTAGTGTTGATCTGATTCTTTTTAAATTAGGGGAGTTTGATGTAATTTTGGGAATGGACTGGCTATCTAGCAATGATGCTCAGATAAACTGTAAGGGGAAGAAAGTTAAGTTAAATATCCCAGGAAAGAAAGAAGTAATATTTAGAGGGAAGAGGCAGACACAGAAATTTTTGACTATGGCCCAGGCCAAAAGGATGCTACGAAAAGGAAATGAGGCTTACCTAGCCTATGTGGTGGACACGCAGAAGGAGGTGCCCAACTTGCAGGATATTCCGGTAGTCAACGAATTTGAAGATGTATTCCCACAAGACCTTCCGGAATTACCACCCGATAGAGTGATTGAATTTGCTATTGAGTTGGCCCCGGGGACGGCGCCAGTTTCAAAGGCACCATACCGGTTAGCCCCATTAGAAATGAAGGAATTGGCTACTCAATTACAGGAGCTTTGGGATAGGGGTATGATAAGACCCAGTGTGTCTCCATGGGGAGCACCAGTGTTAATTGTAAGGAAGAAGGATGGGAGCATGAGGCTGTGCATCGACTATCGAGAGTTGAACAAGCTAACCATAAAGAACAGGTACCCGTTACCTAGAATAGACGATCTGTTCGACCAGCTGAAGGATGCTGTTTATTTTTCCAAGATTGACCTGAGAACTGGATATCACCAACTAAAGATTAAACCCGAAGATATTTCCAAGACAGCGTTCTGTACTAGGTATGGGCACTATGAGTTCTTGGTAATGTCCTTTGGATTAACCAACGCCCCAGCGGCTTTCATGGACTTAATGAACAGAGTATTTAAGAAGTACTTGGACAAGTGTGTGATAGTTTTTATCGATGATATTTTAATCTACTCGAGGACCGAGTCAGATCATGCAGAGCATTTGAGGATAGCTCTAGGGATACTCAGAGAGGAACAGTTGTTTGCCAAATTCTCAAAGTGTGAATTCTGGCAGAAGGAAGTACAGTTTTTAGGACATGTGATCAATAAGGAAGGAGTATTGGTTGACCCCTCCAAGATAGAGGCGGTCTCGAATTGGGAAAGGCCAACCACACCCACAGAGGTAAGGAGTTTCATAGGATTGGCCGGCTACTATCGTAGATTTTTGCAGGACTTTGCGAAGATCGCAGCCCCTTTGACAAGACTTACTCGCAAGGTAGAGAAGTTCGAATGGACCGAAAAATACGAGAATAGTTTTTAAGAATTGAAGAGAAGATTGGTGACGGCCCCTGTGTTGGCGTTGCCGGATGGAAAAGGAGATTTTGTGATATATAGTGACGCGTCGCACAAAGGATTAGGGTGTGTGCTTATGCAGCACGGTAAGGTGATTGCGTATGCATCGAGACAACTGAAGGAATACGAGATTAGATATCCTACTCATGACCTTGAGCTAGCGGCAATAGTTTTTGCCTTAAAAATTTGGAGGCACTACTTGTATGGAGAGAAGTGCGAAATTTTTAAAGACCATAAGAGCCTCAAGTACATATTTACGCAGAAAGAGCTCAACATGCGCCAGATGAGATGGTTAGAGCTAATCAAGGACTATGATTGTGAGATTCTCTATCATCCAGGGAAAGCCAATGTGGTGGCTGATGCCCTTAGCAGAAAGGAAAGACTTAGAATGATAACGACTTCGGAAGAATTGATAAGGGATTTTGAGAGAATGGAAATAGAAGTAAAGGTAAGCGGAACCGGAACTGAAAAGCTTTTTGAGATCTCAATGCAGCCAGAGTTATTGGAAAAGATCAGATTGTGCCAAGAGAAATTAATGAATGAAGGCAGATAGTCAATGACTGGAGAGGAGATCCATACTGAGAAAGATGATAAAGGGATAATGAGGTACTCCTACCGGATTTGGGTTTCGAACGTTCAAGAGCTTAAAGATGAGATTTTGGAAGAAAGCCATAGTTCAAGGTATTCCATTCACCCGGGAAGCACCAAGATGTATAGGGATTTGAAGGAGTATTACTGGTGGCCCAACATGAAGAGGGACGTAGCAGAATGGGTAAGAAAATGTTTGACTTACCAAAGAGTAAAGGCAGAGCACCAGAGACCCAGTGGACTTTTACGACCCCTGGAGATTCCCGAGTGGAAATGGGAACAGATAGCGATGGATTTTGTTGTAGGCTTGCCAAGGACGAAAGCCAATCATGACGCCATATGGGTAATTATAGACCGACTGACAAAGTCAGCTCACTTCATTCCTATCAATGAAAGATACACAGTCGATAGACTGGTGGACATTTACCTTAAGGAAATAGTGACGCGACATGGAGTCCCAGCATCCATTGTCTCAGACCGAGACCCCAGATTCAACTCCAGATTTTGGAGGAGCTTTCAAGAATGTGCGGGGACCAAGTTAAATATGAGTACCGCGTACCATCCCCAGACGGATGGGCAGAGTGAAAGGACCATCCAGACACTAGAGGATATGTTGAGAGTCTGTGCAATAGACTTTAAAGGAAGTTGGGATGATCACTTGCCGTTGATCGAGTTTTCTTATAACAATAGCTTTCATGCTAGCATCGAAATACCGCCTTATGAGGCCCTGTACGGAAGAAGGTGTCGATCTCCCTTATACTGGGACAAAGTAGGGGAGTGGAAGATGCTCGGACCCGAAGTGGTCCAAAGGACCGAAGACATAGTGGATCTTATCAGAGGGCGGCTTGTAGCAGCCCAAGACAGACAGAAGAAATATGCAGACCTAGCCCGAAAGGACAAGGAATATGAAGTAGGGGACTTAGTACTGCTGAAGGTATCCCCTTGGAAGGGGTTAATGAGATTTGGAAAGAAAGGAAAACTAAGCCCAAGATACATTGGACCTTTTGAGATATTAAGACGGATTGGAAAGTTAGCGTACGAGCTAGCCTTACCCCCTAACTTGCAACAAGTTCATAATGTATTCCATGTGTCAATGCTAAGGAAGTATCATCGGGATGCCAGACACATAGTGGAGTACGAGCAGGTGGATATGCAACCAGATCTGACTTACGTGGAGAAGCCAGTAAGGATTATAGATAAGAAGGAGCAGGTGCTTCGGAACAAAGTGATAAAGCTAGTCAGAGTGTTATGGCAGAATCATAATGTGGAAGAATCAACTTGGGAACTAGAGAGCGCAATGCTATAAAAGTACCCCCATTTTTTTTCTATTTGATTCCGGGACGGAATCCTTTTAAGGAGGGGAGACTGTAATAACCCCCAAAATTTTGAACTTTTTGTAACCCTTATGAATAGTGTTTTTGCTGAATGAGAAATCTTTTCATGCCACACTATGTAGGGGTTCTGTTATGGATATTCTGAGATTTTATTAGTACTCTATATGGTATATAAATGTATGTAAAGATCGTCAGAATCCAATTCCGAACACTTTGATTTTTCCCGGAAATCCACTAGATACGGAAAGAAGTGAGTATAAGGTAACAGGATAAAAAGGATTTAAATAACAGGATTATAAGAGAGGATCATAAAAGGATTATAATATATTGAGAAAGGTTAAGGAAACCCAAGTAATAAGATCCCGGGTATGATCCCTCAAACGATAAACGAAAACGAAAGTTAAGTGAACCGTATAACAGATCAGCGGTCATTAGGCAAACAATTAGGAAGTTAATCAAGGAGGTTAGGGATGATGAGGTCATACAACCAATACGGAGAGGGCTAGTAAGAGATGATGACACAATAAGGTGATATAAGCATGACATAGGGAGGGAGGAGGTGTGGTTGGTTTATAACCACACAAAGACAAGGTTAATAAGGTAATTAACCAAAAATCCAAACAAAACTACATCCACCAAGCCAAAACAAATCATTTCATCAAAACAAAAAATTTATTTCTCTTCACCAAGAACCTTGCTCTCGGCCTTTTCTCCATTTCAAGAAGAAGATTTTCAAAGTTCAAGTTCCAAGCTTCCTTAATTGGTAAGTTAATTATCTAGTACTCCTTATGCATAGATATAGCTATCCCATGAGTTTAAGCTTCAAATTCCTTCACAATCTCTTCCAATAATTCAAGGAAGAAGATGGTGAATAGTAACTTTCAAAAAAATAACTTTAGTTTTCTTGAATTTTATGAAAGTTTAAGGTTATACAAGCAAGGATCAAGGTTCTTTAGGCATTCAAAGCTCTTGTGTTGTGTTAAGAAGCTTCAAGAAGGTATAAACTCCAAACCCTAGCTTTAGTTTTGAGTATTTAGGAATGGTTATGATTGATATAGTGTATGTGAAGCATGAAGCTTGTTTGTTTAGAGTTTGGGTTGGAGTGGTAGTGAAATGAATGTTGAATCTTGTTGATTTGTTAAAGGAATTAAGTATAGTTTAAATTCATGATGAGAATAACATAAATTGGAAGAACTTGAGGTGTTGGGACTGTTGTATTGTGTTTTGGATGGATGTTGGTTGTATGAATGAATTGGGATTGATTGGTGGTTGAATTGGAATGGTATAAAATTTGGAAAATCGCGTAAACATAGTCGTCGTAATGTCCGATTTACTTTAGACTGCTTTTGTTCATAACATTAGGACCCGAGAACTCCCTGCTATGTTTTGACCATTGCCAGGTTTAGATAGTTCATGTTACGAGCTTCGTTTTGATATGTGGTTCGTTTGATTCCGATGTACGGTTTAGGAGAAACGGCCATTTTAAGTAACGACGTTTCGCGAACGAAACATTACCCCTCGCCTTACTTTGAAACATAGGTTAAAGACCTAAAAATGGTTAATTAGTGTATGAAACAATTATGTTAAGTGTGTTAGGCAGTTGATAAGACACTCGCAAAAGAATCGCCTTAAAACTCGTAATGGTTAATTTATTAAAAATGGTGGAGCCGAGGGTACTCGAGCGACTTAAGAGAATCATTAAGCGCAAAGCGAGCGTTAGAGTCTAAATTGGTTAAAGTATAGCTTTACAAGTGACTTTGATTTAATTCCAACTTATATGTTGTTTATAGGTTACCAGACTCGTCCCAAGCCATTAATAACCCCCATTCGCTCAGGCAAGTTTTCTACCCGTATAACTGTTGTTGTGATGTATATGTGTATATGCATGATCTTGTGATAAATGCATGTTTGTTATTAGCAAATTTTTGCGATATATTATAGCATGTGATATGGTATATATGCATGCTTGTTCCATATTCTTGATTTATATATCTGTTGGTTCAAATGCTTATTAGTTGCATAATACTTATGCCAGAGATAAGCAGTAGTTGTGTATACCCTTAGTATAGGGGACCCAAAGGTGAACATTTTCTAAAACCGGGAGTCTATGTTCCCGAGTATATTATTTATATATATATTTAAATATATATATATATATATATATATATATATATTGATATAGTTTTCAAAACCATTAATCGAATAAGGTTTATTCGATAACTTTTATTTTATTTAATGAATATTATTACGAATATTCATTCGAGGGCTTATGACTCCTTTTATTTTATTAAATGAATATTATCTTGAATATTCATTCGAGGACTTATGACTCAGTTTATATTATTTAATGAATATTATTTGAATATTCATTTGAGGACCTATGACTCCGACTATTTGCTGAGATATATACTTTATTTTATTAAAGAATAAGGTGTCGATAATCAAACTTATTTTTTTGATTATTCAAATAAAGATAGTACTTTCGTATAAGTATATCTTTGGTTATTTAATACTCATTTCAAGTATAAGTTTTATAACTTCTACTTCAATTATTTGTATAAAGATTATTCTTTCTGGGAATATTATTTAAATAATAATATTCAGATATTTTCTAATATATTGGGACTGATTTGCTTTATTAAATCAGCATTTCTCCAAACACTCTTTAAAGTGTTTTCGAGTCTTTAAAATGATTTTTAAAAGTTAGAGAGGATCCCAAAACTCATTTTTTTATATAGTTAAGATCTTCCTTTCGAAGGGGATTTAAATACTCGCTCAAAAATTGAGGGATCCGGCTCAGTGGTGTATTTTACATTCGCAACGATGTTGCTGTTTTGATAAATGAATTGATTACTTACCCAACGTTCGGGAAGCAAGTCCATCTATTGAGTCGGCATAAGCAACATGGGCTCAGTGGGCGTCCATGAAAGTGTTAGTGGCTCAGTGGGAGTCCATCAAATGCATAAGTGGCTGAGTGGCAGTCCAGCATAAGGTCCTATTGCGACCAGGGTGATGACCAGTGGGGAATTCGTCCATCTACTAGTAGAAAAGGTTACTTATTGGTATCTTTGCCTGATCAGCAAGATACTGGGTTTATGCCACAATTCTTTTCCTTTCCAAAAATTCATTGGATGTTATAAACTCTGTTCATACTTTACATGACAGAGGTTTTCAGGAAATGTATAAAGAGATATATATGTGGATATATATATCGGGACTTAATGAAGTATATCATAACTTCATTTCATTCAATAATACTTCAAAGATTTAATCTATTCAAATCTTGTCTTGTAGTTTCATCTATGTGATGAACTGTTGAAAACTGATTATAATTTGAACAGTGGTAGTTCAAGTGGTTTTCTAAAATGATATAAGTATAGTGAAGTATTTGGTAACTTCATCTTCCTTTAAGCTTATATCCAGTAAGTAATTATCTTACACTTGATAAAGGTTTTCAGTAAGTTATCTATTTAGATACTTGCATTATTGATTACACTATATATTATCTTGCGAGCTGTAATGCTCACTCTTGCTTCATTTCTTCATCACACAACGACAGTTAGGAAAGATGGCCAGGCTCAAGCAGACCCAGCGCAAGAGCGTGGGAAGCGCCCCGCGCCTTCCCGTTGAGATTATAGCTGTTATAGCTGCAGAGGTAGATCTATCTGTAGATCAGACATTCTACTTTTGAGAATCAATTATGTATAATTATAACTTGTGGCAGATAATGGCAATTAACTGTAAACTTATCAAGTAATCATTTTGGGTTGTAATAACTTTTAATTGTGGATTCAAGGACTTGTACTTATTTCAATATCATCTCTGAGACTATGACGTGTTGTTGTGTGTGTTAGTGTGGGGTCACAGCATGAGGTTGTTTATTATTAATTAAGTTAAGTGATAATTGTGGAAAGAAAGACCGTGACGACCCGGATCCCTGACCCCGGATCTGGGGGTGTTACATATATACATCTCTCATACATTTCCTGAAAACCTCTGTCATGAAAAGTATAAACATAGTTGTAATATCCAATGAATTTGGAACTAAGAGAATTTTGGCATAAACCCGATAACTTACTAATCAGGCAAATATACCAATAAGTAACCTTTTCTACTAGTAGATGGATGAATTCCTTGCCGGTCATCACTCTGGCCGTATTAGGACCTCGCGCTAGACCGTTACCCGGCCACTCACGCATTGATGGACTGTCACCCAGCCTCTTACACCTTGATAGACCGTACCCTGGCCTATCGCTTATGCCGACTCAATTAGATGGACTTACTTCCCGAATGTTGGGCAAGTAATCAAATTGTTTTCTCAAAACAACAACCTCGTTGCGAATATAAAATACACCACAGAGCCGGATCCCTCATATTTTTTTGAGCGAGTATTCAAGTCCCCTTCGAAAAGAAGATCTTAAATTTGAAAACAAGTTTTGGGATCCGCTCTAGCCTTTAAAATCATTTTGAAGACTCGATAATATTTTTGAAAGCGTTTGGAATATGGATGATTTGATAGAATAAATCAATTCCAAGATAATCAAAGAATATCTGAATATTATGCTATAAATAATATTCAAAAAAGGAATAGCTTTTGTCAAAGAAAATGAAGTAAAAGTTTGAAAATAACTTTATAAAAATATTTAAGGTAAGAATGATTGATGGTATCAATCATTTCTTGAATACTTGGCGAATAACGAAACATTATTCTTTAAGAAAATAATGAATATTATTTAATAAAATAAACGGAGTCATAAGTCTTCGAATGAATATTAAAACTAATATTCACTTATAATTTAAAACAATCGAATAAACATTATTCGATTAATAGTTTTGAAAACTATATATATATATCTAATATACTCGGGAACATCGCCTCCCGGTTTAGAAAAATGTCAACCTTTGGGTCCCCTATACTAAGGGTATACGCAAATAATGTCTATCTCTAGCATAGGTATTATGCAGTTTATAAACAATTGAATCGATAACAAGATTACGAAACAGGCATCTTCACACCCCCCAACTTAACAATACATAATATATAACTATTACAATATTTAAAAGAAAGTAAATACAACTGAATCCAAGATCTTACAGTTTAGGGTTTGGAACAGCCCAACACTACTAACTATTACAACTGGTTTTAATATCGAGTCCTCACACAAAACTATCTCTTATTCTACCTGAGCTCGGATATATGCATCGGCATTACAAGTCTTACGTGCTGTCTGCTTGAATCTAACAATAGCTGCTAGCTGTAATATCAGGGTTAAAGCAAGTAGTGAGCCAAATGCTCAACAAGCGCTAAACAATACGATACAAAATATAAATCGAGATATATATTAAAGAATGACAATGTGAAGATATAACTAATAATAAAAAAAGATGAACTTTTGGGTGATGGCATCATTTGCTTGAATCAAAAACTTTTTCGAAATCATATCTTAACCAAAAACCATTTTATGACGCTACGGATTACAGTCGGTGATCAGCCGCGAAGTAATCCCGAACCTCGCTGGGTTCTAAAACATTAATGGGATCCCTAGGAAACTTTTAAGCCTACAATATCAGTGTGGAAAGGACTTGCGTATCAGTCCAGATCCACTATTTAAAGAAAACATTTATCACCCTTTGGGACTGAAAATCCAAATTTTAATCATTTCAAAAACTAATGCTGATTGATAATAAAATTTCTTAAACAGTAAACATCTTTATCAAGGGATTGTAGATTGACTTCAAACACTGGAATTATGTTCAATAAATCTTAGGGCCGTGATCCACTAGACTTTACTCTATCAGGGTAATTGAAAGGTTTCCATTTACAAGAATTTTGACAAGGAGATTTAGTAGGGTTATTGGATAATATGAAAGAGTAATGCCAAACTAGGCTTAAAGCAATGGTTTTAGACAAGGTATAGGTATTAGAACATCAAGAAGATAAGCATTATTGGTTACAAGTATGATAGAGGTGTTAAGATATAAAGAAAGTGATCATTAGCTCAAGGTATATCAGGATGTCAAGCTTTAGGGTAAGGATAGGGTTATCAAACAATCGTGAATGACTTTAAAGAATATCTGGCTTTTAGGTATCAAGATAAAGTTTCTATCGGGGTTCTTACAAGAGTTAAATCAAGCATCAGGGTGTAAAATCAAGATTTCTCAGTAATCAATAGCATGTTAATCAAAAGGATCAATCAGGTATTATAACAATTCTCTATTTTATCATGGCATCCCGATTACTTTGGCATACTAGCATGGTATGATTTTTGATCTACTTGCAATAAGTACTTGAGGGTTCATGGCATTTCTATATAATACGAAGATAGATTTGAGAATCACTTGGTCCGGGTATAACAAGATAAATCAGGATACTCGCATCATATATATAAGAACTAGTTATCACACATTCGCAGTGTAAACTAAAAAGTAGGTTGAATCACTTGCCTTGAGAAGGCTGGACTGGACTGGAAAGTAGGAGCAACTGGAAGCTTTACTCGACCTTTATAGCAAGTTTACCCTCGTCTCGAGATCCTAAGCAATTAATAATAACCTCATTATAATATATTCTAACCAACGCAACCTACTTACCACCCGAAATTAAACACAAATGGCACTTAGGCCTATATGCACGCAATTTATAATCACCTTATAAACATAATAGTACACATAGCCACATATACTCACATACCATATTTTAAATACCAAAAAATATCACACACACACACCATATTGCAACACTAGGCTTGGATGATCTCGTTCCACAACTTAAGTCACTTGATCGCTAAACTAGACAAAGTCTCCAAATTTTGGCCTCCTAACTCGATGTGCCTTTACTAAACTATCCAAAACCTATTGACCCTCACTTGGGCCTTTCACTCTACTGGCATTATTCTATCTTGCAACCATAGTGGTCAACCTAGGCCTCACTCATAAATGCTCTAAAACTATATGGTAAGTGAAGGTGCTTACTAAGGTAAATTTCAGAATGACATATATGGTTTCTTGAGTATATTAGACACTCTTACACTACAAGTTTACCTCCAAAACTTCTATACTAGACTCTTCTGATCATAAGTAAACTCCCAAACTTGATGTGGCTTAAGGGCCTAGCTTGGGCCTCCCTAGGCCTAAGCTTAAAGTCCATGGTTCCCCTATTTTTCTGGGCAGAAAAGGTCCTGACTTGAACTAACTTGTGACACATTATTCTAACTCAAATCCTATGAACTATGGCTGGAAAAACTACTCTGACACTCCCTCTAACTAAGGCCCAACAGGGCCAAATGAGGGCCTACCTATGACATGGTCAAAATTTCCTATTTCTGAGTTGCAACAAAGGTCTTACACTCCAATAAACACCTAAAACCTATTATATACTCCTATTTCTAGCTTCTGGTGGCTTGGGCCTCAAAGTGCTCAACAAATGCTCATTCAAAACTTCCCCATAAACTAGTGCATCAAATCTGGAAAAATGCAAACACTAACTAATCCCTTTCCACCTTGACTCCCACTTATTAACCAAACATCCAACCTTTACCAAAGCAAACCTAGTGCATCAACATCCTAAAATAGTGCCTCAAATGGACTGGAGATCATCCATGCCCTAGAACACCAACATGCAAATAAAAATATAACATGCAACTCATGGAAAACACTTAACAAGATTTCGACTAAAATATAGAGTTTAAATTCTTGTAAATTCGACTTGTACCTAGTACTCAACCTTAATAATCATGAAATATATCTTGTCTTAACTATTATTAAGAAATATATCATGAAAACAATCTATTTCAAACACAAATAATTCGAATTTATAGATTTTTAAACATGAAAACATGATTTCGAGAAGAGTAGCATACACAACATGGTTGATCATCATATTAACATCTTAAAACTAGCATGCATGGCTAAACATGATTATATAGTTAAATTTCAGTAGCATGCAAAGGTTTTTAAAGCATGGTTTCTCCATAAAACAGTTAGTTAAAATATATATAAAATGTATCTCATAGAGAGCTCTTAAATTCACAAGAATCAAGAGTTTCTCTTTGGAGATCACATAAAAGCTACACATGCAACCATGCAACTTCATCTCCCGAATCACAAAACTCTTGGGAAGTATATAAAATAAATGTAGGTGGAAGAATTACACTAGGGAAGATGAGAAATGGGATGGAAAAATGGAAGGGAGTGGGGGAGGGGGTTCTCGGCCGAGAGCAAGGAGAGGGAGGGGGAGGAGAGAAAAAGAGAGGTGAGTTGGAGTGTGGAGTGAGTGAAATAATTTCTCACATTTTGTTTTTGGTTTTATGCCTTTGATTGACTAAAAGAAATGAGTGGAAATGAGAATGCACAAGAATACCCTCTAGCTAAGGTTAGGCCATTTTGCATGCAAGGTTAATGTGGCAATTTGGTTGACAACAAGTGAATTAGTGGGGTTGGAAAGGTCTCCTTTGCCCTTTAATAGAATGGAAGAGTTATTTGCATGCAAGGGTTTCCATGTAATTTGCTAATTATAACAAATAAATTTTTAAAGATTTATTTTTATAAAATAAAATACAAGTTCAAAAATTATAAAATTTATACCATAAAATAACTTGGATTTTTAGAAATTTTATAAGATCACTTTTGAAATTTGTGAATGAAATAACTTTTAAAAGAAAATTTTTCCAAGGTTTAGAATATTCCTTATAAATCAAAAATAAGGGAAATAAATAAACTTTTACTTTGAAAAATCATATTCTACATAAAGCAATTTATAATGCAGAAATTTTCATTCACACAACCTACAATCATTAAGTATATTTACATTCAACTTTAATATTATAAAAAGTTGACGGATAATATTACACAAAATGCCGGTCGTAACATCCTCTCCCCCTTAAGGGATTCTGTCCCCGGAATCTAAGAGAACAGATGAGGATACCGGGAACGCATATCAGACTCTAACTCCCAAGTTGATTCTTCGACCTTGGGGTTCCTCCAAAGTACTTTCACTAACTTTACCGACTTATTCCTAAGACTCTTTACTTTCCAGTCGAGTAATTTGACAGGTTGCTCCACAGATGACAGGTCTGCCTGAATTTCTACAGGTTCATATTCTATCACATGGTTGACGTAAGGATTGTACTTCTTAAGCAATGACACATGGAACACATTATGCACATGCTGATACTGAGGTTGTAAGGCTAACTCGTAGGCCACCTTCCCCACTTGACTAAAAATTTAAAAAGGACCTATATATCTAGGTGCTAACTTCCCTTTCTTGCCAAATCTAGACAACCCTTTCCTTGGTGACACCTTCAGCAAAACGGCTTCGCCTACTTGGAATCTAACATCCTTACGCGCTAGATCCGCATACTTTCTCTATCTATCTTGAGCAGCAAGCAACCTTTTCTGAATTAACTTGATTGTCTCATGTAATTGTTGTACCAATTCCGAGCCTAAAATATTTCCTTCTCCTACTTCATCCCAACTTGTCGGTGATCTACATTTCCGTCCGTACAAAGCTTCGTATGGTGGCATGCCAATACTAGAGTGATAGCTGTTATTATAGGAGAATTCTACTAATGGAAAGTGGTTGTCCCAACTTCCTGCAAAATCGATTGCACAACTGCGCAACATGTCTTCGATTGTTTGAATTGTCCTTTCGCTCTGACCATCAGTCTGTGGGTGATACGCCGTACTCATGTTCAACTTCGTGCCAAGACTCTCTTGAAATTGCTTCCAAAATCTCGAGTTAAATCGGGGATCTCTGTCTGAAACTATCGATACGGGTACTCCATGTCTTACTACGATTTCATGCACATACAGATGAACCAATCTGTCCAATGACGACTTCTCATTAATTGGAAGGAAATGTGCCGACTTCGTAAGGCGATCAACTATAACCCATATAGCGTCATGTCCGGATTTCGTTCGCGATAGTCCCACTATAAAGTCCATAGCAATATTTTCCCATTTCCATTCTGGAATCTTTAGGGGCTGAAGTAATCCGCTTGGTCGTTGATGTTCTGCCTTCACTTTCTGACAAGTATAACACTTCGCAACCCATTCTGCCACCTCTTGCTTCATATTTGGCCACCAAAAGTTCTGCTTCAAGTCCTGATACATCTTGGTGCTTCCCGGATGGATTGAAAATCTTGAATTGTGGGCTTCTTGCAAAATCTCATTCTTCAATTCAGGTACATGAGGAATCCAAATTCTTGAGGAAAACCTTAGTATACCTTGCTCATTCTTTTGAGTACCAATCTCTTCTCCAGTTAGCTGATTCTTCTCTTTCTCCATTACTTCTTCCTGACATTTCCTTATCTTTTCCACCAGTGTTGGCTGAAAAGTCATTGCACGACAAACTTCTTCAACTATTCCACAATCACAAAGTTCCAATCCAAATCTCTTAATCTCTTCAGACAATTCTTTTGGTGTTGCTATCATATTCAATCTTTCCTTCCTACTCAAAGCATCGGCTACAACGTTCGCCTTTCCAGGATGATAATTTATCGAGCAATCATAGTCCTTAATCAATTCCAACCATCTCCTTTGCCTCATATTGAGCTCCTTCTGAGTGAAAATGTACTTTAAACTCTTGTGATCCGTGTAGATTTCACACTTTTCCCCGTAGAGGTAATGTCTCCAAATCTTAGGTGCGAACACTATGGAGGCTAGTTCCAAGTCATGCATCGGGTACTTCAATTCATGCGGTTTTAACTGTCTTGACGCATACACGATCACCTTATTGTGTTACATTAACACACAGCCCAATCCTTTATGTGAAGCATCGCTGAAAATTACAAAGTTTCCTTGGTCGTCTGGTAGTACTAACACCCAGAGCTATTACCAATCTCTGTTTCAACTCTTGAAAGTTATCCTCACATTCTGCATTCCATTCGAACTTCTGATTCTTCCTGGTTAACTTAGTCAATGGTGTGGCAATTTTCAAAAAATCCTTGACAAATCTTCTATAATACCCTGCCAATCCTAGAAAACTTCGCACTTCCGTAGGTGTCTTTGGCCTCTCCCAACTCATAATCGCCTCAATCTTTTCCGGATCTACTTTAACTCCTTCATCTCCAATGACGTGCCCCAAAAATTGAACTTCTTTTAACCAAAACTCACATTTAGAAAACTTGGCATACAACTTCTCTTGTCGGAGTATCTCCAATGCTATCCACAGATGCTGCTTATGTTCTTCTTCCGACTTTGAATAAATAAGGATGTCATCAATAAATACCACTACGAACTTGTCCAAATACTTTTTAAATACCCGATTCATCAGATCAATAAATGATGTCGAGGCGTTAGTCAATCCAAAAGGCATTACTAAGAATTTATAATGTATGTATCTTATCCTGAATGTTGTCTTTGGGATATCTTCTTCTTTGATCTTTAATTGATGGTATCCTAATCTTAAGTCAATCTTTGAAAAGCACTTTGCTCCTTTCAGCTGATCAAATAGGTCATCTATTCTTGGTAGCGGGTATCAGTTCTTAATCGTCACCTTATTCAACTCCCGATAATCTATACATAACCGTATACTTCCATCTTTCTTCTTTACGAACAAGACAGGTGCTCCCCATGGCGACGTACTTGGCCGTATCACTCCTTTGTCCAACAATTCTTGTAGCTGGCTCGCCAACTCTTTCATTTCTACTGGTGCCATCCTATATGGGGCTTTCGAAACTGCTTCTGTGCCCGGAGCAAGGTTGATCTCGAACTCGATTTATCGATTTGGCGGTAAGCCTGGTAGTTCGTCTGGAAACACATCTGGAAATTCGTTAACTACGGAATACCTTCTATGCTGGGGTTGCCCTTTTCTGAATCCACTACATAAGCTAGGAATGACTCACGACATTTTCTAAGTAACTTCTTAGCCTGAACGATTGTAAGAAACAGTTACTCTTGCCTCTGTCCCTTAAATACTACTTTCTCTCCACTCTTCATCTTTAAATACACTTTCTTGGACTTACAATTAATCTGGGCGTTATTCTTCCCTAACCAATCCATACCTAAAATTATATCGAACTCTCCCAACTTGAAGAGTATCAAGTCGGCTGAAAACTTATACCCCGAAATATCAATCTCACACTTCGGACAGAGTTGACTCACAGGAATCTTCTCTTGGTTCGCAATTACCACATTTACTACCTCGTTCATAACCATTTTATCACATTGAAGTTTATCAATGAAAGTTTCTGATATGAAAGATCTCGTTGCTCCCGAATCAATTAATACTTTAGCTTCGACATTATTTAGTAAAAGTGTACCTGCTATCACCTCAGAGTTCTGAACAGCGTCCTTCATTTTCAAATCGAATGTCCTTGTTGTTGCTTGCAGAGTTGTTGTAGGTGGTGGAGGTAATGCCAATACCTCAGCTGGCACGTTTGCACTGGTACTTGCCACATTCATCAGAACTATAACTGGTCCGGTTGTCTTGCATTCCCTAGCTATGTGTCCACTCTTTCCACACTTGTAACATGTAACTCCTGGCTTCGGCATCTTACACTCGTTTGCCAAATGTCCCTTCTGGTTGCACCTATAGCATGTCATGCTCAGCTTATTACACACTCCGGGGTGCCTTCTTCCACAATGTTTGCATTCCGGTCTCTGAAATCTGTTTTCTCCAACTTGTCCTTGGCTTGCCTGGTTGTTCCCCTTTGATTCTTGTTTTTTTCTCAAATTTCCCTTCTTTTGAAAATTTCCGCCCTTATGGAATCCAATCCTCTATATATTCTGATCTTGTGAATTTCCGGCTTCAGACTTTTCTCCATAAAATGGAATCTTTCTCTTCTTGTTATCCCTTTCCATTCTTGACTGCATCCCATTATTCTCAATCAGAGCAGCTTTCTGTACTACGCCTGCATAAGTATCAAGCTCAAACATAGCCACTCTATCTCTGATCCAAGGCTCTAATCCTTGTTAAAATCTCTTTGTTTTTTCCTCCTCACTGTTGGTATACTTTGTCACAAACCTTGACAATTCTGTGAACTTCTTCTCATACTCCAGTATAGACATATTCCCTTGCTTCAATTCAAGAAATTTAAGTTCCATCTGATTCTGCATGTACTTAGGGTAATACTTTTCCAGAAATAACTTCTTAAATCTTTCCCAAGAAACTTGCTGATTTGCTTCCATAGCTTTTACTGATTCCCACCAATAGATGACTTCGCCCTTCAAGAAGTAAGTAGCATATGGTGTCTTCTGATCGTCCCCTAACTGTACCAACTCAAAAGCCCTTTCCATTTCCTTAATCCATGTGTTAGCTATTATTAGATTAGTGGTATCATGAAATGCAGGTGGGTTCACATTCTGAAAAGCCTTGAAAGTAACAACTTGTCGAGGTGGTACTGGTGGATCAGGTGGTTGGTGTGGTTCACGGTTATCTTGGTTTTCAAATTGTTGTTGAAGAGTTAGTTGTTGTTGAGCTATAGCGTTTATTTGCTATTGTAAGGTTTCCGGTAATCGAAGAATATTTGGATCTGTGGTAGATGTGGTTGTTGGGTTCTTCTTTTTGGGTGGCATGATCCTGAAATAAGAGTTACGTCAAAACAGGTATGAATAATGAAATAATTCGAGGGTGTCGCATGGCATTCTTATTTACATATGAGGTCAAGTTTCAAATTAAACAAATATGGTGATGCATATAAAGGCGTAAGATAATAGTTGAAAGCAAATGGAACGATAGTACATAATAATTGAAATTTAAAGGTCACAATACGTCAAGATTAGGATAAAGTCTGATTCTAGGAATAACATGCTTATTTAAAGGAAACAACTGGGAATTCTACAAAGTCCGATAATACAACAACATGAAAGGTAGATAATGGAAAGAACTAAAGCTCCACTCCATCGGAACGGGGCTTGGTAGTCTTCTCCTCTCGAAGCATCTTCACAATGCTTTGGAGCTCATCCGCCACCATCTGGATGATATACTGACTGGTATAGTCTCAGTGTGATGGCATTTCCTCAAGCTTAGTGTTGACGTACTGAACCAAAGTCTCAAGTCTCGCAGTCATCTGCTCCTTAGGCTTCCCTTCATAGTTTCGGCTGTCCGGATACACGTTCTTCAATCGGTCTATCAGTCGGTCGTACTTGCCCTGAAGCATGTCAAACTCGTGCCTCAACTCAGCATACACGGCGAAAGCAATAGTGTCATCCGACCCAGAGGATGACGAGGAGTGCGCCCTTTGCTGACAAACCACTAAGAGGAGTATTAATAATAAATTTACTTAACCTACTCTCTCGCATATTATCTATAACCTATACATATATCCTATAACCTATTTGGGTTGTTCAGGGACTCTAAACCGTAGATCTGATACCAAAACCTTCACACCCCCCAACTTAACAATACATAATATATAACTATTACAATATTTAAAAGAAAGTAAATACAACTGAATCCAAGATCTTATAGTTTAGGGTCTGGAACAGCCCAACACTACTAACTATTACAACTGGTTTTAATATCGAGTCCTCACACAAAACTATCTCTTATTCTACCTGAGCTGAGACATACGCATCGGCATCACAAGTCTTACGTGTTGTCTGCTTGAATCTAACAATAGCTGCTAGCTGTAATATCAGGGTTAAAGAAAGTAGTGAACCAAATGCTCAACAAGTGCTAAACAATATGATACAAAACATAAATCGAGATATATATTAAAGAATGACAATGTGAAGATATAACTAATAATAACAAGAGATGAACTTTTGGGTGATGGCATCATTTGCTTGAATCAAAAACTTTTTCAAAATCATATCTAAATCAAAAACCATTTTATGACGCTACGGATTACAGCCGGTGATCAGCCGGGAAGTAATCCCGAACTTCGCTGGGTTCTAAAACATTAATGGGATCCCTAGGCAACTTTTAAGCCTACAATATCAGTATGGAAAGGACTTGCGTCTCAGTCTAGATCCACTATTTAAAGAAAACATTTATCCCCCTTTGGGACTGAAAATCCAAATTTTAATCATTTCAAAAACTGATGCCGATTGATAATAAAATTTCTTAAACAGTAAACATCTTTATCAAGGGATTGTAGATTGACTTGAAACACTGGAATTATGTTCACTAAATCTTAGGGCCATGATCCACTAGACTTTACTCTATCAGGGTAATTGAAAGGTTTCCATTTACAAGAACTTTGACAAGGAGATTTAGTAGGGTTATTGGATAATATGAAAGAGTAATGCCAAACTAGGCTTAAAGCAATGGTTTTAGACAAGGTATAGGTATTAGAACATCAAGAAGATAAGCATTATTGGTTACAAGTATGATAGAGTTGTTAAGATATAAAGAAAGTGATCATTAGCTCAAGGTATATCAGGATGTCAAGCTTTAGGGTAAGGATAGGGTTATAAAACAATCGTGAACGACTTTAAAGAATATCTGGCTTTTAGGTATCAAGATAAAGTTTCTATCGGGGTTCTTACAAGAGTTAAATCAAGCATCAGGGTGTAAAATCAAGATTTCTCACTAATCAATAGCATGTTAATCAAAAGGATCAATCAGGTATTATAACAATTCTCTATTTTATCATGGCATCCCGATTACTTTGGTATACTAGCATGGTATCATTTTTGATCTACTTGCAATAAGTACTTGAGGGTTCATGGCATTTCTATATAATACGAAGATAGATTTGAGAATCACTTGGTCCGGGTATAACAAGATAAATTAGGATACTCGCATCATATATATAAGAACTAGTTATCACACATTCGCCGTGTAAACTAAAAAGTAGGTTGAATCACTTGCCTTGAGAAGGCTGGACTGGACTGGAAAGTAGGAGCAACTGGAAGCTTTACTTGACCTTTATGGAAAGTTTACCCTCGTCTCGAGATCCTAAGCAATTAATAATAACCTCATTATAATATATTCTCACCAACGCAACCTACTTAGCACCCGAAATTAAACACCAATGGCACTTAGGCCTATATGCGCGCAATTTATAATCACCTTATAAACATAATAGTACACATAGCCACATATACTCACATACCATATTTTAAATACCAAAAAATATCACACACACACCATATTGCAACACTAGGCTTGGATGATCTTGTTCCACAACTTAAGTCACTTGATCGCTAAACTAGACAAAGTCTCCAAATTTTGGCCTCCTAACTCGATGTGCCTTTACTAAACTATCCAAAACTTATTGACCCTCACTTGGGCCTTTCACTCTAATGGCTTTATTCTATCTTGCAACTATAGTGGTCAACCTAGGCCTCACTCATAAATGCTCTAAAACTATGTGGTAAGTGAAGGTGCTTACTAAGGTAAATTTCAGAATGACATCTATTGTTTCTTGAGTGTATTAGACACTCTTACACTACAAGTTTACATCCAAAACTTCTATACTAGACTCTTCTGATCATAAGTAAACTCCCAAACTTGATGTGGCTTAAGGGCCTAGCTTGGGCCTCCCTAGGCCTAAGCTTAAAGTCCATGGTTCCCCTGTTTTTCTGGGCAGAAAAGGTCCTGACTTGAACTAACTTGTGACATATTATTCTAACTCAAATCCTATGAACTATGGCTGGAAAAACTCCTATGACACTCCCTCTAACTTAGGCCCAATAGGGATAAATGAGGGCCTACCTATGACATGGTCAAAACTTCCTATTTCTGAGTTGCAACAAAACTGTCCCCTGCTGGACAGATTTTGTGATTCTACTCGTGCACCTAACCAAACGTCTTACAAACCTCCAACAAACACCTAAAACCTATTATATACTCCTAGTTCTAGCTTCTGGTAGCTTGGGCCTCAAGGTGCACAATAAATGCTCATTCAAAACTTCCTCATAAACTAGTGCATCAAATCTGGTAAAATACAAACATTAACCAATCCCTTTCCACCTTGACTCCCACTTATTAACCAAACATCCAACCTTTACCAAAGAAAATCTAGTGCATCAACATCCTAAAATAGTGCCTCAACAGTAGTGGAGATCATCCATGCCCTAGAACACCAACATGCAAATAAAAATATAACATGCAACTCATGAAAAACACTTAACAAGATTTCGGCTAAAACATAGAGTTTAAATTCTTGTAAATTCGACTTGTACCTATTACTCAACCTTAATAATCGTGAAATATATCTTCTCTTAACTATTATTAAGAAATATATCATGGAAACAATCTATTTCAAGCACAAATAATTCGAATTTATAGATTTTTAAACATGAAAACATGATTTCGAGAAGAGTAGCATACACAACATGGTTGATCATCATATTAACATCTTAAAACTAGCATGCATGGCTAAATATGATTATATAGTGAAATTTCAGTAGCATGCAAAGGTTTTTAAATCATGATTTCTCCATAAAACACTTAGTTAAAACATATATAAAATGTATCTCATAGAGAGCTCTTAAATTCACAAGAATCAAGAGTTTCTCTTTGGAGATCACATAAAAGCTACACATGCAACCATGAAACTTCATCTCCCAAATCACAAAACTCTTGAGAAGTATATATACTAAATGTAGGTGGAAGAATTACACTAGGGAAGATGAGAAATGGGATGGAAAAATGGAAGGGAGTGGGGGAGGGGGTTCTCGGCCGAGAGCAAGGAGATGGAGGGGGAGGAGAGAAAAAGAGAGGTGAGTTGGAGTGTGGAGTGAGTGAAATGATTTCTCACATTTTGTTTTTGGTTTTATGCCTTTGATTGACTAAAAGAAATGAGTAGAAATGAGAATGTACAAGAATACCCTCTAGCTAAAGTTAGGCCATTTTGCATGCAAGATTAATGTGGTAATTTGGTTGACAACAAGTGAGTTAGTGGGGTTGGAAAGGTCTCCTTTGCCCTTTAACAGAATGGAAGAGTGATTTTCATGCAAGGGTTTCCATGTAATTTGCTAATTATAACAAATAAATTTTTAAAGATTTATTTTTATAAAATAAAATACAAGTTCAAAAATTATAAAATTTATACCATAAAATAACTTGGATTTTTAGAAATTTTATAAGATCACTTTTGAAATTTGTGAATGAAATAAATTTTAAAAGAAAATTTTTCTAAGGTTTAGAATATTCCTTATAAATCAAAAATAAGGGAAATAAATAAACTTTTGCTTTGAAAAATCATATTCTACATAAAGCAATTTATAATGCAGGAATTTTCATTCACACAACGTAAAATTATTAAATATATTTACATTCGGCTCCAATATTATACAAAGTTCACAAATAATATTACACAAAATGCTGGTCGTAACATCCTCTCCCCCTAAGGGATTATGTCCCCAGAATTTAAGAAAACAGATGAGGATACCGGGAACGCATATCAGACTCTAACTCCCAAGTTGATTCTTCGACCTTGGGGTTCCTCCAAAGTACTTTCACTAACTTTACCGACTTATTCCTAAGACTCTTTACTTGCCAGTCGAGTAATTTGACAGGTTCCTCCACAAATGACAGGTCTGCCTGAATTTCTACTGGTTCATATTCTATCACATGGTTGACATAAGGATTGTACTTCTTAAGCAATGACACATGGAACACATTATGCACATGCTGATATTGAGGTGGTAAGGCTAACTCGTAGGCCACCTTCCCCACTTGACTCAAAATTTCAAAAGGACCTATATATCTAGGTGCTAACTTCCCTTTCTTGCCAAATCTAGACAACCCTTTCCTTGATGACACCTTTAGCAAACGCGCTGGATCCGCATACTTTCTCTATCTGTCTTGAGCAGCAAGCAACCTTTTCTGAATTAACTTGACTGTCTAATGCAACTGTTGTACCAATTCTGAGCCTAGAACCTTTCCTTCTCCTACTTCATCCCAACTTGTTGGTGATCTACATTTCCGTCCGTACAAAGCTTCGTATGGTGGCATGCCAATATTGGAGCTGTTATTATAGGATAATTCTACTAATGGCAAGTGGTCATCCCAACTTCCTGCAAACTGGGGGTGGTAAATGGCCTGGGGCGAGTCTGGTAACCTATAAACAACATATAAGTTGGAATTAAACCATGGTCGCTTAAGAAACTAGACTTTACCCAATTGGACCCTAACATTCGCTTTTGCGCTTAACGATTCATATAAGGCGCTCGAGTACCCTCGGCTGCACCATTTTTATAAAATTAACCGTTTAACTTTTTAAGGCGACTCTTTCACGAATACTCTACCAACTGACCAATTAATCTTACATAATTGTTTCATACTCCAATTAGTCATTTAAGGACCTTAACCAAGGTTTCAAAGGAAGGCGAGGGGTAATGGTTCGGTCACGAAACGCCGTTACTTAAAACGGTCGTTTCTCCTAAACCGTACATCGGATCCAAGCGAAACACATATCAAAACAAAGCTTACGACACGTTATAGCTAAACATGGCAAAGTTACAGATTGTTCAGTGAGCTTTCTGTCCCGAACACTAAGAACAAGCAGTTGAATGAAAACGGGCATTACAACGGCTATGTTTACGCGATTATCAATGTTTAAACCACTCCAATTAACCACAAACCAACTCATAACCATCAATACAACCAAACTTCATCTAAACCTCACCACATCAGTCCATAACCTCAAGATTTTCTAACTCATTCAATCACAAACATGAGCTACAAACTATACATAAGATTCATTAACCACTCACCAAGATTCATAACCCAAATTCACTACAAATCCAACCAAACTTTAAACAAACAAGAATCATGCTTCTCATAAACTATATCAATTAAAACCACTCCTAAATACTCAAAAGTAAATCTAAGGTATGAGGTTTTACCTTCCTTGGTGAGTGATAAGTAGCTAGGAAGCCTTAAGGAGCCTTGATCAAACCACCTATAAGCTTGATCTTTCAAAGAAATCAAGAACATAAAAATTAGTTTCAAGAAATTACTATTCACCATCTCCTTCCTTGATTTATTGGAAGAGATTTACAAGGAATTAGAAGTTTAAACTCCTAGGATATACTTATCTAATCATTGGGAAGCTTACATAATTACCTTGAATTTTATTATGAAGTGAAGCTTGGAGTTTGCAAAAAAATTTCTTCCATGAAGCAAAGGGGCCGAGAGCTTTGTTCTTGGAAAACAAAGTCAACTTCTATTTTTTGTGTTATGGTTTTTGATTGGTTGCTTCCCTTTTTGGCTTGGCTAATTTTTAGAATTTACCATGGTAAATTTTACTTGGCCAATAATCATCCAACAAAACAAATCTTCTTGTCATGCTTATATCATCATTATTGTGTCATCTTTTAACACATGTCTTATCCTTGTGGTTTGATGACATCATCATCCACTAATCTCTTTGATTAAACCTTAATTACTTGGATAATGACCACTTATCTGTTATACGGTTCGCTTAACTTTCATTCTCGTTCGTCGTTTGAGGGATCATATCTGGGATCTTATTACTTGGGTTCCCCTAACCTTTCTCAATATTTTATATTCCTTTTATGATCATCTCTTATAATCCTTGAATTTAAATCCTTTTAATCATGTTACCTTATACTCAATTCTTTCGGTATCTGGTGAATTTTCGGGAAAAATCAAAGTGTTCGAACTTGGATTCTGACGATCTTTACATACACTCATGTACTTTATGGAGTACTAATAAGATCTCAGAATATCAATAAAAGAACTCCTACATAGTGTGGCATGAAAAATTTCCTTAATCAGCATAATCAGCTAAATCATTATTCATAAGGATTACAAAAAGTCCAAAATTTTTGGGGTTATTACATTTGATGCTAGAATCATGTAGATTTTATCTTCCTGGTCATTTTGGTATATTATATGACTAATTTGGAGTTCAATAACATGTCCAAATTGATGTTTGATTCTCGAATTAATAAAATTAGGGTTATATTCATATGAATGTTCTTGATTGATTTTGGGTATTTCTTGATTATGGGTTATTAGCTGATTCTGTTAAATAGATTATGTTCTTTATTGAATTTGGAATCGATTCATGTATATTTCTGCAACAAACGATTCCTGGATAATCTGTAATTGAGCTCGCCATAATTCTGTTTGTTTTTGCCGGAAAATATTGTCCATGGGTTGTAAACCCGAACTAAAATCGTCTCTGAGTTGCTGTTGTGTTGAGGGATCGATTGGAATGAAGAATCGAATCAAACGATTCAGTATTTTCCTGAATTAGCTTCGCCAGATTATTTTTCGGCCGTCGTGTTCTTCAGAAATTGGGTGACCCATTCGGGTCAATTTTGACCCGGGGTTTGACCCGGTTTTGATTCATTTCATTGCAAAAAAAATGTTGTTTGCAGTTTAGCCCTCAAGGTTTCTGTGTTTTTGAAAAAATCAGACTCCTGTTTTAATAATTTACAAAAATTATATTCTCTTTTAATAAATTATTTTCAGAAAATGTTTTTATTTATTTTAAATTCCAAAAATCAATATTTTCAATTCTGAAAATTATTTTTAATTCTAAAATAAATCTTAATTAATTAATTAATTAATTTTAGTTGATAATTATTTATTTAATTAGTCAATTAATTTAAATATTAATTAATTAACTATTTAATTAGTTATTAATTAATTTTAATTGATTATTTATTTATTTGGATTTAAAAATTCAAAAAATAATTTCGAGCTTTAAAATATTATTTTAAATTATTTTCAAGGCTCGATAATTATTAAAAAATTATTTTAAAGTCAAATTCGGGTGTTCGAACCCTATTATTTAATTATAAAATGATTCGGAGTCCCATTTTAATTCCGAAAGATGTTCAAAAATTCGTATTAAATACCTGAAAAATCATTTCGACCCCATATCTTCTTTGAAAAATAATTTTGATCGAATATCGTGTGTGCTATGTGCTACGTGCTATCTGATTGATGTTTTATATGCCTATGTGGTTATTGTTTGACGATTTTTGCTGTAACTATCAATCCGTAAATCGGATTTGGGTAAAACGAAGGGTAGATAAAAGCTTATGACGTCTATATGACGATTAGAATAATATGGGATTGAATATTGAAAGATACTTGTGATGCCTAGCAGAGTAAGAGAGACATGGAAAAAGAAAGCCAGTGATCCGTAAATAGAACTGAAATATAGAAAGAGAAGGCAAGTGATTGATGAATATATGCAAGGCATAAGAAAAGAAGGGAAGTAATTCAAAAGTAAAACTATTAGATGAGTACAAGTAAAGTTGGAAATCATATGTGATAAGGCAAGTACTTCTGCACCTTTCTTTGAGATATATTGCAAATACTTCTGAATTTTCTCATAACATTTTACTAGTATTCAAAATAAATCTTGTTTTACATTGCAAGTGCCTTAAACTATTCAACCTTGAACCCTGATCATATCATTGAACTTAAGCTGTAAGCTTTATTTTTGGTCAACCACCGACGGTTGATTTCTCAGATATTAAACCATATAAATACAATACTACTCCACAAGAACATACACACCATAAACCAACTATTGAAACAAAATTTCTTGAGCATACAGAAACTTAGATACCCCGTAATATCCTATGACATCAAAGATCTATTCCCTGTGTTACCATTGAACCATTGTTCATCAGATACCTGATTCTATTCCATGTGTTACCATTGAACCATTATTCATCAGATACCTGATTCTTCAACCGGCTTGAAGTCATTCTTCATATATATACCTTGATATACCCTGGTGATGCTTGTGAAATATCTTGTGCTCCGAGATATATGTTTTATCAATGTTAATTATGATTCTGTTTTATTGAATTACAATGGTTATTATATTGAATCATTTTAGAATTGGATGGTTTTATAAATGTGGACCAGATTCGTGGTCATGATAGGACAATGTGTGCCTTGGATCCAGTATATAGAGCAAAGTTGGGAGCCTTGCTCGGGGTTAGTGCGTGACTGATCAACAGCCTAACCTTGGTTTTTTTAAATGAAAAGTGAATATCCAATTCTAATTATTGCTTATTCAGAAACTTGATTCTTCTGAATCATTTCAATTGGTCATTGTTTAACCTCAGTTGTTGCTATTACGACTTGCTGAGCTAGTTAGCTCACTCTTGTAAACCTTTTTATGTTTTCAACTGTTAAAAAGGAAACATTTGGTAATGAGGATTCCCAGACCAGTGTGCAAGCTAGGATTCCAGGATAAGATGGAACGTGATAGCAGGAGTTTTACGTTTAGTTTTGAGTTATTTAAGCTTGTAAGAATGCTTTCAGTATCAGTTGTAAGTGGAACTAGTTGGGATTTGGTACGATGTAATAAAAGTTAAGGTTGTGGCTTATTTTCATACTTTAACCTGTTGCGATCCATGGTTATGGTAAGTAGGTTATTTACATATATCACTTTCATAAATAGGTTTATATATTGGGTATGTGTGTGTGTGTTATGAACCCCAAACTTCTAACCCGGGTTTGGAGGGCGTCACAGGTTTGGTATCAGAGCTACGGGTTATAAGTCACTGAAACAAGCCTAGATTGTCGGGAATGGATAGAGGGTTAGGATTAGGATTAGGAAATAGAAAGATAGAACATCGAGAGGTTGAGCACGACTGTATAGTAGGTTTTGGTATGATTCGTGATGAGATTCGAGATTCTTATCTAGCGACGCGATTGTCAGATATCGGTGATGGAAGATTCTTTTATCCCAGGATCGTCTGATCATTCGGAGCCTTCATTCAGAGGAACATCATCTGATACATGCCCTGCTCTTCCACCAGTGTTAGCCATATCACATCCTGTTACGATGGTTGCACCTTTTCAAGTTATTATCCCATCCCCTGATGTGAGACTACCTATTCGAGAATCCCCCACATACTTATTCTAGTTCTACCGGATATTTAGCTGTGAGTACATCTTTCTGTCTACCCTACACCTTGTTCTATACCATCAGTTTCAAACCCGCCTTATGAAGTAACAACACCTATGAGGATGAATTCAAGAGCTACATCATGGTGAGTACAAGAGGTATTAAGAAAGGTGAGAAGGAACCTAAAGAGAGGATTTAGGTATTCTGAAGGATAGCTGCTACCAGGTTATATGAAGCTACTAGTGAGTATGCCACCCATTATTATCTTGTGGAGTGAGCTACATGGATTTTAAAAAAGTTTGAGAGGATTGGAGATCGAGAGTTTTCTTGGAATTAGATGATGATGTTATGACCACACATGATACGTATAATAGTAATGTGATATGATATTAGTCGACCTTGTTTTATACAATAGATTTGATAATTACTGGATAGACTTGTTATACTTAGTAATCGTAAGAGATGATGATGGGAGTGTTACCAGTATGGGAAACTAGAAGTGAAGTTACGAATAAGATAATATGCAACGGTAACTGGAGTTTTTATCGACCAATGAAGGCAAAATAGACCCAATAAGGAGTAGAGGATATATGGAAATGAATGGGTTGTTATTTGAGTGTTTCCCTAATTTGATACTTGGTAGTGGTTGAGAAGGATGAAAATCAACTCATATAGTAATGACGACCATGTATATAATTTTTAAAATTTTAAACAGTTTTCAAAAGAGATTTTCTTAACAAAATTTTTCTAAAAGTCCTTGGAATAAACAAGTTTTAAAAACTGGGTTGTCAAACTACTACTTGAGTTTCTAGTTTGTTATAAGAATCAGATTATCCAGAAGAATACTTGTTCTAGAAGTTAGTATGGTTCATTTAGAATGCCAAGTGGACCTGCTATTAAGGAGAAGATTTGATTGTTCCTAGCAGAAAAATGCAAATATTTTTTGATAAGTTTAAACGACAAAAACCGATGTACGGAGAAACTATTCATCCCATTTCTGAGACGATTAGAGTTCAAAAAATACGTCAATTCACAAGAAGCTGAGTATGAGCAAAGAAGATTGAGAAAATCTCTAGACTTTTTCTAAAGGAAGAATGTTATTAGCAAAGGAGTTGATATGTTGAATGATCAGTAGCGTAAGCAAAATTTGAAGTTATGATTGTAAATCTCGTAAGAGTGCAAATAGGGTCGAATTATAAAAATATTGAACATGGAAGTGCGACGCTAAAGATACAAGACCTAATAAATGGGAATTCATTCTAATGATCGATTTAAGAAGGAATTTCAGAGAACTTTCTAAAGTTAATATATGACTCGGAATGGAATATATTGATCGAATCAGTGTTGAAGCTGTAAATAGATGAAATATGGATGGCGACCAATGCTATCATTCTTTTCTATAATACTATACATTCTTATGAATCTTGAATAAAGTATGAACTTCTTTCATAATCAGCTCTATGAGGTGATAAGAAAATTGTTGTATTTCTTTCAAAAATCATTTTTCCCTCAAGTCTTATTTTCTGATTGAGACAAGCAGTGTTATGGTATGACTCTTTGTCGGAATAACAAAGAGCCTGGTGGGACGCCACCTAATCATGTGTTGTATGCCATATAGTATGAAAGACTGGCCATCTTGAGTACAAATATGGTTGTCTCATTCATATCTAAATCATTATTCATTTTTTCTTCTTCAATTATGATTTATTGATTTATGGATTCTTCCGATTGTTTCCTTGTACTGTTATCCCTTACAAAAAGTTTCCAATCAGAATCATATACACAAATTCTTTTCTTATGTAAGGTCTATTCTTTGAATGTTTTAAAAGGAAGTGAAATAAACCCGTGTAGTAGATGGAGTTATGTGATGAGTGTGGATAATTACAAGCCAATAAATGGTGGACATTTACGTCCAGAGAAGAACCATTATGCCAATAATACGGTTGTTGCGAGGACATCAAATCAGAAGCGGAAATCTGTATACATGATACATTGCAAGTATGAGATTTTGGCGTGAATTGGAGTAGTTAGCGAACCATATGAGGTAAATTAACCAGAGGAATAAGAAAGTAAAGTTGCGTATATCGGATAAGGCAAATGATTGATTGGACAATAGAAGCAAATAAAGAAATTCTTAATAATAACTAGATAATAGATTAATACATTGTGAAGATGAAGCATACCTCGATCATGTGGGAGATATTTGTCATGAAGATTCAAGATCGAAGAAATTCTAGTTACGAATAAACTTCAAGGGTGTTCTTCAAGGAATGGTTGGGTTTTACCACTTAAGTAAATGAGTTAAGGCAAATTTGATGCTCATAATCGAACCGGTGAAGGAAGTTCAGTATGAAAAGGCATAAGTGGAGATGAAAGTATGATGGTTTAACTGCAATAATTTTTAAGAAGTGATGCTTTAAAATGAATTGAATTTTTTCACAAGATCATGATAGTGTTGGTAGAGACCATGTGTTGGTTACCAGCAGTTGAACAAGTTAACTAATAAGGATAAGTGTACGTGGTCAAGGATAGATAAATTGTTAATTAGAAATCTTGAATTGAAACACGAACTAGAAGAATTCTAGAATAATTTATAATAGTACTCAGTAGTGATATTCTATTATAATAAGAAGATATGAGAAAATGTATGATATAATAAGAATTGTTCACTATAATCTTAGGTTGAACTAAAATATGGGTTATACTGGCTGGTATGTGGTGGTGAAATGGTGAGTTTAGAAGGCAAAAGTTGATTGGCATACTTGTGGGTTGATTGTTGGTTGTTTGATTGATTATTGGTGTCGTCTTGAGTCCGGCTGGTAGTCAATAATAAAGGAGATGCTGCCCAAATTTTCGGAAAATACTCTACTTTTAAAGATAGAAAGTATACTTCCGTGTGTTATTGATATTTCCTGTTGATACTCCAAATAATTGTGATCTCGGTTCTTGAAAGAGGTTGTTACAGTCAATCCGACTATATATAATTGGTCTTTGATTTCATTTAGCTAGTTATCACTTGGTGCAATTGATCAATTAAGTGAGTTAATTGGTTAATTTTACCAATTAATGGTCAGTTAGATGAAAATCAATTCCAATTAGATTAAGTCAAATTTTGATGTGACTTTCAAATCCGAAATCAAAGCAATGAGGAATTTGGAGAAGGTAAGGACACCGGTAGAATTCAGAAGTGGCTGTAAGTGTGTGAGGCTTTACTTGGATGAATATGCCCTTTATAATGGACAAGAGAAATAAAAAGTTATTTGTATGAACAAGTGAGAAGAATGTTTTCAAGAACTAAAGATTTAAGATAAAGCAAAGAGAAGGAAGGAAGGAAAGGAAGAAGGGAGGTGGAATAAAGAAGTGATTAATAATTACACCAACATGGATTTTATTAGATAATCAAAGAGATTGATACAGTTTTAATTCAGTTTCTGATTGGTGTTGATACTTAGGTTGTTGTTAAATATCAAAAGTGGTATTAATATAGATGATTGATGTTTACTTCAGTATGGGATGTTGTGAGCATCAAAGTTCGTATTGATATCTAATTTGATATGACATCAAAATGAGTATCAATATCAAGAGTTCGGTTTTGAATGAGCTATGAGAATGAGGAACGGAAATAGGAAAGAAGGTGGAATCAAAAGGATGATAAAGAAACTTTATAAATTTTCATGAAATAGGTAAGATATGGGTAACATGAGGGACATAAGTAAAGTGCAAAAAAAAATTAGGAAACATTTGTAAATTGAGAGAGGGAATGCATCCCAGGAGTACTATTAAGTACCGAAAGCTAAAAGAAAATATCTAATGACAAGACATGAAAAGAAAATGGGGGGGAACATGTAAATGAATGTTATACCTACCCAAGAGTTAGGGCGGGACATCAAAGACTAGATGGGTACATTTCGCTAAGAGACGTCGTAATGAAGTCACCTGAGAACCAAAGGTGAGGAAAGCGTTAATTGCATCATTATCGATAGGTTATCCAAACCTAATCATTCTCTTTTATTAATAAACAGTTTATCCAATAAGTGGGTTAGTTACTGCTTGAAGAAATGGTGGTACGTCATCAGATCCAGAAACTGATTGTAAATGATCAATATTGTTTGATTTGAGATTTGACAGGAGTATTCAGAGTACGATGAATTATATCGAACCAGAATAGTATATACCACTCCTAGATTAATGAACATCAGGTAAGCCAGGACTAAAAGATAGAAATTTGGTTAAACATCGAAAACTTAATGGATTAAAATATGATACAAGACATAGATGTCAAAGAAGACTTTTTGATAGTATGGCACAAAGAAAGAATAAACGTTATATGTGACTAGACGTCAAGGAAAGCATTGTAGTCAGTTTCGTATGAGAACTTCTTAGAACCAAAATAAATGATAATACGGGTTAGAATATGCTGGTGATGCCTCCAGGTTAGTGTATTTTCTTCAAAGTAGTAAGAGATTTTCGCTCAGCAAATATACTCGATTGTGATTCAAGGAAAATAAGATATGGTGATAAGCTTGTGCGTCAATCATATTCACTCGAGATTTTCTCGTTAATTTTTAATTTTTGGAGTAATTTCGAGAACGTTAGAAATTGAATACGCCATGGTTTTAGTATATCATTCGCAGATGGACGAGAAGATTAAGAGAGCGATTAAAGAGCCTCGAATGCGATTGGAAGGGATTACAAACTAGGTTAATTAAACAGAGAAACATATGGGAATGGATTCAATAACCAGTAACTATTGCAAACGTTCATGAGCACGAATTACTAGAATTATAAAGAAAAGAGAATTAATAGATATTATGCTGGTCCTTTTGAAACAGTAAAATAGGCAAGATAAGTGTAAGTGAGTTGGCTTTACCACCACACGTATAGCTGGTTCATAGGGTGTTTATGTGTTTATATTCAGGAAAAGTAATTAAGCTCCATTATATATATAAAATGGGGACTTAAGTTGATTTATATGAGCAACTAATTGAATATGATGTCAGCGAGAGGCTGTTAAGTAATGAGTGATGCTGCGAATAAAAGTTTATAAAAAGTTGTAAGGTTGAGGGATCAACCTGAGAAAATGGAGGTGAGATACTTGAATGTATCATTATCTGATCCTTAGTGTGATTCTGAGGACAAAATCCTTTTAAGGGGGTAAGGATGTAATATCCGGGACACAAAGTGTAATTATTTTTATTGATAAATAATTATTATGTGATTATATTGTGATTTTTGGTAAATTATCTGATGAATGGTGTTGTTATGTGGATGTTTATATACGGTAAAGTATAAGTATGTTAGTTTTATTATGTCCGGAATAAAATATAGATAATTAAGGTATTTTTCTGGTAATTTTTGGAGTGTTATATGATTTTATATTAATTTATTAATTTATTAATTATTTTCTAAATAATTACAAAACTATTTTATAAAGCCGAGATTCGTCTAATTTCAACCGTTTTTAAATTTTTACAACTCGAAACTCTTCCGAAAACTTCTTTTTAACCTAATTTGGTAATTCCGAACATTTTCCATGTTTCGACTTTTTCGATCCGGATTACGGTTTGACCCGTGCGCGGTCCGGCGCAAAATTTTCGATACGATAACCCTTTTTGATACCATTATCTTCGTACAAAGCGTTTTATAAAAAGACCGGTTTTGATGATTATCCAAAAATTTTGATGCTTATCCAAAACAGGATAATGTTTATCCAAAACGTTATCCGATCGGATCATTTTTGCAGTTACTTAGCAGCTAAGCAACGTATTTATCGTTCCAACACGATCCAAAACGTATTAATATTCCATAAATATAAATAGGCAATACAGTATTGTATTTTGTACAGATAATCATTTGCAAATAATAAAACTATATAGTTTCCAGAGAAAAATATGATAAATTCATCGTGTTATTCATAATCAAGCGCACAAACGAAGGTATTATCGAACTCCGATTCGAGCGTGCCATATATCAAATCGAAACTCTCAAAAAGTTCTTTCTGAATCAAACGATTGGAATGAAGAATCGAATCAAACGATTCAGTTTTTGCCTGAATTAGCCTCGCCAGATTATTTTCCGGCCGCCGTGTTCTACAGAAACTGGGTGACCCATTCGGGTCAATTTTGACCCGGGGTTTGACCCGGTTTTGATTCATTTTATTGCAAAAACATTTCTGAAATGCTGTTTTTGCAGTTTAGCACTCAAGGTTTCTGTGTTTTTGCAAAAATCAGACTCATGTTTTAATAATTTACAAAAATTATTTCTCTTTTTATAAATTATTTTCAAAAAATGTTTTTATTTATTTTAAATTCCAAAAATCAATATTCTCAATTCTGAAAATTATTTTTCATTCTAAAATAAATCTTAATTAATTAATTAATTAATTTTAGTTGATAATTAATTATTTAATTAGTCAATTGATTTAAATATTAATTGATTAATTAATTTAATTAGTTATTAATTAATTTTAATTGATTATTTAATTGGATTTAATTATTTATTTGGATTTAAAAATTTTAAAAAATAGTTTTGAGCTTTGAAATATTATTTTAAATTATTTTCAAGGCTCGATAATTATTATGAAATTATTTTAAAGTCAGATTCGGGTTTCCGAACCCTATTTTTTAATTATAAAATGATTCGGAGGCCCATTTTAATTCCGAAAGATGTTCAAAAATTCGTATTAAATACCTGAAAAATCATTTTGACCCCGAATCTTATTTGAAAAATTATTTTGATTAGATATCTTGCGTGCTATGTGCTATGTGTTATCTGATTGCTATGTTATATGCCTATGTGGTTATTGTTTGGTGATGTTTGCTATAACTTTCAATCCGTAAATCAGATTTGGGTAAAACGAAGTGTAGATCAAAGCTTATGACGTCTATGTGACGATTAGAATAATATGGGATTGAATATTGAAAGATACTTGTGATTCCTAGAAGAGTAAGCGAGGCATAGAAAAAGAAATCCAGTGATCCGTAAACAGAACTGAAGCGTAGGAAGAGAAGGCAAGTGACTGATGAATAGAAGCAAGGCATAAAAAAAGAAGGGAAGTGATTCAAAAGTAAAACTATTAGATGAGTACAAGTAAAGTTGGAAATCATCTATTATAAGACAAGTACTTTTGAACCTTTCTTCGAGATATATTGCAAATATTTCTGAATTTTCTTATAACATGTTGCTAGTATTCAAAATAAATCTTGTTTTACATTGCAAGTTCCTTAAACTATTCAACCTTGAACCCTGATCATATCATTGAACTTGAGCTGTAAGCGTTATATCTTGTAAACCACCGACGGTTGATTTCTCATATATTAAACCAGACAAATACAATACTACTCCATAAGTACATACACATCATAAACCAAATATTGTAATAGAATTTCTTGAGCATACAGAAACTTATATACCCCATAATACCCTATGACATCAAAGATCTATTCCATGTGTTACCATTGAACCATTGTTCATCAGATACTTGATTTTTCAACCGGCTTGAAGCCATTCTTCGTATATATACCTTGATATACCCTGCAGATACTTATGAAATGTCTTGTGCTCCGAGATATATGTTTTATCAATGTTAATTATGATTCTGTTTTATTGAATTACAATGGTTATCATATTGAATCATTTAAGAATTTAATGGTTTTATAAATGTGGACCTGATTCGTGGTCGGACCATATTCGTGGTCATGATAGGCCAATATGTGCCTTGGATCCAGTATATAGAGCAAAGCTGGGAGCCTCGCTCAGGGTTAGTTGTGATGGCCTCAACCCTGGGGTCAGGATAAAAACAATAATGTAACCAATAATAGGAACAGAGCTGTAATCATGTCATTAACATTATATAATGAAAATCTGGGATAACTGGATATCACTGACTAGCATGCTTTATCAAAACAACGTAGTAGTGTGTTGTGTAAGTACCAGAGTCAAATTTTAGCATGCTATTCACATTTATAAAACCACTGTATCAACTACTTATCTCCTTACGGAAATCGCAAATCCAAATCAGATATGTAACGGATATGTGAAAACAGCTGATCAGGCTATCAACACCAGACGGCTCTAACTGCCATCCCATTTACCTGTTCCGGAACTCAGAGACTAGCTAGGTCTCTGACCTGCTGGACTAATCGGTTATATATTACCCGCAACCGAATTAGCCTCTTACGCCACCTCAATAGGCCTACTATGGCCCCTATGTATCCCATATCTGATCATTTTATCCATTTTACAAAACACTTGTACCTATCTCATTTTCAAAATCATTCGTTTTACCAGCACACATATAAAATCTAGTTCGCAAATCATTTCATTCGAGATAGGTACCTTCCGAAGTTACTTTTCCCCAAAACAATTTGAAAATAGTGATTTATAACTACAGGGGATACGTAACTCAAAACGTTTATGTTCCATTATGAGAATAAAACAATTAGCTATTCATATGTACTCAACCATAAAAGAATGGTCAGAGGTACTTGCCTTGCAATGCTTTACAAAACCCTAAGTAGCTTTCACGCTGACTTCGGTCCTGGGGAAACTCGACTGGGATCCACAAATACAGAGTACCCTAATCAGTTATACCGGCATGTTTGATATCCTCAAATCCTAATAACCCAATCCGATAACTCGACTCGTATAGTTATTATACAAATAATCGCATAATCACGTAATCCGAACACAAATAGGGGTAACACGTATAATATAAATAAGTACATTTTAAAAATATATTTTTAGAAAATTTTGGCAGCAACTCCTTTGTTTATAAGCCTACCCGTCGATTACAATCGACGTCAACAATCACAACAATCCACGATATCGACTCCAACATTTCCATACAACTTATACCACAACACAATTTAAAATTAATTATTTAAGTCCGAAAGTATTTTACGTAAGTCATTATTTATTTATAAGATTTAGGACTCAGAACAACGTCATCACCGTCCATCGCCCGCTCGTAACGAGTCATCGCGGTACGGCGGCAAAATTCTCGGGGTACACGATAATTCGGATTCCAACCAAAAATTTTGCCAAAAGATTACTGAAATTTTTTCCCGTATAAATTCATTTTTATCACGAATATTACTTAAAATTTGCACAGTCCAAATCAACAGCACACAGGTGGCCCAACAAGGCCCAAATCAAAAACCCAACTGCATAAACAGGCCTAACAGCAAAGGCCCGAAAAAAATATCCGGCCCAAATGCAAGCCCACAACACAAAAAGCCCAACAGAATCACCATAGAGATGTATAACAAAGAAACACGGCCACAAACACGGACAACGGCGCAGCCACCACCACACCACACACACACAACACAGACACGCACAACCAACACAAACTCACACACACAACACACACTCACACACACAATCGAGCACATACACACAATAAAGCACACACACACATAATCATAAACACATTTACATGCATATACATATATAAATTGAACCAGCCAAGCCAAATAAGTGGCGGCTCACCGGAGGAAACAAGCCGGAAAAACGAGAACGGCGGCGACCGGAAGCACCGAGAGAAAGAGGGAAAGAGACACGAACAGGAGAGTAGAGGAGAGAGGACATGAAGAGATTTTTATGAGAGAAAACAGAGAGAATTCGAGAGAGAATCAAGAGAGAAACGAAGAGAGTTACAGCCGAGGCCGAGAGAGAGACAAAGGAAAGGTGATGTTTTAATCCCCCAAATTACCAGCTGCTGACATGTATCCTTTAATTAGGATACGTGTCACTCTCTTATTCCCGCTAAACCGAGTCGTACAGGGTTAATTACATCCCGCAGTTATTATTTACGAACCGAGTTCACGAGAAACAACTTCAAAAATTTATTGAAACAACTTTAAAATTTTATAAATATCCTTAACTTAATAAAAACATAAATTTCATAATTTTAAAAAAAATTAAGGTGCACTGTATACCCGTTTTTTAACCATCAAACGAAACGATGTGCGGGTAAAACGAATCCCAAAATTTTCCAAAATAATTTTAAAATTCTCAGAATAATACGAACTTAATAAAATATGAGTTTCATGATTTTTGAAGATTTCCATAATTAAATATGGATTTTACAAATAAACATGATCAGAAAATCATTTAAAGATAAATAATTGGTGAAATATTGATTTCTCAATTTTATAAAGTTCAAAAAATAATTATTGAAATTATAAAATTATAAAACCGATTTTAGAAACAATCCAAATATTTATGGAATTAAAACTGTAATAAAATCACTTTACAGGTGAAATAAAATCGTATAACTCAATAATAAATCACACAATACAATCCCACATATCACAAATAAATAAATAAAAATCAACAACTGCTACCAAAATCAATACACACATTTATTTAATTATTTAAACCTTTATTACACTTTAAAAATATTAAAAATATAAGAATATACACGAGTCGTTATATCCTTTCCCCCTTAAAAAAGATTATGTCCCCAGAATCTAACTCAGCTAAACAAATGAGGATATTTATCAAGCATGTCTGACTCTAATTCCCAAGTAGACTCTTCTACCCGAGGATTTCTCCACAAGACCTTCACTATGGGGATCGACTTATTCCTAAGGACTCGTTCTTTACGTTCTAGGATTTGGATCGGTTGTTCCACATAGGAAAAATATGGCTGCAGCTCAATCGGTTCATATTCTATGACTTAATTCGAACTAGGGATATAGGATTTCAACATAGATACGTGGAACATATTATGAATGTGTTGCCACTGCGGTGGTAACGCTATCCTGTAAGCAACATTTCCCACTTTCTTCAAAACCTCAAAGGGTCCTATAAATCTGGGACTAAGTTTACCTTTTTGCCCAAAGCGCACTAACCCTTTCCAAGGTGATACCTTTAATAATACCAGAGCCCCTATCTCAGAATTCATGTCTTTCATATGCAAATCTGCGTTCTTTCTCTGTCTATCTTGGGCTGCTTCTAACCTTTTTCAAATCAATACTATTGCATCTCTGGTTTGCTGAACCAACTCGGGACCTAACACTTTCTTCTCTCCTACCTCATCCCAATACAACGGTGATCTACACTTACGTCCATACAAAGCTTCGTAAGGCGGCATTCCAATACTGTCATGGTAACTGTTATTATACGAGAACTCAATCAAAGGTAGGTGTTCATCCCAATTACCCTTAAAATCCAAAACACAGACTCTCAACATATCCTCTATGGTCTGAATTGTTCTTTCACTTTGGCCGTCTGTCTGAGGATGATAAGCGGTGCTCATATTTAACTTTGTTCCTAGGCACTCTTGGAATTTAGTCAAAAACCTGGAATTAAATCTCGGGTCTCGTTCTGACACTATAGACACAGGCACTCCATGTTTAGTAACTACCTCATCCAAGTATAACTTAACTAACTTTTCCAACGAATACCTTTCATTGATCGGAAGAAAATGCGTTGACTTAGTCAATCTATCAATGATTACCCAAATAGCATAATGATCTGCTCTCGTCTTTAGCAATCCTACTACAAAATCCATAGCAATCTCTTCCCATCTCCACTGAGGAATCTCCAAAGGTTGTAACAATCCACTTGGTCGTTGATGCTCTGCTTTCACTGTTTGACATACATGACACTTACTAACCCAATTGGCAATATCCTTCTTCAATCCTGGCCACCAAAATTTTCTCTTCAAGTCTTGGTACATCTTAGTACTACCGGGGTAGATAGAAAACCTAGAGTTATGCACTTCGTATAATACTTCATTCTTCAATTCTGTTACATTAGGAATCCAAACTCTGGATGAAAATATATACAAACCTTGATTATCTTTTTGAGTATATAACTCTTCTCCCGTCAAATATCCAACTCTTGTTCCATAACTCCTTTTTGGCACATTTTGATCTTTTCCATCAATGCTGGTTGGAAGGTGGTGAATCTGGAGCCGCTGGGGGTGCCTCCTCGGTCTGCCTAGGCTCGGGAGTATGGGTCTCTGAGCTGTCATCATAGGGGCTCCAAGATAGTGGTGGAGGGGTAGGAGCTCTGACCATCGGGAGTGAGGGTAAAGGGGTACCAGTATCCTCCACTATAGCTCCGACATGCTCCTCAGCTACTGGGACCTCATCCGGGTCCTCCTCATCTGAAATAGCAATAACCTCTGTCTCTGACTCCTCTGAGGGGTCCTCCTCATCCTCCTCCATCTCAGGCTCCTCCTGATCCTCGGCATCTAGGAGTGCCTCATCATGCTCACGCTCGAACATCTCAGGGTCCTCTATCTCCTGTGCCTACATATTAAACGAGCTAAGTTACTATCATAATACTTATAAAGGTTCCCGTAAGGGTTTTAACTGTCAGTGCTACTTTAAGTAGTCCGACTATGAACTTGGCAAGAGTTCTTATTATCTTTGTGAGTTGATTATTATATCATCGCATTATCTCTGAGGTTTATAACGCTTAGCTCTGATACCATTACTGTAACACTCCCAGATCCGGGGTCGGGGATCCGGGTCGTCACGGTCTTTCTTTCCATAATATCACTTAACTTAATTAATAATAAATAACTTCATGCTGTGACCCCACACTAACACACACCACAACCCGTTATAGTCTCAGAGATGAAATTGAAATAAGTACAAGTCTTTGAATCCACAATTTAAAAGTTATTACAACCCAAAATGATTACTTGATAAGTTTACAGTTAATTGCCATTAACTGCCACAAGTTATAATTATACAATATTTGATTCCCAAAAGTAGAATGCCTGATCTACCAATAGATCTACCTCTGCAGCTATAGCAGCTACAACATCAACGGAAAGATGCGGGACGCTTCCCACGCGCTTGCGCTGGGTCTGCTTGAGTCTGGCCATCTTTCCTAACTGTTGTGTGATGAAGAAATGAAGCAAGAGTGAGCATTACAGCTCGCAAGATAATATATAGTGTAAACAATAATGCAAGTATCTAAATGGAAAACTTACTAGAATCCTTTATCAAGTGTAAGGTAATTAGTTACAGGATATAAGCTTAAAGGAAGATGAATTTACCAATTACTTCACTATACTTATACCATTTTTAGAAATCTACTTGAACTACCACTGTTCAAAGTATAATAAGTTTCAAAAGTTCGTCCCATAGATGAGACCACAAGTTAAGACTTGAATAGATTCAATCTTTGAATTAATTTTTAAAGGAAATGAAGTTATGAGATACTTCATTTAATGGAAACACCATTATAACCGTTTGACCCTTGTCAATGCTTCGGAAATCACCCATTCGTAGCCTTTCGATCGAAATGCTCCGGGTAGTGTTGCAGAAATATCCAACTGGATGATGAACTCATTATGGGAGTTTGTCGCGCCAGGAAGATCACTTACGATGATCAGTCGCAGTAGTGCAACCCCATCATTTTCTACATGTAGATGAGAACCTGTCGGATTTATTTGTCAACCGAACACTGGACTCCTAAGGAATGGACCGTCTTAGCGGAACTTCCGGGCCATTTGGGCCAATATAATAAGGCTGGGCCGGCGCCACTCGACCACTTACGCCACTCCTAGTTCAGATGAAATCCATGACTCTGAAACGTAAAGCTCGTCCCTACTTTTCCCAAGTAGAAACTTGTTGACACGGCTCCACCAAGAAGTAGTATCTAGTTGTAAAGGAAAACTCACCGATATTTCCCAGGCGATGTCTGTTAATGGATTAACTTGTTCCAAGAATTTTACTTCCCAAGTGTTGGGTAAGTAATCAAAAACTCTTTTATCAGAATAGCAACCTTGTGGCGAATATAAAATACACCATAGAGCCGGATCCCTCAGGTTTTGAGCAAGTATTTAAATCCCCTTCGAAAAGAGGATCTTAAATATAAAAATGAGTTTTGGGATCCGCCCTAACCTTTAAAATCATTTTGAAGACTCGAAAACATTTTTAAGAATGTTTGGAGTGATGCTGATTTAATAAAATAAATCAGTCCCAATATATTAGAAAATATCTGAATATTATTATTTAAATAATATTTCCATAAAGAATAATCTTTATAAAAATAATTGAAGTAGAAGTTTTAAAACTTATGCTTGAAATGAATATTAAATAACCAAAGATATACTTATATGAAAGTATTATCTTTATTTGAATAATCAAAAGTGAGTTAAATTATCGACACATTATTCTTTAATAAAATAAAGAATAATAATTAGTAAATAATCGGAGTCATAAGTCCTCGAATGAATATTCAATAATAATATTCATTAAATAAAATAAACGGAGTCATATGTCCTCGAATTAATATTCAAAATAATATTCATTAATAAAATAAACGGAGTCATAAGCCCTCGAATGAATATTCAAAATAATATTCATTAATAAAATAAAGGGAGTCATAAGCCCTCGAATAAATATTCAAAATAATATTCATTAATAAAATAAAAGGAGTCATAAGCCCTCGAATGAATATTCAAAATAATATTCATTAATAAAATAAAGGGAGTCATAAGCTCTCGAATGAATATTCAAAATAATATTCATTAATAAAATAAAGTTATCGAATAAACCTTATTCGATTCATAGTTTTGAAAACTATATCTATATATATATATAAATATATATAATATACTCGGGAATATCGACTCCCGGTTTTAGAAAATGTTCACCTTTGGGTCCCCTATACTAAGGGTATACGCAACTACTGCTTATCTCTAGTACAGGTATTATGCAACTTATAAGCAATTGAATCAACAATATATATCAAGATTACGAAAAAGACATGCATATATACCATATCACATGCTCCAATATATCACAAGATTTGCTAATTAACCACCATGCATCTATCACAAGATAATGCATATACATATGTATACATCACAACAACAGTATAACGGGTAGAAAACTTTCCTGAGCGACTGGGGGTTATAAATGGCTTGGGACGAGTCTGGTCACCTGTAAACAACATATAAGTTCGAATTAAACCAAAGTCGCTTATGAATCTATACTTTAACCAATTAGACTCTAACACTCGCTTTGCGCTCAACGATTCTCTTAAGTCGCTCGAGTACCCTTGGCTCCACCATTTTTAATAAATTAACCATTAAGGGTTTTAAGGAGATTCTTTCGCGAGTGCCTTACCAACTGCATAATACACTTCAAATAAATGTTTCATACTCCAATTAGTCTTTTAAGGTCTTTAACCTATGTTTCAAAGTAAGGCGAATTGTAATGGTTCGTTCGCGAAATGCCGTTACTCAAAACGGTCGTTTCTCCTAAACCGTATATCGGATTCAAATGAACCACATATCAAAACGAAGCTTGAAACATGAACTATCTAATCATGTAAATGGTAAAAACCTAACAGTGAGTTCTCGGATCCTGATGTTAAGAACAAAAACAGTCTAAAGTAAATCGGACATTACGACGGCTATGTTTACGCGATTACCAATTTTTATCCTACTCTAAATCAACCACCAATCAAACACAATTCAACCATACAACCAAACTCCATACTTACAATGCTACAACAGCCCCAACAACTCAATATTTCCAAATTTATACTACTTCCCATCATGAACTAAAAGCTTTACTTAAGTTCTTTAACTAATCAACAAGATTTACAACTCCAAACATATCACAAAACCAACACATCTCTAAATACTCAATAATCAATCTTCTCATGAACCATACTAAACACAAAAGCTCTAAATATACAAAAGTAGGGCTAGGGTTTGAGATTATACCTTCCTTGGTGAGTAGGAGTAACTAATTAGCTTGGAATCACCCTTGAAAGTCCTTATCCAAGCTTAATCTAAACAAAAACTCAAGAACAAAATTTTAAGTTCTTGAAAAACACTATTCACCCTCTTTTTCCATGAATTTTAGGAAGAGATTATGAAGGAATTTGAAGCTTAAACTTATAGGATAGCTATATCTATGCATAAGGAGTCTTAGATAATTACCTCACTAATTAAGGAAGCTTGGAACTTGGATTTTGGTTTTTTTCTTCTTGAAATGGAAAAGAGGCCGAGAGCTTTTCTTGAAGAAAAGTGAAGTCAACTTGTGTTTTGGTGAAATGATTTGTTGGTTGGTTGTTTTTGGCTTTTGTTTTAATTATTTACCTTTTAACCATAGTGATTTTTGTGTGGTTCTTAATCAACCAACAACACACTTCTCTTTGGTCATGCTTAGGTCATCAATCCTATGTCATCTTCCCATGCTTGTCCTCTACTTATTGGTTTGATGATATCATCCTCACTAACCTCTTTTACTAGCTTCTAATTACTTGGCTAATGACCACTGATCTGTTATACGGTTCGCTTAACTTTCATTTTCGTTTATCGTTTGAGGGATCATACTCGGGATCTTATTACTTGGGTTTCCTTAACCATTCTCAATACATTATATTCCTTTTATGATCCTCTCTTATAATCCTTGAATTTAAATCATTTTTATCCTGTTACCTTATACTCAATTCTTTCGGTATCTGGTGGATTTTCGGGAAAAATCAAAGTGTTTGAATTTGGATTCTGACGATCTTTACATACACTTATATATCAAATAGAGTACTAATAAGATCTCAGAATAACAATAAAAGAACCCCTACATAGTGTGGCATGAAAAGTTTTCTTATTCAGCAATATCAGCAAAAACACTATTCATAAGGGTTACTAAAAGTTCAAAATTTTGGGGTTATTACAGTCTCCCCTCCTTAAAAGGATTCCGTCCCGGAATCAAATAGAAAACAAATTGGGGTACTTTTCTAGCATTGCGCTCTCTAGTTCCCAAGTTGATTCTTCCACATTATGATTCTTCCATAGCACTCTGACTAGATTGATTACTTTGTTCCGAAGCACCTGCTCCTTCTTATCCATAATCTTTACTAGTCTTTCCACGTAAGTCAGATCTGGATGTATATCCACCTGCTCGTACTCCACTATGTGCCTGGCATCCCGATGATACTTCCTTAGCATTGACACATGGAACACATTATGAACTTGTTGTAGGTTCGGGGGTAAGGCTAGCTCGTAAGCCAACTTCCCAATCCGTCTTAGTATCTCAAAAGGTCCAATGTATCTTGGGCTTAGTTTTCCTTTCTTTCCGAACCTCATTAATTCCTTCCAAGGGGATACTTTTAGTAGTACTAAGTCCCCAACTTCATACTCCTTGTCCTTTCGGGCTAGGTCTGCATATTTCTTCTGTCTGTCTTGGGCTGCTACCAGCCGTCCTCTGATAAGATCCACTATGTCTTTGGTCCTTTGGACCACTTCAGGTCCGAGCATCTTCCGCTCTCCTACTTCATCCCAGTATAAGGGAGATCGACACCTTCTTCCGTACAGGGCCTCATAAGGCGGCATTCCGATGCTAGCATGAAATCTATTGTTATAATAAAACTCGATCAATGGCAAGTGATCATCCCAACTTCCTTTAAAGTCTATTGCACAGACTCTCAACATATCCTCTAGTGTCTGGATGGTCCTTTCGCTCTGCCCATCCGTCTGGGGATGGTAAGCGGTACTCATATTTAACTTGGTCCCCGCACATTCTTGAAAGCTCCTCCAAAATCTGTAGTTGAACCTGGGGTCTCGGTCTGAGACAATGGACGTTGGGACTCCATGTCGCGTCACTATTTCCTTAAGGTAAATGTCCACCAGTCTATCGACTGTGTATCTCTCATTGATAGGAATGAAATGGGCTGACTTTGTCAGTCGGTCTATAATCACCCATATGGTATCATGGTTGGCTTTCGTCCTTGGTAAACCGACAACAAAATCCATGGCTATCTGTTCCCATTTCCATTCGGGAATCTCCAGGGGTCGTAAAAGTCCACTGGGTCTCTGGTTCTCTGCCTTTACTCTTTGGCAAGTCAAACATTTGCTTACCCATTCTGCTACGCCCCTCTTCATGTTGGGCCACCAGTAATACTCCTTCAAATCCCTATACATCTTGGTGCTTCCCGGGTGAATGGAATATCTTGAACTATGGCTGTCATCCAAAATCTCGTCTTTAAGCTCTTGAACGTTCGGAACCCAAATCCGGTAGGAGTACCTCATTATCCCTTTATCATCTTTCTCAGTATGGATCTCTTCTCCAGTCATTGACTCTCTGCCTTCATTCATTACTTTCTCTTGGCACAATCTGATCTTTTCCAATAACTCTGGCTGCATCAAGATCTCAAATAGTTTTTCAGTTCCGGTTCCCGTTACCTTTACTTCTATTTCCATTCTCTCGAAATCCTTTATCAATTCCTCCGAAGTCATTATCATTTTGAGTCTTTCCTTCCTGCTAAGGGCGTTAGCCACCACATTGGCTTTCCCTGTATGATAGAGAATCTCACAATCATAGTCCTTGATTAATCCTAACCATCTCCTCTGGTGCATATTGAGCTCTTTCTGCGTAAATATGTACTTGAGGCTCTTATGGTCTGTGAAAATCTCGCACTTCTCTCTATACAAGTAGTGCCTCCAAATTTTTAAGGCAAAAACTATTGCCGCGAGCTCAAGGTCATGAATTGGATATCTAATCTCGTATTCCTTCAGTTGTCTCGACGCATACACAATCACCTTACCGTGCTGCATAAGCACACACCCTAATCCTTTGTGCGACGCGTCACTCTATATCACAAAATCTCCTTTTCCGTCTGGCAATGCCAACACCGGGGCCGTTACCAACCTTTTCTTTAATTCCTGAAAACTGTTCTCGCATTTTTCCGTCCATACTAACTTCTCTGTCTTACGAGTAAGTCGTGTCAAAGGGGCTGCGATCTTCGCAAAGTCCTGTACAAATCTACGATAGTAGCCGGCCAATCCTATGAAACTTCTTACCTCTGTGGGTGTGGTTGGCCTTTCCCAATTTGAGACCGCCTCTATCTTGGAGGGGTCGACCAATACTCCTTCTTTATTGATCACATGTCCTAAAAACTGTACTTCATTTCGCCAGAATTCACACTTCGAGAATTTGGCATATAACTGTTCCTCTCTGAGTATTCCTAGAGCTATCCTCAAATGCTCTGCATGTTCTGCCTCAGTCCTTGAGTAGATTAAAATATCATCGATAAAAACTATCACACACTTGTCCAAGTACTTCTTAAATACTCTGTTCATTAAATCCATGAAAGCCGCTGGGGCGATGGTTAATCCAAAGGACATTACCAAGAGCTCATAGTGCCCATACCTGGTACGGAACGCGGTCTTGGGAATATCTTCGGGTTTAATCTTTAGCTGGTGATATCCAGTTCTCAGGTCAATCTTGGAAAAATAAACAGCATCCTTTAGCTGGTCGAACAGATCGTCTATTCTAGGTAACGGGTACCTGTTCTTTATGGTTAGCTTGTTCAACTCTCGGTAGTCGATGCACAGCCTCATGCTCCCATCTTTCTTCTTAACAAATAACACGGGTGCTCCCCACGGAGACACACTGGGTCTTATCATACCCTTATCCAAAAGTTCTTGCAATTGGGTAGCTAATTCCTTCATTTCTAATGGGGCTAACCGGTAAGGTGCTTTTGAAACTGGCGCCGTCCCTGGGGCCAACTCAATAGCAAATTCAATCACTCTATCGGGTGGTAATCCCGGAAGGTCTTGTGGGAATACATCTTCAAATTCGTTGACTACCGGAATATCTTGTAAGTTGGGCACCTCCTTCTGCGTGTCCCCCACATAGGCTAGGTAAGCCTCATTTCCTTTTTGTAGCATCCTTTTGGCCTGGGCCATAGTCAAAAATTTCTGCGTCTGCCTCATTCCTCTAAATATGACTTCTTTCTTTCCTGGGATATTCAACTTAACTTTCTTCCCCTTACAGTCTATCTGAGCATCATTGCTAGATAGCCAGTCCATTCCCAAAATTACATCAAACTCCCCTAATTTAAAAGGAATCAGATCAACACTAAAAGATTGTTCCTCTATGCCTAACTCACAGGCAAGGTAAATCTGGTTAACAGGAATAACTTAATGATTGGCTATTTCTACTTGTAAGGGTTCTATCAAGGGTTCAGCCTTAAGTCTTAATTTACGCGCAAAGTTCTTTGATATAAAAGATTTAGTTGCTCCCGAATCAAATAAAACGTTTGTACTGACTGAATTTAGAGAAAGGGTACCTGCTATCACATCTGAGTCTTTCATAGCATCCTGGACTGTCATGTTGAAAGTCCTCGCAGTCGGTGGCTTATTACAAGCAGCTCTGCTTGCTCCTGAAGCTGTTGGTTTGTTCACTAGGCATTCCCTCTTCCAATGACCCGGGCGTCCATACTGATGACAAGTGGTGGTTGGAATGACGGCAGGGACTGACGAAGGGCATTTGTGGGAATAGTGGCCCACTTGTCCACACTTAAAGCAGGTTACTGGTTTTCCCTTACACTACCCAGAATGCATCCTTCCACAAGTGTTGCAGGCTGGCAATGGGGGTCGAGACTGATTGGAATAGGACATTCTTGACTTCTGGCTGCTCTGGCTCACATTCACACTCATTGGCCGCTTATACCCAATGTTCTTTCCCGGTAGGGACACTGCTCCTCGATTAAATCTAGTTGGGAAGCTCCTTCCTGCGGAACCTCCACCCATGCTCATACTTTTCCTCTTTATTCCCTTCTTCTCTCTTTCCTTCTGCATCTGTCCACTTCCGGCTTCTACAATTGTTGCCTTTTGCACCAGAGTGGCATAATCAGTAAGCTCAAGGATTGCCACCCTATTCTGAATCCACGGTTTCAGTCCCTGCTGAAACCTCCTAGCTTTCTTTTCCTCGGTGCTCACAAACTCCGGCACAAACCTTGATAACTCAGTAAATTTCACTTCGTACTCTGCTACAAATAATTTATTCTGCTTTAGCTCCAAGAACTTGAGCTTCATCTGGTTTTCCATAAACCTCGGGAAATATTTTCCAAGAAACAACTGACTGAATCTCTCCCAGGTTATAATAGCATATGTCTCCATGTTTTTCTTGGCCTCCCACCAGTAGTTAGCCTCTCCTTTCAGAAGGTAGGTAGCAGATACAGTCTTCTGTGCCTCATCGGTACTCAGAATCTCAAAGAATTTCTCCATTTCCTTTAACCATGCCCTTGCCTCGACTGGGTCGGCTGATCTGTGGAACTCAGGGGGCTTAAGGGACTTGAAAGCCCTGAAGGAGTTTACCACAGGATTGCTATTTCCTTGAGGGGGTGGGTTGGGTTGACGTTCCAAGTTCTGCCTTAGTAGTTGCATGAACTGTCCCATGGGATCCATGCCTGGGTTTGGTACTGGTTGCTCAACCTCAGTTTCTCCTTCTTCAGCCTCTATCTCAAATCCCTCAACATCATATGTTTCCTCCTCCTCTTCATACAGGGAGTCATCCTGTTCAACATAATCCTCATCCTCCTCTTCACTGTGTTCTTGGTTCCTATCGTCCTGGTTATGGCTTCCCTGGTCCTCAGATCCAGGGTTCGCCCTAGTTCCAATCTTTCTTGGCGGCATGATACTGATAAATTTTTTTGGGAAATTCAACGTTAGGTCATAATCATACACAAAATTGTGCCTTGCACAGTTCTATAATGGGGAGAATGTATCTCGCAATTCTATTATTTTATGACAGTTCTAATAAGAAGTTCAGTAATAATAATGATAAAAATAGTGATCTCGTCACTAAGGAACCGAACTGAAAGGAAACAAATATATACATAATGCGAGAAATACATAGTTTGATCTGGTCAAAAGTACAACAGTGCTACAGCCATTTGCCCAAAAGTGATACACAAGAGTCTATCTGTCTAGTCAGAAAAAAGGATGCTATATACAAGTCAACTATCCCGGAAAATTGGCTCTTACTATGGCCTCGACTAACTAGATAACTAGACTATCCCATCGTCGGTCCTGAATCACATACCGGAGCGGGTCAGCTCCCATACCCTTTCCATCACACGATGGAAGATATAGTCGGTCTGCCGTCTGGAGATCCTACCATGCATGTCCCTCTGGAGCGATCGGAGTCTCGCTCGGGACGTGAGCTCTATCCCCGTCAGCTCCCTCCTCAAGGATCGGGGTATAGTAGCCCTAGTCTCATAAGCTCGGGCACACCTACCCGCCCTCTCCGCATCCAACTCCCTCCTGACCTCATCCAGCCGGGCCTCAGCAACAGCCACTCGGGTCCTCAGTACATCCTGAACATAGCTGTGAGCTAACAAAGACTGCCTATGGGCAGGGCCGAGAGGTGGTGAATCCGGAGCCGCTGGGGGTGCCTCCTCGGTCTGCCTAGGCTCGGGAGTATGGGTCTCTGAGCTGTCATCAAAGGGGCTCCAAGATAGTGGTGGAGGGGTAGGAGCTCTGACCACCGGGAGTGAGGGTAAAGGGGTACCAGTATACTCCACTATAGCTCCGACATGCTCCTCAGCTACTGGGACCTCATCCGGGTCCTCCTCATCTGAAATAGCAATAACCTCTGTCTCTGACTCCTCTGAGGGGTCCTCCTCATCCTCCTCCATCTCAGGCTCCTCCTGATCCTCGGCATCTAGCAGTGCCTCATCATGCTCACGCTCGAACATCTCAGGGTCCTCTATCTCATGTGCCTATACATTAAACGAGCTAAGTTACTATCATGATACTTATAAGGGTTCTCATAAGGGTTTTAACTGTTAGTGCTACTTTAAGTAGTCCGGCTATGAACTTGGCAAGAGTTCTTATTATCTTTGTGAGTTGATTATTATATCGTCGCATCATCTCTGAGGTTTATAACGCTTAGCTCTGATACCATTACTATAACACCCCCGATCCGGGGTCGGGGATCCGGGTCGTTACGGTCTTTCTTTCCACAATATCACTTAACTTAATTAATAATAAATAACCTCATGCTGTGACCCCACACTAACACACACCACAACCCATTATAGTCTCAGAGATGAAATTGAAACAAGTACAAGTCCTTGAATCCACAATTTAAAAGTTATTACAACCCAAAATGATTACTTGATAAGTTTACAGTTAATTGCCATTATCTGCCATAAGTTATAATTATACAATATTTGGTTCCCAAAAGTAGAATGCCTGATCTACTAATAGATCTACCTCTACAGCTAAAGCAGCTACAACATCAACGGGAAGACGCGGGACGCTTCCCACGCGCTTGCGCTGGGTCTGCTTGAGTCTGGCCATCTTTCCTAACTGTTGTTGTGTGATGAAGAAATGAAGCAAGAGTGAGCATTACAACTCCTAAGATAATATATAGTGTAAACAATAATGCAAGTATCTAAATGGATAACTTACTAGAATTCTTTATCAAGTGTAAGGTAATTACTTACTGGATATAAGCTTAAAGGAAGATGAATTTACCAATTACTTCACTATACTTATACCATTTTTAGAAATCTACTTGAACTACCATTGTTCAAAGTATAATAAGTTTCAAAAGTTCGTCCCATAGATGAGAGCACAAGTTAAGACTTGATTAGATTCAATCTTTGAATTAATTTTTAAAGGAAATGAAGTTATGAGATACTTCATTCAGTGGAAACACCATTATAACGGTTTGACCCTTGTCAATACTTCGGCAATCACCCATTCGTAGCCTTTCGATCGAAATGCTCCGGGTAGTGTTGCAGAAATATCCAACTGGATGATGAACTCATTACGGGAGTTTGTCGTGCCAGGAAGACCACTTACGATGATCAGTCGCAGTAGTGCAACCCCGCCATTTTTTACATGTAGAGGAGAACCTGCCGGATTTACTTGTCAACCGAACACTGGACTCCTAAGGAATGGACCGTCTTAGCGGAACTTCCGGGCCATTTGGGCCAATATAATAAGGCTGGGCCGGCACCACTCGACCACTTACGCCACTCCTAGTTCAGATGAAATCCATGACTCTGAAACGTAAAGCTCGTCCCCACTTTCCCCAAGTAGAAACTTGTTGATACGGCTCCACCAAGAAGTTGTATCTAGTTGGAAAGGAAAACTCACCGATATTTCCCAGGCGATGCCTGTTAATGGATTAACTTGTTCCAAGAATTTTACTTCCCGAGTGTTGGGTAAGTAATCAAAAACTCTTTTATCAGAATAGCAACCTTGTTGCGAATATAAAATACACCACAGAGCCAGATCCCTCAGGTTTTGAGCGAGTATTTAAATCCCCTTTGAAAGGAGGATCTTAAATATAAAAATGAGTTTTGGGATCCGCCCTAACCTTTAAAATCATTTTGAAGACTCGAAAATATTTTTAAGAATGTTTGGAGTGATGCTGATTTAATAAAATAAATCAGTCCCAATATATTAGAAAATATCTGAATATTATTATTTAAATAATATTCCCATAAAGAATAATCTTTATAAAAATAATTGAAGTAGAAGTTTTAAAACTTATACTTGAAATGAATATTAAATAACCAAAGATATACTTATATGAAAGTACTAACTTTATTTGAATAATCAAAAATGAGTTTGATTATCGACACATTATTCTTTAATAAAATAAAGAATAATAATTAGTAAATAATCGGAGTCATAAGTCCTCGAATGAATATTCAATAATAATATTCATTAAATAAAATAAACGGAGTCATATGTCCTCGAATTAATATTCAAAATAATATTCATTAATAAAATAAACGGAGTCATAAGCCCTCGAATGAATATTCAAAATAATATTTATTAATAAAATAAAGGGAGTCACAAGCCCTCGAATGAATATTCAAAATAATATTAATTAATAAAATAAAGGGAGTCACAAGCCCTCGAATGAATATTCAAAATAATATTCATTAATAAAATAAAGGGAGTCACAAGCCCTCGAATGAATATTCAAAATAATATTCATTAATAAAATAAAGGGAGTCATAAGCCCTCGATTGAATATTCAAAATAATATTCATTAATAAAATAAAGTTATCGAATAAACCTTATTCGATTCATAGTTTTGAAAACTATATCTATATATATATAAATATATATAATATACTCGGGAACATCGACTCCCGGTTTTAGAAAATGTTCACATTTGGGTCCCCTATACTAAGGGTATACGCAACTACTGCTTATCTCTAGCATAGGTATTATGCAACTTATAAGCAATTGAATCAACAATATATATCAAGATTACAAAACAGACATGCATATATACCATATCACATGCTCCAATATATCGCAACATTTGCTAATTAACCACCATGCATCTATCACAAGATAATGCATATACATATGTATACATCACAACAACAGTATAACGGGTAGAAAACTTGCCTGAGCGACTGGGGGTGATAAATGGCTTGGGACGAGTCTGGTAACCTATAAACAACATATAAGTTGGACTTAAACAAAAGTCGCTTATGAATCTATACTTTAACCAATTAGACTCTAACACTCGCTTTGCGCTCAATGATTCTCTTAAGTCGCTCGAGTACCCTCGGCTCCACCATTTTTAATAAATTAACCATTAAGGGTTTTAAGGCGATTCTTTCGCGAGTGCCTTACCAACTGCATAATACACTTCACATAAATGTTTCATACTCCAATTAGTCTTTAAGGTCTTTAACCTATGTTTCAAAGTAAGGCGAGTGGTAATGGTTCGTTCACGAAACGCCGTTACTTAAAACGGTCGTTTCTCCTAAACTGTATATCGGATTCAAACGAACCACATATCAAAACGAAGCTCGAAATATGAACTATCTAATCATGGCAATGGTCAAAACCTAACAGTGAGTTCTCGGGTCCTGATGTTAAGAACAAAAATAGTCTAAAGTAAATCGGACATTACGACGGCTATGTTTACGCGATTACCAATTTTTATCCTACTCTAAATCAACCACCAATCAACCACAATTCAACCATACAACCAAACTCCATACTTAAAATGCTACAACAGCCCCAACAACTCAATATTTGCAAATTTATACTACTTCCCATCATGAACTAAAAGCTTTACTTAAGTTCTTTAACTAATCAACAAGATTTACAACTCCAAACACATCACAAAACCAACACATCTCTAAATACTCAATAATCAATCTTCTCATGAACCATACTAAACACAAAAGCTCTAAATATATAAAAGTAGGGCTAGGGTTTGAGATTATACCTTCCTTGGTGAGTAGGAGTAACTAATTAGCTTGGAATCACCCTTGAAAGTCCTTATCCAAGCTTAATCTAAACAAAAACTCAAGAACAAAATTTTAAGTTCTTGAAAAACACTATTCACCCTCTTTTTCCATGAATTTTAGGAAGAGATTGTGAAGGAATTTGAAGCTTAAACTTATAGGATAGCTATATCTATGCATAAGGAGTCTTAGATAATTACCTCACTAATTAAGGAAGCTTGGAACTTGGATTTTGGTTTTTTTCTTCTTGAAATGGAAAAGAGGCCGAGAGCTTTTCTTGAAGAAAGGTGAAGTCAACTTGTGATTTGGTGAAATGATTTGTTGGTTGATTGTTTTTGGCTTTTGTTTTAATTATTTACCTTTTAACCATGGTGATTTTTGTGTGGTTCTTAATCAACCAACAACACACTTCTCTTTGGTCATGCTTAGGTCATCAATCCTATGTCATCTTCCCATGCTTGTCCTCTTCTTATTGGTTTGATGACATCATCCTCACTAACCTCTTTGATTAGCTTCTAATTGCTTGGCTAATGACCGCTGATCTGTTATACGGTTCGCTTAACTTTCGTTTTTGTTTATCGTTTGAGGGATCATACCCGGGATCTTATTACTTGGGTTTCCTTAACCTTTCTCAATACATTATATTCCTTTTATGATCCTCTCTTATAATCCTTGAATTTAAATCCTTTTTATCCTGTTACCTTATACTCAATTCTTTCGGTATCTGGTGGATTTTTGGTAAAAATCAAAGTGTTTGAATTTGGATTCTGACGATCTTTACATACACTTATATATCATATAGAGTACTAATAAGATCTCAGAATAACAATAAAAGAACCCCTACATAGTGTGGCATGAAAAGTTTTCTTATTCAGCAATATCACCAAAAACACTATTCATAAGGGTTACAAAAAGTTCAAAATTTTGGGGTTATTACAAATAGTTAGGGCTATTGATTTGATAAAAATAGTGGGAGATATATATTGTGTATATATATATATATGAATAATCACTTGAACATAATTTAATGATCATCTGTAGACTAATTCATTTTATGCACTTTAATATTGTAGATATCAAATGACAAATAACACAAATAACTTCTCTATATAATAGTCCTTGAGAAGGACAAGCTGACATTAAATAATTTCCACAATTGATATGAGAACTTGGGGATTGTCCTCGGATTCAAGGATGTCACTCAAACCTCTCCCTTATTTCTTCTAGCTGAGAATGAAACATGTGCTGAACAAAATGCTTACCAGAAGCAAATTGATTATGCAACTGATGTTTCATGTCTCATGCTTGTAATTATGAGTGCTGAGCTTTAGAAGCAACAAGAGCATAATGATGCTTATGATATGATTGAGCATCTTCAAAGGATGTTTGAAGGATAGGCTCGTCAGAAAGATTTGACAATAATAAGGCACCATACTTTGCATTAATGGGAGAATGATATCTGGTTGGACCACATGTTCTAAAGATGATAGGTGTATGTACCTTGATATTTTGGGTTTCAAGAATAGTCTAGAGACTCAGCTTGATTTGATCAAACAATCTTTGAACAACTTCTATTTTTAGTTTGTTAAGAACAAAAGGAATGAGATAGACAGAACACTCACTGAGTTGTTAAGCATGTTTAGAACTGCTGAAAATAACACGATAAAGGCATGAATTACGTCCATATTGATGATGTACACATGGAATGCAAATGAGAAAGGAAAGTGGATAGGCAAGGTGAAGATTTGATCTTATTCGGTGTCAAACCAAGGTCCAATCCCAAAGGGCTTTTGAAGCATGATAGTGGTGTTGCTAAAGGAGATGATTGTCATTTCTGTGGAAATAACTGGATGATTGGAAGTTAAATTGTTGAGCTTATTTGGAAGATCTAAAGAAGAAGACTAGCAATGGTCAAGCTTCAGGTATAGGGTTAGAATTGGAGCAAAAGTTGTTTCTCTAGTTGAAGGAACTTGATACCTAATGTTGCCCATAAGGCGAGATTGAGAACTTGATAAATTGTTATTACGTGTCTGCCTTTAGCGGATACATTAAGTCAATTTCTTGTCAGGATAAGAAAGGTTTTCATTTTAATTAAATAAATAATAGTTATTTATTCTATTTTAATGATAAGACTTATAATGTTGCACAATGAGTTAACAATTTATATGTTCTAAGTTTACTCAAATCAAACATTACCTCTAGCATCGTCGTTAAGCCATATTAATGAGAAACGCATTTCTAAGTTACATATAGATGAGTACTTGGATAAGTTTGATTTTGAATCATACGAAAGATGCGAACTTTGTCTCATTGGCAAAATGACTAAAGCTTCTTTTACCTGATCAGGTGAAAGGGCCACCGAACGATTATGACTTATACATAATGATGTATATGTTCGAATGCGTATGATGGAAAGGGGTGGCTTATACTACTTTATAACATTTACTGATGATATCGGTAGATATGGATATGTGGTTCTTATGAAGAACAAATCCGATTTTTTTGAAATGTTCAAAGAATATAAGGCCGAAGTAGAAAAGCAAACAAGGGAAAAGTATAAAAGTTTTACGATCAGATCGTGGAGGAGTATACTTAAATCTCAATTTCAAGAGTTTCTTGAAGGAGTGTGATAGTGTATCATAACTTACTCCTTCTGAAATACCTCAATGGAATAGAGATTCTGAGAGGAGAAATCGTACCTTGTTGGACATGGTGCGATCGATGATGAGTCAAGCGGATCTTCCAATCAGTTTCTAGGGTTATGCTCTAGAAATTGCTGCATATACACTTAACCAAGTTCCGACCAAAGCGGTTCAAAATACTCCGTATGAGATATGGACTGATAAATGTAATAGCATGTCATTTATGAAAATTTGGGGACGTGAAGCGTTTGTAAAATGTTTAGCCTCTGACAAGCTTGGACCAAAATTAGATAGATGCTATTTTGTGGGTACCCAAGTGAGACTACGGTATAGTTTCTATAATCCTTTCGAGAACAAAGTGTTTGTTGCTCGGGCCGCTGTATTTTTTGAGGGAGAACTATTTTCTAAGAAAATCAGTGGGAGGATAATACATCTCGATGAAGATCGAGAACCACATGATAACATTGAACCAGAGTTGGAATAAGATCAGGATGTACATCAAAATGTTGAAAGTAATCATGTACAAGAAACACATGTTATTCTTAGATCTAGTAGGATTCACCATGAGCCCGGGAGAAATTATAAATTTCTTTTGACTCAAGATGGTGATGTGATGCTTACGGATAATGATAAGCCTCTCACCTACCAAGATGCTATGAACAGTTCATACTCCAAGAGATGGCTAGAGACCATGAAATCCGAGATGGAATCCATGTATCAAAATAAAGTATTGACTTTAGTTTTTTGAGTAAAACCTATAGGGTGCAAGTGGGTTTTCAAGAAGAAAACTGACATGGATGGTAAAGTACAGACCTATAAGACGCGACTAGTGGCAAAAGTTTCAGACTAATCCATAGTATAGACTATGATGAGACTTTTTCACTGGTTACTATGGTCAAGTCTATCAGGATTTTGTTAGCAATAGTTGCTTACTTTGACTATGAGAATTGGCAAATGGATGTCAAAACTGCTTTCTTATATGGGAGCTTTGAAGAGGATGTATATATGATACAACCTGAGGGTTTTGTCAATCCAAAGTTTGCTAAGATGGTTTGTAAGTTGCTTCTATCTATTTATAGATTGAAGTAAGTCTCAAGGAGAATGAATATTTATTTTGATGAAACGGTCACAGAGTTTGGCTTTATTTAAAATGAAGATGAACCATGTGTTTGCAAGAAGGTTAGTGGGAGCCATGTGACAATCCTAGTATTATATGTAGATGACATATAACAAATAAGGAATGTCATACCTTCTCTACAGGTTGTTAAGACTTGGTTGAGAAATAGTTTCTCGGTGAAAGACTTAGGCGATGCTGCCTATATATTAGGGATCAATATCTATAGAGATAGATTGAAAAGATTAATCGACCTAGTCGGAGTACATACATTGATAAAGTATTACATCATTTTATGATGCAAGAGACAAAGAAAGGATATGTTTCGATGTCTCATGGGATAGTGATCTCAAAAGATAATTGCCCCATAAATCATTAGATGATAAGGGCCATTTGAGAAAGTTCCAGATGCGTCAGCAATTGGATCTATAACGTATGCAATGATATGTACTTGTCCTGATATTTCGTATGCTTTGAGCATGATGATCAGATACCAGTCTAATCCAGGTGAGGGTCACTTGATAGTTTTCAAGAATATTCTTAAATACTTAAAGAGGACTAAAGATTTATTTTTGGTGTATAGAAAAGATAGGGAACTGGTTGTAAAGGGTTACACTGATACTAGTTTCTGAATGTAATTTTTGGACAGACAAGGATGATTAAGAGTTTATGTATGTTTTGTGTTTTGTCTAAATATAAGTGATGTTAGCTGGAATAGTTCACAGCAAGAACATTGATGATTCTATAAAGGATGCCGGATATATTGATATTTTTTGAAACAGCCAAGGAGACTGTTTAGGCATGTCCTTAGGCGATATCACCTTATTAATGAGATTAATGATCAAGGAGATATAAATGTAAAGTTCATAGTAATGATAGTGTTGCATACCCACTGACTAAGACTTTGTCGCAGCAGAAGCACGATGGTCATACTAGTTCCGTGAGTATAGATACATGGGTGATTGGCTCTAGTGCAAGTGGGAGATTGTTAGTTTTTGTGCCCTAGAGACAATACTATGATGTTTTAGTTTAAGACATTGGGATTATTAATGTTTATGTTCTATCGATTATTCCCTTTATAATTTATTAATTCTTAATTACTGCGATATAAATGTTAGATTAATAAATGTCCTTGGAATATGATATGCAATTCTATATCTCTAAGTACGTGACTTAAAAATGAGATTATGAGAATAGTATCAATATTCCTAAAGGTCTCTAGTCGAGTATTATTATTAAGGGACAATAATAATGCATTAAGACTGGTGTGTTTGTTGACTGATGATCACATCTCATTGATCATAGGTATAGTGATACTAAAGTCAAAAACACAGGCAGATGTATATGTACATGGTGCTGGACAGACCCAATGTGAGATTCTACATGTCTGTTGTGTCATAAGTAATTCTCACAGTGATAACGATGTAATGGTCCTTAAACCTGAAGTCATTATATTTCTATACGAGAATTAATGTACATTGATTCCATTAAAAGTTATCATTGACCGGATAATGATAAAAGTGGACATTGGGTATATTATGAATCATATGAGAAATATGAATGATCTAGATGGGATTTAATCCTCCTATTTTAGAAGTGATATTATTGGCCTCTTGTGTGAGCTAGACTATAAAATGCGTGGTCACGCTCAAATATTGATTTGATATGATAGTCTACTTATTGATCAAGAAAACTTGGATTAAACTATGATGAGGATGACACATTACATGCCTCTAGTTTAATCTATAATATTTGGTTAAAGGGATTATATTACATTGTACATTATTCACGAAAGGTTTAATCGATCACCGATTTAATTATTATTACTTGGGTAGCAATGATGTATTACTAGATGCCGCTCATTGTTTATGATTTTAAATTAGATTTAAAATTCGTTGCCAACGTAATAATAACCTATAGGGTCACACACAAAGATGCTTGAAGGATTATCTAATTTAAATTGGATTTAAATTAAATTAAAGTAATTCGAATTATTTATAATATTAATTAAGTATGACTTAATTAATTAGATAAATATTGATATTCGAATTTACTAATATTAATTATGAAATTTATTTGTTAAATAATTAAGTGAGACTTAATTATAATACAAATAGGTTTTCGAATTAATAATAACTCCTAATTAGTTAAGAGTTATAATTCGTTTTTCTACTCTCTATATAATATCTCTTGTGTGGCTGATTTTTGTATGAAAAAGACTTTTAATAAAACCCTAGCCACCAAAAGAGAAGATGGAGAGAGCAAGAAGAAACGAGTTTGTGCTAGTACACATCCAATCCTTGAGTTCAAGCATTCGTGTGGATACCGATAGAGCGTAGATCGTGAGAGCGGGATGCGTGGTGATTGAACAAGCTTTGGATCTCCATTAGTCAACCAATTGGTAAAGCTTCTTAGGGTAAACAATCGGATCTACGAATTAAATATATATTATTTGCATGGATCCTGCGGCGAGTTTCGAAAATTATGATTTTTTTTACGTTTTTAATTATTGTTTCCGTTGCGTTTATGTGCTCGAAACCCTTCACTTTCAAGTTGAAAAAGTGAGTAAAATAATGAGATTGATTAATATTTTATATATAAAGTGGTTATGGTAGAGATAAGTAGTGACTGTGATTACTTTTTACTCCCTCCGTCCCAATTTATCTGTCTTATTTGACTTTTGATGGTCAAATTGACCCAACTTTGACCATAAATATAAGCTTATTATTTCAATATTCTGAAAAACTGAAAAATACATATTGAAGTAAATTGAACATACTTTCTAATGATATAATATTTATAAATATTTTCAATAATGTGCTATATGCAATTTTCAGTCAAAATTGGGTTAATTTGACCGCAAAAAGTCAAACATAACAGATAAATTGGGACGGAGGGAGTATATTATAAAAAAATTACTGTTTTTAGAAATTTTTGAAATGTAAAAAATTGAAAAGGGCATCTCAAAAATAAAAGTGTAAACAAATGAGGGTGAAAGAAGGAATACTAACCCTACACCATATCATGAAATGGAAAATCAAAAGTGGGGATTCTTATTATTATACATGGATTGTTATTATTATATACATGCCGCGAGAAATAAATACGCTATTAACAGACATGGGATGGGAATACCAATCGCCACTTCATACACATACAACATGTATCTTTGTCAAGTCAAAATATATGTATTATCACCAAAATAATATTATTAGATAAGTTTGTTTTATCTAAAAAAAACGTGTATAAATATACTAGTTAGGTTAAGTGTGAACTCTTTGCCCATATTATATAATAAATATTGCAGTCCCACCATGTTTGTACCAATTTAATATTATGACAGCACATCAATGCTCACATTAACTCACATTAAATAGACAAAGATCGGATTTCACACACTTGGTTCCTTCATCTCTGTACACGTTATTATTCACTGTGTATTTATCCAATTTATTTACACCCGTTAGATTCTGTTAGTTGAAGTTCAAACCCTCAAAATTTTAGGCATAATTTTTAGTTAGGAACGCCATGATCTGTCAATAATGCAGTTAAACTCGATAAAAGAATACATTTGAATTTGAATTTGAAATTGGAGATTTTTATTATTTTATCATGCATGCATCCCATATTATATATTTGGGTAAAAAAGGAAATTAATAATAAACATTCAATTATGGAAATTTTAATAGCTAGCGGCTAGCAGAAGCATTGTAGATGTAGTACGCTATAGTTTGAACACAACTTTACACTTTGTTGTGTGTTGTGTATGTTGTTAGGACAAGTCATCTCCATGAACAACTGGCAGATGACAGATGACAGCGTAGCGTCATTTTAATAATATAATTATATACCTATACACAACCCTGGCACCAATCATTTGACATCTCTTGCTGCCCTTTCTTTTCTTCTCTACAAAATCCACATCCATTTCCCATTCTTTCTCTGTCAAAAAGTCTCTGCCTACAAACCATTTCAACTCTCTCTCTCTCTCTGTATCTATATATGCATACATGATATATTTCTTATATATATGTCCTATTTAACATTTACATTCTTCACCAAGAGCAAGGAGAACTAAAAAGATACATAAAGAGTCGGGACTGTTGCAGCATACGAAAAACAAGATCCACATATGTCTGCAGTTGTAACGGAAGTAATATTGATGATGAATCCTAGTGTTAGCAACAGCACAGCAACAGAATCATCACATGCAGTAACGTCCAAACTAGGCATTCAAACGGATGTTGAGTTGGTTAAATGTGATTGTTGTGGTTTAACGGAGGAGTGCACTGCAGCATACATTTCTATAATTTGCCAACGGTATCAAGGTAAATGGATATGCGGATTGTGCGCAGAGGCCGTAAATTACGAAATGAGATTTTTAAACATAGAAGAAGCGTTGAATCAGCACAGGAGCTTCTGCAGCCAGTTCAAATCTGATGCTCCTCCTCCTAATCCAGCTGTTCATCTCATATCTGCGATGACACATATTCTGAGACGGAGCATGTCCCCTAAAAAACACGGAGGATTAAATCGATCCAAGATTAGTACTGTTCCGGTTCTGTCTTCGTTGTCTCTGTTGGAATAATCTTAAATTTAGTTATTAATTATTTGTTTATTTAATTATTAGATATTTAGCAATGATTAATTATTAGAGAAAAATATTATTTTAGAATTGTTTAGTAGTGGGGTAGTGGAGTTATGGAGTAAATTATGGACATGTAATTTACCCATTAATTAGTAGTGGTTAGTTTTAGTAATAGTTAGTTTTAATATGTTTGTAAAGCCTATATAATGGCTAGTTTACCTTGAGTTTTAAGACAAAAAAAAAAAACAAGAAATATAGCAGTATAAGTTCTCTGAAAAAATGTAGGTGTCTTTTTTCTCCCAGTTTTTCCAACATGGCATCAGAGCTATATGTTCTAGGGCTTGTGAGACTTTTATAAAAATACATACATTTATATATATATATATATATTAAGTATTTATGTGTGATTTCAAATGGCATTAAAAATTTCTCCATATATATTTAGTGAAGTATCAAGATGAAATGATAGGTGGAAAAGAAAAGAAAAGCAAGAGATCAATGAGGGAGGAAGAAATTGGAGGAAAAAATGAGGGACTGCTATTAGCTAAAGGTTCATCCTCAAAAGGCACAGGTAACAAAGTTCAATGCAACCATTGTCATAAGATGGGACATGAAGAAAAAGACTGTTGGTACAAAGGAAAGCCACAATGCTACAAATGCAAAAAAAAAAGGGGAATCTGGCAAAGAATTGTAGATTTCAGAATGATGAAGAAAGGATGACACAATTGATCGAGGGAGAATCACTCCTTTAGAGTTGTGGAGAGAAAGTGCTCCAAAGTGTTTTTGGAGAGAAAGTGCTCCAAAGTGTTTTTGATGAGATAGTGCATCAAAATTGATGGTGATGAGAAGTGCATCACAGGCGAAGAGAAAGTGCTTCGTAAATTTAAGATTATGGGGGTGAATGTTGGAATAATCTTAAATTTAGTTATTAATTATTTGTTTATTTAATTATTAGATATTTAGCAATGATTAATTATTAGAGAAAAATATTATTTTAGAATTGTTTAGTAGTGGGGTAGTGGAGTTATGGAGTAAATTATGGACATGTAATTTACCCATTAATTAGTAGTGGTTAGTTTTAGTAATAGTTAGTTTTAATATGTTTGTAAAGCCTATATAATGGCTAGTTTACCTTGAGTTTTAAGAGAAAAAAAGAAAACAAGAAATATAGCAGTATAAGTTCTCTGAAAAAATGTAGGTGTCTTTTTTCTCCCAGTTTTTCCAACAGTCTCTGCTTGATCAAAATCATGAAATGGGTACATCAGAGCAGTCAAGGACAGAGTTATGATTTGTACGCGTAGTTTTTGTTTCTTTTACCACAACAAGCATGCATGCCGTATGGTTATGTATGTATGTTTTCTTAATAAATAATCAAATTTAGCGTACATATAGTGTTTTGATGCAGACTTGTATGTACAAGTAATTGCAATTTTTAGGCAAATGAATTCGGTTTTATAGACCGTGTAATGCCATATTAATTAAATCTAGTAGAGGATAATTAGGCCTTCTAGGTTGAGGTTGACAAGTATAGCAATTCTCATTTTCTCAAGGAAGATGCAACAAGTTAGCTACAATCAACTACAAAAGTTAAAGCCCCAAAGTTTCCGGAGTTGTTTAATTCGGGTGCAAGAGTTCTTGTGTCCCATAAAATAACAAGTGGTGTGAAATCAGTAGCCGAATAGAGCTAATTTAGGCTCAAATTCCAGACTAAACTAAAAAAATTAGTAAGAAATTTTTATAAAGCCTCAACTTTTTAGTTAATAATTGAAAATCAGTAGATATTTTACTTGAAATCTCGGCCAACCTCTTTAAATAACGATAATTTTATTTTTAAACCCGCTATTTTGTGATCCCCGCCAGGAGCATGAATGCTTTAAACAAAAGATGGGTGCAGTACGAATGTATTTAATTATTAAAAGAAATAATGCAAATATTGCGTCCAATGCCAATAATAAATCTCAGAGCTTCATGACAGCTGGTATAAATTCTTTGTTAGCCTCTCACTTAAAAAAGTGGGTGATAGGTTCTCCAAATATCTTCCCCAAATTTTTTACCAAATGACGTGGCTGACACATGGCTTATTTAAATTCGTACGCGCATATTAATGCACACGGATCCCATTTTATTATTAGGAAGGTTACCAACTATTTATGTGAAATTTTTACAAAAATTTCGGCTCTCTAGCATATTCTCTTAAATAATTGTCCGAATATTATTATTGTCCTGAGTTCGTGAATGAAGTATGTAAGAAGAACCTTTTTTAATCCCTGGAATAACTTCTAGATATATGCCCCCCTTCATTTCTTTGTTATATCGCATTGATTACGACTGTAATGCTTAGTCATTATCCCTATCCTTCACGACTTGTCTATTTTTAATTTGTTGTTACTAATCATTTGCACATGCATGTCTCTGTCTGTCTTAGATCCTAATCTTCAATAATACTCATTTGCAATCATCCTAAGCTCTGTTTGTTTAAACCCAACCACCTATCTACTAGTTTTGATTGCTTGTGTTGTTAGGAATGTGACTCACCCGCAATGCATCATTGCATTGACAATATAGATGAGTTGCGGTGATAAGTGACGGGACAAAAGAAAACATGGAATGCTTTCTGTGTGAAAAATGTTCTTAAGTTTCTTGGTGCTACAAACAAGATTAGGTATATAACCTTTCAAAGACAGAATAGCCATTGTAGAAGCCGAGAAGGAACATAAGCCAAAGTTTTGGTTTCTTTTGTCTGGTGGGTTAGAATAATTCTACACAGTTCAATCTTACGACAAATTACTCATATCTCTCACAAGAATTACACAGATCATCACGATCAATGCATAATTACGGCAAGATAATAGCTTACGCTTCAATACTCAGCAGAGCCATGTTCGAGATAATTTATATTCTGCAATTGACTTATGCCAAAAATAAAAAAAGCACATGGTCTACAACTATATTTTTCAGCAGTCACTTCACATTATCGGAATAGGACATGGTCTACAGTCAAAATGCCCAACAACAAGAAGAAAACAATTACTATCCTGATATAAAGACTGAAGTGTTACTATCAATGTGCAAACAAGCACAATGAATTCCATGTAACCTGTATGCATACTTGGATACAAGGACAGTAGAGCAACATAAAGAACTAATCATTTTATTTATTTATTAGGAAAGCTGAACGCTGGCTTTTTACTTAGATGTCACCAGCAGCGGATTTATAAAGTTACAGAAAGTATACAACGCTGAATGCGGATTACGTAAGGAAGAAGGAAATTTGGAAATACTTTCATTTTTGTGAGAACATACATCACAAAGAAAGCCAGCCAGCCAGCAACCCTCTCCATGTAGGCAGGTCAACTTTAGCATACAGTATCCACCAACCCCTGCATAAAGAAGAGGCCGTGACGCAAGGTTCGCATCAACTCAATAAGATTATGCAACTACGTGCTCTACAAAGACAAAACATACCTCAAGAAAAGAAAATATACTAGCCAAAGTTAATCCCTTGAGCCAATGGCAACTCATGCCCATAATTGATAGTACTGCCAGAAATACAAGACATAATTCAACAAGTCAGCAGAAATTAAAGATGTTTCACTACTGAATCAAAGGAGCCAAACTAATTACCAAGTTGCCCGCCTCATGTACTGTTTCCATGAATCACTTCCAGCTTCACGTCCTCCCCCTGTAGCCTTTTCACCACCAAAAGCACCGCCAATTTCAGCACCATTTGTTGGTATGTTTACGTTAACTATGCCACAGTCACTTCCATTAGGCCTGCATCAGATTATAACAACTTAACAAGAGGTGCTGATGACCAAAATTCTTCTCAACATTAGATTTATTCGTGGAGCAACATAAAATAACTGTTTAATATAGAGCATTTGCCACCTTAATTGCAGAAATGTGAGACATCCTCATAGCTCAAATCGTGTGAAATTGAATGCAAGAAAATATTTAAATAAAAGAACTCAACGATTGAGGAGCAGATTTAGAAATCCGATAGTATGGAAAACCAGTATCTAAAACTAATGATCATGAACAGAACAAAACCGGGAAAGGCGTGACAAATATTCTCACCATATGATATACAATATACTCACCCGATCCATTTGAAAATGATTTCAGGTTTGTTGGTGAAAATTGAACTACTCAGCCCCTGTGGTACTGAGTTGTTTATGTCAATAGCTTCCTTTAGAGTCTGTAAAACGAGGTAATAAAAGTAAGTAAATAAGATAATTTAGCCTAACTTGTCATGAGGTCATTAATTTAACAGTTAATCATATATAACATATAGGAGAGACCTTGAACTTCATAACATATAAGACGGGGGCGAATAATTCTTCTTTTACAACACCAGCATCTGAAGATATTTCTACTATTGTGGGCTGCACAAAGTTCCCTTCCGACTCTATAACCGAACCACCCGTGAGAATCTTCCCTCCCTGAAAATTCATACTTTCGAAGTTTAGCCTTAGGAAACTGTTTGGCGTACCTATTTAGATGTCTTAAAACATGCTTCAGACAAGAGTCTACAGAAATTTTACAAGTTAATGAATATAACATTAAAATACAGACACTAAGAACAATGGTGTAAATTTCTAAAGTTGGAACTATTTAATTTGGCGAGAATGAAATGCTTATAGAATGTGACTTGAAACTTGTTTATGAGATGCAGTTTAGCTGATGTTTTTAAAAAACTTGACATATATCTCATAACACGTAGGGAAAAGTTTGCATTTAAACAATGGTCAAGCATTTTGTAATGTTTGATTAAGCACCGAAAAATAAATGTGGATAGAATTAGAAACATATCAATCTCCTGCTTTAATTTCATAGATAATTGTAAAAATGTGATAAAAAAAATACTTTATTCAAAGAAAATAAGCAATAAACATTAAAGACTAATCGTATAAAATGGATATAGTGTTAGTTCTAGTAAATTGCAACAGTACTCAGGAAAATGGCCACTGACAGTATAATTAGTAGATAAAAAAAGCTTTTAGCTTCTTCCACACACACACATATAGGGAAAATATTGTTTAATGGTCACTATAGAAAAGTTTTCTATTAGTGCACCTCAAATTCACAATATATAGAAATTTGATTAAAAATCCAACCGTACTAATGTAAATATCTAGTAAAAATAAATAAATATGCAAATTTTTAAATGACTTAATGATTTGGATCAACCGCCTTTTTAACAAATTATATCTATATATATCATAAAATACAATTCAGCCCACTTAATTTGAAAAGTATTATACTTCCACGAGTTTACTTCCCCATGACTGCCAACCCCACCCCCCACCCCTGAAAAAACACAAGGCTTAGAAAGAGCCATCTTGTGCATTAGATATAGATGATTGCAGATTAGCCAAGGTCTAGAATGTAAAAGATAAACTACAGAGTAAAAGTGATGTGCCTGTGACTTGATGATGTCGATTCCCTTCTTGAAACCTTCCCTCGAACCAGCAGTGTGCAGTGGCCCAAGCAAGGTGCCTTTCTCCAAAGGATCCCCGATTTTAACTTGTTTGTACACTTGAAGTAGTTGTTCGAGAAAGCTCTGATATATGCTTTCATGAAGAATCTACATTTTAAGTAAGAAAGAAATTTGTAATCATATATTCGTGAATGCTATCTTCATATTATGCTCTCTGACATTTTAACATTTTCTCCACGTTCGTGTCAGAATCATGTAAAATCATATACATAAAATTCAGAAAAGAATATGAGAATAAAAATTATTTGATGGACCATACCAATCGACGGCATGTTGTGCAGCGCTGACCAGCTGTGCCAACAGCAGCAAACAAAACAGAACGAACAGCAAGTTGGATATCGGCATCATCCATGACTATGATGGCATTATTTCCACTTAATTCAAGCAGGCATTTACCATACCTTTGATTCACTGTTTGCTGAACCATTAGACCCACCTGCAGTTGGACATATGGAAAGATATAAATCTCCATGCAAAAGCTAATATATTAGACAAGGACATTTTTACAAAGTAAGACCACTTCTAAAAGCATATGATGTAACCCTTCAGATAAAAGTTATATGTTTTGACACCATACTAGTCTCTCAGCCAATGCTGAGTTTTGGAGAACCACAGCCCTACAACAGAAGGGCTACTTGTCCCACAGGTACAAACTTATATGGAGAAATCTAGCATATGCCTATTTAAAAAAGAAAAAAAATTCAGGAATGGGTTCTTCCATGTGGACTCTTGACAAGTGATATCGACTGTAAGAAGAAAAATCATAGGTTATTAATAAAATCAGTGTAGTTAAAACTTAAAAGTGTGCAAATACGAACTATAAAAAACTCAAACACAAGGAAACAGTTATGCACATAAACTCTACAGAACTCAAACACAAGGAAACAGTTATGCACATAAACTCTACAGAAATCAAACACAAGGAAACAGTAATGCACATAAACTCTTCCTGTTTCGTGTTGATGTTTGTAATGGATCAATCCTAAACTCAAACCATTTACAAGTTAGCACAGAAACAGTTAAACAAAACTTATAGATGCACTTATATATCAAAAACTGCTTACCATTACACAAAAACTATGACAAGTTGATTTTCATATACAATATTAGATGAGAAAACACAAGTAAGAATTAATTAGAAGGTATTATAGAATCATACATTCCATTAAAAAAACCTTCATTAATATAATGTGGAAAACAGTATGTACCTTCGAACTTCCTGTGAATGAAACCAGAGGTATACGTGTATCTTTTGATATAGCTTGACCAATCTCGGAACCACCACAAAAAACTGTAAAAATTGCAGTTGGTAGATTATTCTTCTCCAGAACCTCTGCAACTAGCTTGGTCATAGCAATAGTGATCAAAGGTGTCGTGGGAGCACCTTTCCTGCAAACAAGAACAAGAGAATAACCTAATCAGCCAACTTTCTATTCAAAGAACACGAGAGTATTATATTTTTGCTGTGGAAACTTCTATATCTACTTCCAAAGTAGTTGCACACATAGTTTTCCTTAAAGCATTCATTTCAATCTAATCACATAACTAGTCCAAACTCGTGGATAGCAGTAGTATGTAATCTATAGGAACTGACGAGCAATCAGATAATGACGACAGCTAAATATCATGATCAAATATATACACATTCACTGATCACAGATGAAATATGGTTTTACCTTGCAAAAACAGATATGTACATAGGGTTCAACAAAGATGAAAATGACACAACGCCTTGTATATTCGAATAAAGACACAGAATAAAGTTACATATTGTGCCCCTTGCATAGATGTACATCTACTTCAAGCAACTTCCACAAACACATTTTTACCGCACTAGACATGTGCATAGCTGGAGCTTAATAAAAAGTAACATGTACACAGTCCATTTGTGCTAGCCAAATTATATGTCGTTTCAGAAGAGACTTAAGGTGATAGACTTACCACACAACACAATTTCCACAGACTAGTGCAAGGCACGCATTCCATCCTGAAGAACCAGATGATAGAACAAGTCATGAAATGGAAGAAGTTTGATTGCTAAAGAAATTTCGACCATATACAGTAAATATTAACCTCCTAATTCACTTCATGTGTCATAACTTATAATACAGTAAGCATGACATTTTATATTGAGTAATTTGTTATTAGATTCAACTTTAAAGGAAAATAACTTTGAGGTTTCCTGTATAAAACAGAAAACAAACAAGCTTCCAGAACTAAATTAGAATTCATACTGTAAACTATAGTAAAGTGCTTACCAAGAACGGCACATGGAAAGTTGAAAGCTGTGATCACACCAACTATTCCAAGGGGATTCCACATCTGGTACCGAATAATGTTAGAAAAATAACAACAAAGAATTGGTACATAATCAGTTGTTCATACTTGACAGTAGAAGTTTCAGCACACCTCTAGCATCATATGATTTGGACCTGTCAACAAAGTAACCATACTTGTTAGAGGAAGCTTATTAGAAGCAAAGACTAAAGAAGACATATTTAATTCCATCCTTTAAATAGGTAGGAGAGTATATTAGAGAAAATTTTGTGTCATTTAAATTCAATATCAATAAAAAATATATGATGGCTGGGGGTGGACGAGTTGGGGATGGGGAGGGACCATTGTTTCTCAGTCCATATATACTGTTTCATTCTGGCTAAATGGTCACAACTGTATAGTGTATATCGTAACATTTATGACCTCATATTTGTATATTACATTTTTAAAAATATAAACAGAAATAGCTAAGTAGCTTACGTTCTGATGGAATGATTGATCCATTTAATTGTCGGCTCAAACCCACAGCAAAGTCACACATATCTATAATTTCCTGCAGTATGGCTCTTCTACTGTTATGAATTTGTAATGGTAGTAATGGCCAATGAAATGATACAAAAAACTTGAAAAGTAACACTGCAGTATCACTTACTTGAACCTCCCCTATTCCCTCAGGAAGAATCTTTCCCATCTCAAGTGATACGAGTCGACCAAGTTGCTGAAGCTTGCCTCTCAATGCATCACCAATTTGCCTTACAATCTCGCCTCTTTTTGGTGCAGGAATCTAAGGGCAAAATTACACATTTTTTAAAGAGGGAAACATAACAAAAAAACTAAAAAGGTGAACCATATTAGACAAATTCCCTGTATTTTGGTGGAAATAGAAAGACAGTCTACAATTCCCCTAATTAAAGTTGCATCATACAGGGGGTGTTAGGTATACATTAAATTGCTTGCATATTGGCGGACTTGGATTTCAAAAAATTAACTCTACAGAGGATCAATGCCATTGTAAGTTGTGACTTACTTGCATCCATATTTTGGTGGCTTCAGAGCAAGCTTGCATGCCTTCTTCATAATCGTCAAGAGAGCCTTCTGAAACTTGAGCAATTGTCTGATCCAATAAACAAAAAAGAAACGATTAAAATCTAAAAATTTCAGTTTAAGCAGATTGTCGCAAGACACAAAGTTCCGCTCATTCATACATTTCACTGCAATCATACTATCAAACAGATTCAAATAAAGGCTTATTTATAGTATTTTATAAATCAGACGCAAAATATTAACCCAAAAAACAATTTCAAAATGCATGATCGAGTAAACCAATCAACTCTTGTAGCACTAACAATAATCACTCACTACCATTAAAATATCATCAACTAACTTGCAAAACAAATCAAGACGTACAAAGAACTTGCAAAACTGAAACATTTAAAGTCTGAAAACCCAATTTCTGAGTAAAAAATCTCCCTTGTTTTTAACCAATTCTCAATTCGATGATCAGAGTCAGAAAACTTGCAATCAATCAAGTACTAAACACATCAATCATATATATACCAATAAGCATAGCATAACATAAAATGATGAGTAACAAAAATAATCCTAATGAAAAAACCTGATTAGAAGAAGGATTAAGAGAAGAAACAACAGCACCATTTCCTTTCCAAACACCATTAACAAAACAACCTGGATTGCTAGCTTCTATTCCTATTTCACTTAAAAACTCGTACTCTTTTTTAGCAAACCCCATTTCTGCGCGCACACACGAACACTTATGTTAGAAAATTACAAACATATAGAAGATGGTTGGATACATATGTAATTCTTTTTAGTAGAGGGGGTAGAGAGAAATTGATGGAACAAACCTTGATTGTAATAATTTTGTTGGGGGCTGAACTAGACTGTTTAATTAGCTAACGTTTGGTAGTAGTAGCAATAAATTAGTGTAGTGTCGTCTGTATTATTTAGAGCCGTGTTTCGAGAGAAGTACCAAAGGGAGTGGTTTGAGACGGACAAGTATTTTGTTCCGTCACAGAAAATATATTTAATTTAATATAGTACATCAATAATTAATATACATTTTTTTAATGATAAAAATTAAAGAATGTAGTATATAAGATCTGATCGGGTCATTTTAAATTATTATTGGCCCCGGTAAAGTTGAGAGTTATCAAGAGACTTGATTTGGTTAAGTTTGAAATGATGATGGGCGGTGCGGTGACATGTGAAGATTGGCATGGGTTTCCATCTGCTTTGAGTACGGATCCAGTTGTTTCCATAACTTGTAATTTGTAAATTATAAAACGGTGGGATTGCGGGATATTCGACATGATCTCTTCTCCAGAATAAAACCAAAGATAATGTTAATTTATTGTGTATTTACTGGTATATTTTATGACGTTGCAGTATCTCTTTTCTTTCTTTCTACATATCCCCTGCTGCAATAAGGCTTTCGGAGACAGGAAGGATAAGGATAAAATCAAGATAAATAAATAAATTATACACCATCCTTATTTTGCTTGAAAAGAATCTTAATATATTATAATAAGATTATCCGTTATAAATTGACAAAAACTAACATAATACAGTTAAACCTTCTTAAAATAATATTCTCGGGGTCGAGAAAATATATTACGTGACCAAATTTATTACTAATAATATTTTATTATTTTATTGATAAAGTAATATTTTATTACTTTACCGATTTTTGTAATTTATGTATTACAAGAATTTGGTGAAATAAACGAAGGTATCGAAGGATTAAATGAAACTATCTCTAATTTATGATATACGAATGTGACGGATGTTGAACTTCTCTTAAATTATCCGAGTGAAAATGATATGGTTATGAAATTACCTACGAACGAACAAATTATTTAGTCGGTAATGAATACTGATGAAGGGATTGATCCTAAACTGGTTGATAAGAATGTCATCTCATGCGTGTCATCAAATGAAACATTTGAAACAATCAACACTCTGAACAACTACTTGTTAAAACACGAGCATAACATACGAGGAGTTATTTACTTTACATAAAATCAAAGTTTAATTTTGGCTTTGGTGGAAAGAATAAACAAGCTACAATATATTCTTATTTTAAAATGAATTGAATTACATATGTATATATATGTGTGTGTATGTGTAAAATCATTACTTTACATATTATTTGGGTCTTTAATTAATTTTTAATTTTTTATTATCTTATACCTTCAGCGATAATATTACTTGACAATATTGGCCCATGTTTGGATCGACGAAATTTATTACTTAATCGAGGTTATTACTTTATCCACTACACCATAGATTGGCTATGGCAACCATATTTCTAGAAATTTGTCAAAAAATGTTGCAAATGAGAATATATATTATATGTATTGCAAGGACTTCCAAAAGCGTTGCAAATGATCTGTAAATAATGAAGTGAGTTGAAAACTAACATTCTACTGCAATGAATTTTGTAAGATGTTGCAATATGTATGAATTTAGGGCCCAAAATGTCGGCGGGCTTCTAAATTATTTGAGTTAAAAGTTTTGTCGGGCTAAGCACAGATAAGAAAACAAAAATACATAACACACGCCAAATACACACGCCACAACAGAAGGAATATAAGGAATATAAGGAATAGAAGGAGAGAAAGTAAAAATATTCAATCTATATCAAGATCAAAATATTCAAGCTCGGGGAATCCTCTAAGCACAAAAAAGTTGAAGGTAAAAATCTAAACTTGACAATCGAGTTTCTTCGTCAAATTGATTTTATTTGTTGGTAAATCGAAAAGGGAGTTTTAATTAGGGTTTATTTATTAATTAGTGGTAATTTTTAAATCGATTTAAATGTTTATAATTTTGTTTGTGCATGCTAATTACGCCTTTTGAATGAAGATTATGTCTGAGTCAAATTTTAAAATTTTGGCTTCAATTTTGATTTAAGTCGAATTTTAAAATTAGGGCTTTGATTGTGAGTATGTCTAAATTTTTAAATTGGGAATTATGTTGTTAGTTTGTGTTTCTAAACTTTTAAGATTATATGCTCTAGCTGTTTGATTGTGTTTGTAAGAGTTTTAATTTGGGAATATTTTCATGTAAACTCTGTTATTTTATGTTCGTGTTTTTTATATAAGCTCTATTATTGTCGTCGTTTTTTTGTTCTTAAAATGAGAAAAGTAACTGGAACCTTGCATATTCAACAGCCTTCTTCTTAGCTTCGTAGTTGCTGAAGTTTTGCTTTCCAATTTTTGACATAACAGGAAGATAAAGGTTGACTAGTAAAGTGTTAAAATTTCTTTGTCACGTTTTATCATGTTTAGCATGAGCCTGGTTGACTAGCCTTTAATTGGTGATTGTGAATTTGAGACAAGTGTTGTCATCTATGCATTCTTTTTTTGTATTTTTATGTAATGATGTTAAGGGAGAGCATTAGCTATTACAAGAAATTCAACTTCCTGCAAGCAATAATCTTTCATTGATTGTACTCGGAGTTATATGCTGAATATATATAACTTTTAGGAGAGTATTCTTCTGGACTGTGATAGAGTGGCTTCCAAGACTTGGTATAATAAAGAAGAAACATGGACAAAATAGATCCAGTAATTGTTCCTTACGTTGTGTCCAAAAAACCTGTAGAGAGTTCACGAATCAAGCAAGACTGGGGTGCCATGTATGTTACACTAAAAGGAGATGGAAAGGAATATTATGTCGATATTAAGGTTATAGTTTTATATACTTGTGTTTTCGTTTTTAATTTATGAGTTTTTGAATTCATAATTATATCTTGTCATTCTTAATTAAAGAATATGATATGATGGTTGAAGGTTTGGGAGGGCTTGATGGGTTATGGATGAAGATGCTTGCTTCTGATGTTCCCACATTCATACATGTTCTTGAGGCTGCAACACGGCCTGCAAGAGCTGCTTCAGTGCCTGAGGTTCCTAGAGTTACATCAGCGAACTCCAGTGTGCCAAACAGAGTGGGTAAATTCAATCTCAGGGAACAACCAATTCCAGTAAAAAATTTGCATTTCACGTCCTGATTAGGGTGACTGAGTGTTAAAAATACATTATCAGGATGTTATGAAACTCAAGAAGGAGCTTGACCTATTGATTGTCATTCTACCGGATAATAACGATATCATGATATCCCCATTGTTTGTTGTTTCAACTTTAGATTTTATTTATACATTTCAGGATATTAATTCAATATTGTTGTTAGTTGTTACACTCTTTTAATAAATTTCATAGTGAGGATCTGTAGGCTATTAAAATTACACTCCTCAATACCCTATACTTGTTATATCTATATTTGATATATTTTTGTGATTGAAGTTTAATTAACTTTAGTCAAGGTTGAAATATTAGGATCCAATAATATGTTTTCCATACATGTGAAAGTGTTCTCTATTTCCAGTTTTTGGGCATCAATTGTTCTGTTTTGTTATCAATTTTTTCATCATAATATCTGCTTTAGAACTGTTGTAATGCATGTGTTATTCAGACTACAGGCAGTATGCTGACTTGCACAACACAAGCAAGTTTAGACAGTGAAAATTGGGAACTAGTACTTCCTATTACAGCTCTGCTACACTTATTCGAGAACTCCAGAATGACTCATCGACAAGTCAAAAATAGCTTATAGAGAAGTCTCAGCGATATCGACAAGCCAAAATGAAGATATGAAGATTGGAGATATCAACAAGTCATTTCTGCATTAGAGAACTCAGAGATATCGATAAGTCAAAATAAAGATATAAAGACTAGAGATATCGACAAGTTATTTCTACATGCAAAGACTTGGAGACCTCGACAAGCCAAGCTCATTCGAGAACTCAGAGATCTCGACAAGTCAAGCACATTCGAGAACTCAGAGATCTCGATAAGTCAAGTTCACATTCGAGAACTCAGAGACCTCGATAAGTCAAAACACTTGTAGAGAACTAAGAGATCTCGATAAGTCATTATTGTAATATCCGGGATATATCGTGTGATTATTTTGCTATTAAATAATTATTATGTGTGTTCAGTATCTATTCTGTGAGTTAATTGTTAAATGTTATCTGTACTTGGATATTCAAAAATAATATTAATTGAGTATTTTAATTTTTATATGTCCAAAATAAAATATAGATAATTGTCGATTTATAAGAATCATATGAAATTTCTAAAATCTTTTTCCGAGTATTTAAAACTTATTTTATAAAAACGGGAACCAACCGACGTCACCCGTTGTTACGTTTTTGAAACCCGAAACTCTTCCGAGAACTCCTTCCTAACCGAATTGTAATATTCCGAGCATATTCCATGTTTCGACTTTTTTCGATCCGGCGTACTGTTTGTTCTGCGCGGGTCCCGGCGCAACATTTTCGATACAATATTCATTCCGATAAATCAATAAAATCCGTATTTTCGATAAACGGGAGCTTTTTATTAAACTATCCCAATTATCACTTCGTAGTACGTGTAACCAGGCGCTGAGACCAAGACCGCAGTACAAATTGTACTGGTTTGGATAATTATCCCGAAAACCGATACCGTTTGGATCAGTTTTTATAAATAAACGTACCGTTTTATATCCGGAATGATCCAACGGGATACTAATTTTCCGTAATTATAAATAGCCTTTTACCGTATTTTATTTCGTATCAAAATCATTTGCAGATAGTTAATTTTATAATTTTCAGAGAAAAACCCTAATTACATAAACTGTTCTAAGAATCAAACAGCAAAACGAAGGCGTTACCGATCTCTGTTTTCAAAGCTTGAGTAACCAAAACGAAGGATTTAAAGTGTTCTACCAGATTCTGAGCTTCGTTTTACTGCAGAAATCAAGGTTTATTTTCTATAATTTTATTTATTTTCGAATTAAATTTATTAAAAATATGAATTTTTGTTCGGATGATTGTTTGTATGATTTGATGATTGCATGTTGTAGAGCTTGTTTTCCTGATGATTTTGATATATTATACGTCTGATTTGGAGTTCAATAACATGCTCAAAAGTGGGTTTAATTTTCGAATTTCAAAATTAGGGTTTATAACCCGTATGAATGTTCTTAATTGAAATTTGGGGGTTTCTTATTCTGGAATAGATTGATATTGTGATATAGTGGATTGTATTCTCTGTGAAATTTGCAATCTAGTCATATAAGTTTCATGAATCACCGAGGTCTGTAGAGAAGGGAGTTGTCTTTTGAAATTTTCCGAAGTTCGCCGGAAACTGGCAAACTTCACGGCTAAATTCCGGCCAACTCAGGGATGATTAGAACAATCTGTTGGCATGGTTGTATTCCTGGTAAAGTATAGATGTGATCTGGAGGTGTTGGTGGGGTGAGGACGCCGAGAACGTGTTCTCCGGCCACCCCTGTATTTTCCGGCGACGGGGCTGGAAAATTACAGTTTAGTACCTATAGTTTTGAAAACGATGCAGTTTGGTCCCTGAAGTTTCCAGAGTTTGCAAATTTAGGATTTCTGTTTTAAAAATATTTAAAAATCATATTAACTATTTATTTTTATTATAAAAATTCGTTTTTAATTTCTGAAAATTCTAAAAATTAGTATTTTAATTCCGAAAATTATTTTTAATTCAAAAATAAATCTGAATTAATTAGTTATTTAATTTCAGTTAATTTTTAATTGATTAATTGGTCAATTAATTCGAAAATTAATTGATTAATTGATTTAATTAATTATTAATTGATTTTAATTAATTACTTAATTAGATTTAATTATTTAAAAATGATTTAAAAATTCCGAAAAATAGTTTCGAGCTTTAAAATATTATTCTAAATTATTTTTAAGGCGCGATAATTATTCTAAAATTGTTTCGGAGCCAGAATTGGCCAACCGAACCCTGTTTATTAACCCGAAATTGATCCAACGACCCGTTTTAATTCCGAAAAATATTTTAAAAAAATCATTTTAAATACCAGAAAGCCTATTTATGACCCGAGACTTCTTTATAAATGATATGTCATTGATTACGTGATGTATTATGTGTTATACGTGACTTGTTGATTGACTATCGGTTTATATATTCGGCGTTTACTTGATTATTGCATAACTTTCAATCCGTTAATCGGATTTGGGTGAAACGAAGGGTAGATAGAAGTATGTGTTGAATAAAATCATTTGAGTTGATTATTGATAGATGCTTATGATATGTGAGCAGAAGAGGCAAGACGTAGGAAAGGGAAACAGGTAGTTGAGGAGTAAGACGATTGTGATTGGAAGCGAGTACAGGATAGTAATCTAATACCAGGCAAGTGTTCTGAACTTTCTCGAGATACTGAAACCCAAACCCTGATTCCAGTTATTGTTCTTGAGCCATGAACCTTATTCTTTCTATACCCTTGATTGTTGTATACCCAAACACGAACCTCAAGTATACGATATTTCTCCACAAATACATACAAACAAAATATTAAACACTGAACCAGATTGCTTATACATTTAAATCTTTGTATTTTATGTTGTGGAAGACCAAATCCTTGAAACCCTGAAATATTGATTCATTTTATACAATTCTTTCATTACCTAGCATCCAAACTTTAAAAATACTCTGTTGATCCTTATGTAGATTAAAACCATTTTATTATGGAACATCAAATGTTGTTAATGATTCTGGTTATTGCTTATTATTGTTTATTCTGTTATTATGTTAGAATTGGATTATTTTTATAAAATTGTGGACCAGATTCGTGGTCAGACCATATAATGGTCAAGTTAGGCCAATATGTGCCTTGGATCCAGTAGTTAGAGCAGTGCTGTGTGCTTTGCTCGGGGTTAGTGCGTGACTGATCAGCAGCCTTACCTTGGTTTTTAATATGAAAATATAATATCCAATTCTAAATCATAATTCATTGTTCACTTGATATCATAATCATGTTCACTTGATAATCATTATTCTCAGTTTCGTCATTGTGACTTGCTGAGCTAGTTAGCTCATTTGTGCGATATTGTTTCTGTTCTTTTCCAGTTAAGAAGGAACCAGTTGGTACCGCGGATCCCCAGTCCAGCGCGAGAGCTAGGGTTTCAGGTTGATTGAGCTGAGCTAGTAGGCTTCTTTTGGGATAATTTAAGTCTGTAAAAGTTTGTAATAATGTTTAATACTCAGTTTTGAGTTTGGAATAGTTGGGATTTGAACGGTATGTAATATAAGTAGATGTGTGGCTTGTGTGCATACTTTAACCTGTTGTGATCAGTGGTAGTTGGTAAGTAGGGTCACTGCATATTATGATTATCTTTATTATTGTTATAAGCAGGTTATAAATAAGGCGTGTGTGTGGACCCCAAACTTCTGACCCGGGTTTGGAGGGCGCCACAGGTTTGGTATCAGAGCTACAGGTTATAAGTCACTGACACAAGCCTAGGTTGACGGGAATGGGTAGAGGGTTAGGATTAGAAGTAAGGAATAGAAAGATAGAACGTCAAGAGGTTGAGTGCTTCGGTATATCAGGTATTAGTGTAATTCGCGTTATGGTACGAGATTTTGATATTGCGATATGATTTCAGATAGCAGCGATGACCGACTCTTTTATTCCCGTATCAGCTGATCACTCAGAGCCTTCAGTTGGAGTGTCGTCTTCGGATCCACGTCCTGTTGTTCCACCAGTGTTGGCTATATTACCTCCACCTGTGTTGCAGCCCGTACCATTGCAGGTTATTCCACCTCTAGACATGAGGCCACCTGTCAGAGGACCCCCACCTGCTGATTCAGGCTTTACTAGTCATTCAGTCACAGAAGTACCTTTCCAGTTCTCTTCCTATCCTGTCCCATATCATCAGTTTGAGGTTTGCCTTATAGAGCAGCGATTCCTACAGGGTCAGATCCGGGAGTTATTGCATATCATGCGTACCAGAGAGATGGGGAGTGGTGAGAGGCGACTTAGAGAGAGGCTCCAGGTGTTTCGTAGAGCAGCTGCTGTGAGGATTGCTGAGGCTACACATGAGTACATCACCCCTGATTTCCTAGTGGAGTGGGCTAAGTGGGTTCTAGAGGAGCTTGAGGAGATAGGAGGTCCAGATTTACCATGAGCCAGAGATTCAGATATGGAGATGTTGAGCAGTGTTGTTATGGTTATGTAGTATGTACAGTAGTGTGTAGTGTGTATCAGTAGACTTTTGAGTTGTATTTATAAACTAGCTATGCTGACTAGTGAGTAGGTTATTGTACCTTTTTTGCTTTTACTTCCGAAGCGTCTTTACGCTTGTACTACCTAAAACTTTTGATGTATATATATCAGTACCTTTTTCTTTCCATTACCTTCATTTACTTTATTGCACCAGTTATACCCCTGTGATACCATGTACCCTATTTTCCATAACTGTTTATATTCTGTAAAGAAGCATGCTATTTACTTAGTTACAACTGTTTTCAAAAAGAGATTCTGTTTTGCAAAACTGTTCTTCTATGCAAAATATTGATTCAAAAGCTAAATAAGTTGATTAAATCTTTACAAAAAATGCCTCCTAGAAGAAATACCCGCACCAACACCCAGAATGAAGAAACCAACAACAACAACAATAACAACTAAGATGATACAAATCCAAATATGAACCCAGGACCCATGGACCCGGCAAAGATCGAGGCAATTACGAATTGGGAGAGACCAAGAACACCCACTGAGGTAAGAAGTTTCTTGGGATTGGCAGGATATTATCGACGATTCGTTCAGAATTTCTCAAGGATTGTAACACCATTGACAAAGCTTACACGAAAGAATGAAAAGTTTATATGGAACGACAAGTGTGAAGGAAGTTTTCAGGAGTTGAAGCGGAGATTAATCACGACACCTGTTTTGTCACTTCCAGACGATCAAGGGAATTTCGTAATTTATAGCGATGCTTCTCACAAAGGACTAGGATGTGTTTTAATGCAGCACGAAAAGGTGATTGCGTATGCGTCAAGGCAATTGAAACCACACGAACAAAAGTATCCTACTCATGATTTGGAGCTAGCATCCATAGTTTTCGCTTTGAAGATTCGGAGACATTATTTGTATGGAGAAAAGTGTGAGATTTTCACGGATCATAAAAGCTTAAAGTACATATTCACACAGAAGGAACTTAATATGAGGCAAAGGAGATGGTTAGAGTTGATCAAAGACTATGATTGCTCGATTAATTAGCATCCCGGTAAGGCTAACATTATGGCAGACGCATTGAGTCGGAAGGAAAGGTTGAATGTGTTATCAGTACCTGAAGATATATATAAGGAATTTCAGAAATTGGAATTGGAAATTAGAGTTTGGAAGCCTGAAGAAGCGAAAGTATACAGTATGACTTTTCAACCGGAGTTATTGGAGAAAATAAAGAAATGTCAGGAAGATGTAATGGATCAAGATATAAATCGTTTTGTAGGTGAAGAGTTATGCACGCAAAAGGATGATCAAGGTATTTTGAGGTTCTCATCTAGAATTTGGATTCCACCAGTGACGGAGCTGAAAAATGAAATTTTACAAGAGGCACATAGTTCAAGATATTCCATCCATCCAGGGAGTACCAAAATGTACAGAGATTTAAAGAAGAATTATTGGTGGCCAGACATGAAGAGGGAAACTGCGGAATGGATTAGTAAATGTTATACCTGTTAGAGAGTTAAAGCAGAGCATCAGAGACCAAGTGAATTGTTACAGCCATTGGAGATTTCAGAGTGGAAGTGGGAACATATTGCCATGGATTTCATAGTTGGATTACCAAGGACAAGGGCTAATCATGATGCCATTTGGGTTATAGTGGATAGACTTACCAAGTCAGTTCATTTTCTGCATATAAATGAAAAAGTTTCGCTCGACAAGTTGGTCCATATGTACTTGAAGGAAATTGTAGTTCGTCATGGAGTTCCTGTGTCTATTGTATCTGATCGAGACCCAATATTTAATTCAAGATTTTGGAAGAGTTTTCAAGAATGTTTGGGAACAAGACTGAATATGAGTACGGCCTATCACCCCCAGACGGATGGCCAAAGTGAAAGAACGATCCAGACAATCGAGGACATGTTGCGTGTTTGTGCTATTGACTTTAAAGGAAGTTGGGACGAATATTTACCTTTGGTAGAGTTTGCTTACAATAATAGTTATCATGCCAGCATTGGAATGCCACCCTATGAAGCCCTTTATGGACGCAAATATAGATCTCCAATATATTGGGACGAAGTAGGAGAACGCAAGATACTTGGACCTGAACTGGTACAGCAGACAAAGGAAATTGTTGAAATTATCCAGAAGAGATTGATAGCTGCACAAGATCGTCAGAGGAAATATGCAGATCAGTCAAGGAAAGACATGGAATTTGAAGAAGGAAGCTTGGTATTACTGAAAGTATCACCATGGAAAGGACTAACGAGGTTTGGGAAGAAAGGGAAGCTAAGCCCAAGATATGTCGGACCTTTTGAGATCCTAAAGCGCGTTGGCAAAGTAGCTTACGAGTTAGTGTTACCACCGTACATGGAGCACATTCACAATGTTTTTCATATATCAATGCTCAAGAAATATAATCCAGACTCCAGGCATGTAATAGAATATGATCCAATAGAGCTTCAGGCAGAATCATATGTAGAGAGTCCAATAGAGATTCTAGAGGAGAGAGAAAGTATTGAGAAATAAAGTGGTAAAGTTAGTAAGAGTATTGTGGAGAAACCCAAAGGTTGAAGAGTCAACCTGGGAGTTAGAAAATGATATGAGAGAAAAGTACCCTCATTTGTTTTCTTAGGAGATTCTGAGGACAGAATCCTTTTAAGGGGGGAAGGATGTAATATCCGGGATATATCGTGTGATTATTTTGCTATTAAATAATTATTATGTGTGTTCAGTATCTATTCTGTGAGTTAATTGTTAAATGTTATCTGTACTTGGATATTCAAAAATAATATTAATTGAGTATTTTAATTTTTATATATCCAAAATAAAACATAGATAATTGTCATATCTTCCTAATTATTTTTATGTTGATTTATGGATTTATAAGAATCATATGAAATTTCTAAAATCTTTTTCCGAGTATTTAAAACCTATTTTATAAAACCGGGAACCAACCGACGTCACCCGTTGTTACGTTTTTAGAACCCGAAACTCTTCCGAGAACTCCTTCCTAACCTAATTGTAATATTCCGAGCATATTCCATGTTTCGACTTTTTCGATCCGGCGTACGGTTTGTTCTGCGCGGGTCCCGACGCAACATTTTCGATACAATATTCGTTCTGATAAATCAATTAAACCCGTATTTTCGATAAACGGGAGCTTTTTATTAAACTATCCCAATTATCACTTCGTAGTACGTGTAACCAGGCGCTGAGACCAAGACCGCAGTACAAATTGTACTGGTTTGGATAATTATCCCGAACACCGATACCGTTTGGATCAGTTTTTATAAATAAACATACCGATTTATATTCGGAATGATCCAAAGGGATACTAATTTTCCGTAATTATAAATAGCCTTTTACCGTATTTTATTTCGTATCAAAATCATTTGCAGATAGTTAATTTTATAATTTTCAGAGAAAAGCCCTAATTACATAAACTGTTCTAAGAATCAAACAGCAAAACAAAGGCGTTACCGATCTCTGTTTTCAAAGCTTGAGTAACCAAAACGAAGGATTTAAAGTGTTCTACCAGATTCTGAGCTTCGTTTTACTGCAGAAATCAAGGTTTATTTTATATAATTTTATTTATTTTCGAATTAAATTTATTAAAAACATGAATTTTTGTTCGGATGATTGTTTGTATGATTTGATGATTGCATGTTATAGAGCTTGTTTTCCTGATGATTTTGATATATTATACGTCTGATTTGGAGTTCAATAACATGCTCAAAAGTGGGTTTAATTTTCGAATTTCAAAATTAGGGTTTATAACCCGTATGAATGTTCTTAATTGAAATTTTGGGGTTTCTTATTCTGGAATAGATTGATATTGTGATATAGTGGATTGTATTCTCTGTGAAATTTGCAATCTAGTCGTATAAGTTTCATGAATATCCGAGGTCTGTAGAGAAGGGAGTTGTCTTTTGAAATTTTCCGAAGTTCGCCGGAAACTGGCAAACTTCACGGCCAAATTCCGGCCAACTCAGAGATGATTAGAACAATCTGTTGGCATGGTTGTATTCCTGGTAAAGTATAGATGTGATCTGGAGGTGTTGGTGGGGTGAGGACGTCGGGAACGTGTTCTCCGACCACCCCTGTATTTTCCGGCGACGGGGCTGAAAAATTACAGTTTAGTACATATAGTTTTGAAAATGATGCAGTTTGGTCCCTGAAGTTTCCAGAGTTTGCAAATTTAGGATTCCTGTTTTAAAAATGTTTAAAAATCATATTTCTTATTTATTTTTATTATAAAAATTCGTTTTTAATTTCTGAAAATTCTAAAAATTAGTATTTTAATTCCGAAAATTATTTTTAATTCAAAAATAAATCTGAATTAATTAGTTATTTAATTTTAGTTAATTTTTAATTGATTAATTGGTCAATTAATTCAAAAATTAATTGATTAATTGATTTAATTAATTATTAATTGATTTAATTAATTATTAATTGATTTTAATTAATTACTTAATTAGATTTAATTATTTAAAAATGATTTAAAAATTCCGAAAAATAGTTTCGAGCTTTAAAATATTATTCTAAATTATTTTTAAGGCTTGATAATTATTCTAAAATTGTTTCGGAGCCAGAATTGGCCAACCGAACCCTGTTTATTAACCCGAAATTGATCCAACGACCCGTTTTAATTCTGAAAAATGTTTTAAAAAAAATTATTTTAAATACCAGAAAGCCTATTTATGACCCGAGACTTCTTTATAAACAATATGTCATTGATTACGTGATGTATTATGTGTTATACGTGACTTATTGATTGACTATCAGTTTATATATTCGGCGTTTACTTGATTATTGCATAACTTTCAATCCGTTAATCGGATTTGGGTGAAACGAAGGGTAGATAGAAGTATGTGTTGAATAAAATCATTTGAGTTGATTATTAATAGATGCTTATGATATGTGAGCAGAAGAGGCAAGATGTAGGAAAGGGAAATATGTAGTTGAGGAGTAAGACGATTGTGATTGGAAGCGAGTACAGGATAGTAAGCTAATACCAGGCAAGTGTTCTGAACTTTCTCGAGATATTGTAGTACTTGATAGTCTTGTTGATATTGCAAGTGCTTTGAAGCACTGAAACCCAAACCCTGATTCCATTTATTGTTCTTGAGCCATGAACCTTATTCTTTCCATACCCTTGATTGTTGTATACACAAACACGAACCTCAAGTATACAATATTTCTCCACAAATACATACAAACTAAATATTAAATACTGAACCAGATTGCGTACACATTCAAATCTTTGTATTTTATGTTGTGGAAGACCAAATCCTTGAAACCCTGAAACATTGATTCATTTTATCCAATTCTTTCATTACCTAGCATCCAAACTTTAAAAATACTCTGTTGATCCTTATGCAGATTAAAACCATTTCATTATGGAACATCAAATGTTGTTAATGATTCTGGTTATTGCTTATTATTGTTTATTCTGTTATTATGTTAGAATTGGATTATTTTTATAAAATTGTGGACCAGATTCGTGGTCAGACCATATAATGGTCAAGTTAGGCCAATGTGTACCTTGGATCCAGTAGTTAGAGCAGTGTTGTGTGCTTTGCTTGGGGTTAGTTCGTGACTGATCAGCAGCCTAACCTTGGTTTTTAATATGAAAATATAATATCCAATTCTAAATCATAATCCATTGTTCACTTGATATCATAATCATGTTCACTTGATGATCATTATTCTCAGTTTCGTCATTGTGACTTGCTGAGCTAGTTAGCTCATTTGTGCGATATTGTTTCTGTTCTTTTCCAGTTAAGAAGGAACCAGTTGGTACCGCGGATCCCCAGTCCAGCGTGAGAGCTAGGGGTTCAGGTTGATTGAGCTGAGCTAGTAGGCTTCTTTTGGGATAATTTAAGTCTGTAAAAGTTTGTAATAATGTTTAATACTCAGTTTTGAGTTTGGAATAGTTGGGATTTGAACGGTATGTAATATAAGTAGATGTGTGGCTTGTGTGCATACTTTAACCTGTTACGATCCGTGGTAGTTGGTAAGTAGGGTCACTGCATATTATGATTATCTTTATTATTGTTATAAGCAGGTTATAAATAAGGCGTATGTGGACCCGAAACTTCTGACCCGAGTTTGGAGGGCGCCACATCTTATGTCCATCTTGGGCTACTACCAGCCGTCCTCTGATTAGATCTACTATATCCTTGATCCTTTGGACTACTGCGGGTCCGAGCATCTTGCGCTCTACAATCTTCATCCTAACATAAGGGATATCGACATTGTCTTCCCTCAAGGATCTCATAAGGAGACATCTCGATAATGACATATGATCTATTGTCGTAAGAAAACTCAATTCGCGATAATTGATCATTCCAAATTCTTTCAAGTCTATTACACAGACTCTCATAATAGCTTCTAGCACTATAGCTTTTGCTTCTCAATACTCCTTCTTTTCTTGTTTGTAGTCATTACTATCTTCCGTACATAATACTATACTGGTTACACTTTTGCTCGTTAGTATTCTATAACCTTTTAATAACCGTGTCAAACTTAGTATCATGAACGCGTTAGATTCGGAATACCACCGCACTGATACTACTTCCTTTAGCTGCTTCTATCTTCGAAAGCTTGATCTATCGTATAGAAGTAAAAGATTTTATTGAGAGATCACTATGATCATGAACACTTGTTATATTGCATAGTTAGTACAGAAGGTGGCCAGCCTTTAGTACTTGACAAGTAATTAAACAATATGTGGTATCCTACTAGGCTTTTATCACACAGATAGATAGTCATTCGGCAATACCTCCCCTTCTAGAAGGGTTGTTCTTCTCAGCTTATACAAAATGAAAAGGAGAGAAAAGAACGAATTGAAGAGAATTGTATATGAAAAAATACTGCAATAAATATCTGGCTTGGAATCTACCTCTGAACTATAGAGGTTTGTCATAGGAGAACAAAATATACGTGTATATATATATCAACATCAAGTATTATAACATCGCATTTCACGTGCCAGAATATTTACTATTCCGTCCATCATTCCATGGATCCATGCTCTTGCTCGAGCTCATAAACACTCACTTTTGAAACTCCCTTTACATCGAAACTCGAATAAGGGATTTCATTTTAGACATCATTGTTACTAGAATTCTATGCTTGCACTGCAACCTTCCTCGTATAGTAATACGACTCTCTATTCATAAGAGGGAATAAATATATAATATGTAAATACTCCACTAGGTAGTCTATCAATGATAACTTATATATCAACACGACCCCATTAGGGGTACTCAATCTCAACATCCATTCCAATACAACTCTCACGGCTGTAATTGGCTCATTACTCGCAGAATCATTGTTGCAATACTATAGTCCACCACTGACCTACTGTAGTCATTCATTTTCTATGAAATCTTAATAGCTAACCATACGGAGTCCATACATGTCGTATCGAATTCTTCTAAGGAGGAAACATAATCACCATTCAATGATTCATGAAGAACACTCCTGAACTTGGCGTACATATGACATGAAGCAGATAAAATTATAGAAGTGTTTCAATAAAAGCAACGATAGCAGGCTAATACCATTATTAACCATATTTCTTTACTGGGAGACATGAAGCTCAAAGGTTCATTTAGTCCTTTCGTAACATGCTCCTGGCTTATCTCAAGATAGGACCTTCTAAGATAGAAAGCCCGCTCACGGCGATTACATGAATTAAATCTTTACCAAACTACTATTATGGTTGAGTTCCGCACAGTCATCAGAAGGAATGTCAATCTTTCACACCATAATACAACCTTCACGAAATTAACCATTATCACTGTATTCCTTTGGCACGAGCGCCGATAATTGTATTCTTACACTTAAAGTGTTGGCCACCTCTTTGGCCTTTCCTGATAGTAAAATTTCCTTACAATCAATGTCATTTTAACCACCTCCAACTAAATTTTCTACCTCATTTCAATCACTGCTTATGTGAAAATGCTTCTCTTAAGTCCTGGTGAGAAAAAAATTTATCATTTTTCCATAAGTCATTGCCTTAGTCTTTAGATGTGAACATTGCCACGACTGACTCTAAATCATACTTAGGACGTCTCTTATCTTGGGTCCTTCTTGTTTTCCCCAATCTCGACCCTCATTGGATCGATCTATACTTTCTTATGGTTCAACACGTGCCCTACCTGGCATTATTATAATTACGTTATATTTCCTTCATCAAAATTTCTATTCTTGAGAACTTTGAATATTACCTTTCTCCTTGTAAAACCTCTAAGGTTATCCTTAAATCCTTCATCAGGTACACCCTATGCACAGGGCATATCAAGATACCATTTACTAATACCAGAATCATTGTCTATAGAGTTCTGAAAACTTTCTCCACTGATCTTTAAAGATTGTTGTTGCCTTAATCCTTCATTCCATACTATCAAAACTCATACTGTCCCTATTAAGGGTGAAATGCCAACCTTTATGCATTCCCCTAGGGTTCATCTCAAGTTATCGAAGTTATATCCTTAATTCCACCTTTAAAGAGGTACTTGCATCCTTCCATGGATAAATCAAGTCATATATCCTTGATAGATTATCATATTCAATCATTCCCACCCAGATAGTCTATACCAATTTCACAATATCATCCTTATTCAAACTGAGGTCAACACATATGGCCTTCAAAAGATAACAATGGTTACCCGCTTTTCTTTCCTAATTTGGTAATGACAACAGGGATGTCCTGGAAGATATTGGTCGTGTTCAACGTGAACTTCTTCTTAATAAATCCTTATTTACTTTTGTTGTTTATCTCAACAGTCATCTCAATGTTGGGATATCTTTCATACATGGTGTCTCCCTTTCTGGGTATCATGCCCCCGGTCTTACACTTCACATTCTTGAAGGTCACTTCCTTCATCCAATTTTCCTAATTTCTTACTTTCTTGTCTTCTCAGTCTATCCGCGTCTCATTGTTTATCCTTCGAACTATCTCAAAGTTTCCTCGAATTCTCCCAACTTAAAGGGGTACAATATATATATCTCTTATGCCTTCAACCATCAACTTTAACTCATGGTGAACACTGTATACAACACTCAAAACAGATATCTCATTAATAAGAATCTTGGCAAGTCACCCTATTCAATCTTGTCTAAAAGAAAGCCTACTATGAAGCATCTTCATGTGTTTGTAAGCTAGTGTTATATTTTGAAGGACAACTCGGAATATGTGGGAAAATTTGACTCTAAAGTTTTTGAAACAATTTTTCTGGGATATTCATTGGAGAGAACTGCACACAAAGTCTATGTGATTGAACAAAAGAAAGTTATGGAAAGCACATATGTTACTTTTGATGATGACAAATGTCCAGGCTTAGAATGCCTTAGTGAAAATGAAGCTGAAACCCTACAATTTGAAAATCTCAAAATTGATAGTAAGTCTGAGGATGAAGCTGAAGTCAACACAAATCATAGAATTGATGAAGAGTCTATAGATCAAGTGAATCATGAGAATGAAAGCTCATCTTAAACACCTGAATTTGATAGCACAAACTCAGGGGGAGAAAGATGAGAAAATTCTGAAAGTCATGCTAATGATGAAGAAGTAGAAAACACAAGTCAATAAACTCACAGAAGGAAATGGGATATGAGTCACAATTTAGATGCAATAATTGGTGATCCCAATGCTGAAGTGAGGACTAGAAGTGCAACTACAAATGAATGTCTTCATGTATGTTTTCTGTCTCAAGTTGAGCCTAAGAAAATTGTGGAAGCCTTTCTGGATCCTGATTGGATATCTGCTATGCAAGAAGAGCTAAATCAGTTTGAGAGAAACAAAGTTTGGAAATTGGTTCCTGCACCAAAGAATAGGAGTATAATTTGAACAAAGTGGGTGTTCAGAAACAAAATAGATGAAAATGGAATTGTCACCAGAAACAAAGCAAGGTTGGTTGTAAAAGGCTACTCACAGGAGGAAGGAATTGATTATGATAAGACCTTTGCTCCAGTTGCAAGACTTGAAGTAATAAGAATCTTTCTTGCATTTGATGCACACTCGAATTTCAAGGTGTATCAAATGAATGTGAAGAGTGCATTCCTTAATGGTGAGTTGGAAGAAGAAGTTTATGTGCAACAGTCACCTGGCTTTGAAGATCCAGAATTTCTAAATTTTATATACAAGTTAATCAAGGCTCTCTATGGACTAAAACAAGCACCTAGAGCTTTCTATGACACACTGTCAGAATTTTTGATTAAGCATGGATTCACTAGAGGTACTATTGACAAGACTCTCTTTTACAAGAAGCATGGTGATGATATGATCCTAGTTCAAATCTATGTGGATGATATTATGTTTGTTTCTACAAATGAAAAGCTTTTCCAAAGATTCTCCAAGCTTCTGCAGAGTGAATATGAAATGAGTATAATGGGGGAATTGAGTTACTTTCTTGGACTTCAAGTCAGTCAAAGAAGTGATGGAATCTTAATCAGCCAAACTAAGTATGTCAAAGATTTATTGAAAAAGTCTGGTATGATTGATTGTTCACATGCATCTCCACCTATGTCTACATCTACAAAGTTGGATGAAGATAAAAAGGGCAAAAGTGTAGATATTTCAAGCTATAGAGGAATGATTGGATCCTTGCTATACTTAACTGCAAGTATACCAGACATCATGTTTGCAAAATGTTTGTGTGTAAGATTTCACGCCAATCCAAACAAATCACATTTTGATGGTTGTGAAGAGAATTTTCAGATATTTGAAGAAAACTCCAAACTTGGGATTATGGTATCCTAAGGGAACTGGTTTTGAAGCTGTTGGATACACAGATGCAGATTTTGTTGGATGGAGGGTTGATAGAAAGAGCACTGGTGGAAGCTGTCAGTTTATTAGATAAAGACTTGTATCCTGGTATAGCAAGAAACAACAATCTGTGTCAACTTCCACAGCTAAAGCTGAATACATAGATGCTGGAAGTTGTTGTGCTCAAGTGTTTTGGATTAGAAATCAGCTTATGGATTATGGCCTAGTGTTACACAAAATTCCAATTATGTGTGAAATACTAGTGCTATATCTATTATGGCTAATCCTGTTAATCATTCTAGAACAAAGCACATTAATATAAGGTACCATTATATTAGAGAACATGTTACTAATGGTACCATTGAGCTCATTTTTGTTCCAACAGAAAAACAATTAGCTGACATTTTTACTAAACCTTTGGATGAAGCTACTTTCACTAGACTTGTAGGTGAAATTGGAATACTTAATTATTCATCCTAAAGGCAAGTACTCAGCTAAATATTTTGCTGCAAATTAATTTCTAATAAATCAAAATTCATTTGATTAATTGGAAATTAACTAAAATATGAACTATAAATATTTCAGATTTCTCTGCATATTTATTTTTCATTTTATTTTCATTTAGCTTGGAATTATCCAAATTCTAAGAAAACTGTCAAAATGTTGATTTGCATTTTTCAATATGTAAAATTTGCAAAAGGCAGAATAAAAGTGATCAGAAGTATATAGAGAACTGAGTTCTCGCTAAGTCTAATTGACTTATCGACAAGTCATTTTAAGACTTCTCGAGTGAGTTCTGGATAAGTCAATTTTCTGACTTCTCGAGGAACTTCTCGATAAGCTTTGTTATGACTTACTGATAAGTCATTGTAGAGTTCTATATTGGTAATAACTCACAGAGTTCTGTACAAGCATAAATTTTAAACTTATAAACAACTCAGAACTGAGATAATTTAATTTGATAAATTATTTTAGTAAAATACTTTTGATAAAATTATTCTGATTTTATTTTAATTTATTCAAATAAAAATTGGAAACAATTCAGTCCATTTAGGACAAACCGGTTATTTATTTGACATCTCAATAAGTCTTTTTCTAGTTCTCGATAAGAGTCTGGAAAATGATATATCGATATGTATCTATTATCTTAATATGACTTCTCGATAAGCAAATTCCAAACGTTTATTTTGAGTTCTCAAAAAGTTATTTACCTTTTACTATAAATACCCAGACATCTCGACATACAGCTCTTTACGCCTTCGACAACTCTAAGTGACCTAATTTTCAAATCCAAACTGATTTCTCTCTCGTTTCAAGCTCTTTCTCTCTCATTTTTCTTACCCATTCTTTCTTACTCAATAATAATGACACTCAATAATGTTAAAGTTGAAATCCCTAGGAATGGAAACAACTACCTTGCTTTCACTGATGCTAACCAATCTCTTGATAGTTTCAAGGGGTTTGTCAAGTTTTTGTCTGAATCTTATCTTTCAGGTGCTTTAACTGCTAACCCAATCATGTACTTGGATGTCCTGCATGAGTTCTGGACAACAACTGTAGTAAGGACAGTTATGCATGGCAACTATATATCTATGGTGGTGACTTGCTCAATTGGAAGCCAACAAATAGAGTTCAATGAGCTAGATGTGAATGCAACTTTGGGTCTTCCAACTGAAAATCTGGTGGAGGTGCCAACAGAGGATGAGCTAGCTGAGTTCATCGATTATATCAACTATGGTGTAAGTATCAACCTAGCAAGTCTGAGCAGAACAAACCTGAGGAAGGAATGGTCTTTCTTGTTTGATTCTATAGTGAGGGTCTTCACCTGCAGAAAGACAGGATATGACAACATATCAAGTGTGATGCAGAAGCTGGTGTTCTCCATAGCCCACAACAGAAACTTGAATGTTGGTCTATTGATCCTGGAAGAACTTGCCATCAGGCTCACAATGCCCCTAGCTGCAAGAGGTAAGGATATTTTCTTTCCTAGATTTATCATGTCTACTTTAAATCATAAAGTTTCATACATTCATTTACTTAATGATATAGATAGCACAAAAATAGGTAATTATAAGCAAGTGTCCAAAATTATATTTGGCTCAATTACTACAAAGAATAAGGTAAGTTTGAGTCTTAAAATCACTCCACTTATGATGGAGAGGTTTAAGACTTACCCTTATCCTATTCCTGATAGGAGAAGCAATGCTAACTCTAATACATCTATGGCTCCTTTCTCTGTGAAGTACAAACAGAGGACAACCAACAGAGGCCTTCCCAAGCTGAGACCACTTCTTCCATACCACTAGAAGCTAGGAAACCAACCACTTCATCCTCACAAAAGGGTGAAGTGAGTAAAAAGAAGAGAAAGCAGGCAAACCTGACAATCATAAATGAGAGTGTGAGGAATAGACATAAACTGAGTCACCCTTGGTCAAAAAGAAAAAAAAGGCTAAACAATCTGAGCTGACCACTCAAGCCACCTCTACATCCTCTCAAAAGGATGTAGTAAAACAGGGATAAAAACATACTCTAGGGGCATCCTCTCAACAGGGTGTCTCTATTGAAAAGAGCACTCTCCCTAGTGTACTATGTAATGAGTCTGCACAAACACTTGAAGCAATTCAAGTGTATGAAGGAGAAATAAGGATGGCATACACAAGGAGAGCATATCTCTTGAAGCTCCCTCATTTAATCAGGGGGAGCCGCCAACACTCAATACTGACATTCAAAATCTTATATCTCAAATTTCTTCTTCCTACAATGAAACTCTTGATTCTGGTTCTCAAGAGTTGCCAACTTCAAGTGACATGGTTCTAGAAACTATGATCACCATGCAGACACCAAATCTAGATGAGGAGAGGCTACTAGCTGGGGTAGACCTTGATGATACCATCACAAATATGGAGGATCCATCAGTTCTTACTGAAGACCCCATGGTAGTTACAGATGCACCTTTATGTGCAAATCAACCTTCACAGGCTGTAAGGTTTGAGGGTAGTACTCCTGAGGGGGAGCTATCTAAATCCTCTCCAATTCAATTGGAGGTTCCTGTTACAGGAACAACTCCCCTCACAACCCTAGCTGCAATTGCACTAACAATTGCAGCTAGGAGTTTAATTGCCAATGATCCTACTATAGGGGAGGCAAGTTTAGCACATTCAAGTGCAAGCTCACTGCAAAATGAGCAAGGATTTGAGGCTAGAGTACATGACAGTAACCTAGCTAACTCCCCTCAAATCTAAATGGAGGTTCCCACCACAAGTGAGGAACAACAAACTGTCAAAACCACAGAGCAATCTATGAGTCAAATTGTGACCTTAGTAACATGTGGTTCTAACTCATCAGATCAACCTTCTACTTCCCAACCACAACAACCACACATCATCTCCCAATGGCTAGAGGCAACTGACACTCAACCTATAATAGTAGATGATCTCCTTGTTAATCAAATTTCTGGTCTAGCCAACATCTCTCAACATCTTCTTACCTCAGATATAAGCAACCAAGACTATCAAGCCATTCTGTTAACCTACAATGAAGAAGTTGAGAAGCAGAAGCAGAAAATAGTTAATGAAGCTGAGAAAGATGGAAATGTAGATGCTTGGCTGTCTAAGGACTTTTTTTGGAGATGGATCATGTCTTGGCTAGATTTAGAGATGAATATGTAACCATACTGGGAAGCAATGCCAAGGTCCTGACTCCGCAAGATATCTATGATGGAATCAATGAAGTTTACAAAGCTCAACTCAAAGCTTTTCACCTATTTGGTAAAGCTCTAGAATTAAAATTAATTGATCATGAAGCCAAGATCGGGAAGCTAGTAAGGGAGAAGATGGATGAGATTATTCTTTCTCAAGTCAAGATCACTTCAAAATTTCAACATTTTGTTGATTAAATGGCAAGATTTGATCTGACTTTTGTGGAAAAAGATGTAAAAAATCTCAGACAATCTTTTATTGCTTTGCATGAGGTGGTTCAACAACATATTGTCAATTCAAATGATACAAAGCTTAAGTTGAACCAGCTTCATCAAAGTAGGTATGAGCCTTCTGCATTGCTTATGGAAGGAATCAAGAAGCTGTACAAGACACCTTTGGTACCTTTCTTCCCTCAAGTTCTCAACAACCCACTTCTACATCCACAAATTTACAAATTCAAGCTCTTCAAGGACAAGTTTCAACTTTACAGTCCTCATATGACTCACTCACAACTCAAGTGCAAGCTCTCACTACTTTAGTGCAGAGTCAACATGCAGATATACAGACCTTTGTGGACTCCCACAAGCATTTACAAATGTAAAATTCTGTGGCTTTGGGAGCTATCATGGGAAAGCTTAACATTCCATTGCCTGCACTTCATGAGACTATGAGGCCAGAAATACCAACTCCCCTACTCATGCCTGTTCCCAAGACTAAGGGGGAGATATAAGCTAGGATTCAACAATCCAGAGATGCTGGTAAATCAAAGGAGCCTAGCAAATTGACATCAACTACTCAGACTGGTCAAAGCTCTTCTAAAGCTCAATCATCAAAAGATGTTGGGAAGGACAGACTTCTAAAATTTGCAGAAGGACCCTGTCAGGATAAAGAATTCAATGAACTTCTATCAATTTGAAGGGTGTCTCTCCAGAACAACTACATCACTTACAAAAGAGTATTGGCCAACAATATCAGCTTTGTTAGAGTGGTGATTGTCAAAGTTGATAACTTTCTAGAGAAAAGGATCATAGCAAATGTGAATGATTGTGGACTGGATAAACGTCTACAGGTGTCTCTCTCCAATATTCAAAAATTGAGAGCATTTGAGTTGGATGTGGTAATTGACAAGGTACACACAGTCATTAAAGAGGACACACAATTGCTACATGAACTCAAGAAGGCTCAGATAGATGCTTTTCCTAAATAATATCTCTATCCAAGCAAATGTGTGGCCTATATCTATCCCCAGTCCAAGAAATGAAAACTCTTCACTGTTCCTAAAAATTGTGTGAGAGGAAACGTGAGGCTGATAATGACTCTTCAATCTGATTTGAAACACAAAAAAATAAGAAAATTAAAGATGAAAAGATGATCAAAATTCTTGAAAGATACCTTGTGAATGTTGATACCATGTTGCCAAACTTACAATTCAACTTAAAGGATGAGAAGGATGATGATGAGCAGAAGCAAGATGATCAACCACCTTCTGGCTCAAATCCAAATCAAACTTCTAGAGCAACTGGTAGCAAAGAAAAGAAGCAGGATGAGAAAAAGCAAGATGATAAGAAGAAAGAAGAAGGAAGACACCTCAGAACCACAAAAATAATCCCTACCAATCAAAATCAACCACACTCAACCTTCTAAGACAACAAACTCAAATACCAAACCACCTCAAAGCCAAAATTCTTGTACAAACAAATTGCTAACACCTTACTAAAAATACCAATCACCTCAAGCCAAACATCTCTAAATTAAACATCAAACCTACCTTCTATTAAGTCACCAACCAAAATTCATTACAAGTATGTTGGGAGAAAACCAAAAAAACTACAAGTAAATGAGAGGGCTATCTAGAACTACTTTAATCAAAGTGATTTTCTACCTCTAAACTGGTGCATCTCAGATGAAGACCACTTTCAACAATTAGCTGAAAAAATGGTCAGAGTTTGGGTTGTAACATTAAGGTAAGTAAGAATCTATTATCATGATGGAACCTTCACATTTCTTGGCAAAAACTTAATGGACACATTTTCACCCACATAGATCAAAAGAGTGATAAGCTTACTGAAGGATAAGGATACTGCAACTAAGGCATGGGGATCTGTTTTGGCTGAATGGTTGGTAGAAAGGGAAGAAAGAAGAGCAAGAAACAAAGATGAAAGTGAGGAGAGGAAAAGAAAGCATATTGAGGAGATAGACATGTATATACAAAAATTTGAAGATCTCAAGGAAAAGGGGATGAGCAGAATTACCAAGGATGGACAATTTCTAAACAACACGGCTGGCAGATTCTAAAGGTTTAGGGTTGGGTTCTTGAACAGTTATTCATTAGCAGATAAACTCAAACTTGTAGAAGCTTTTAGAGGAACACCAATCATAGAAGAACTAGAAGTGCTTGTAGTGTTAAAGGACCTCATTAAAAAAGAAACAGGAGATGAGAAGTTTGATTAATGAATGTATCTGTTAAACTCAAAGAAATCCTTATGTATAAATGGTGTATTTCTGTCAATTCTTATGTAATGTTCTATTGTTCATTTATAGCTTGGGGTTAGTCTTGTTACCAAGCATGAATTTTTTAAAAGCAATCTTTTCAAAAATTGGGGGAGATTGTTATGCAAAACATGCCTTTACTATAACAAGACTAAGTCAAATTGATAGCCTTAAGTAAGTTGTATAATAATCTAAGTTTATATTTTGTATTGTATTACTTGAGTCTGTAAAAGTATAAATAGATTAGACTGGAGTATTTTTCTGTAAACAGTCACAAGCCTAAGAATAAACTCTGAAAGAAGATCATGAAGATCATGCCTCAGAGAAAGTGTGAAGAAGCTTGGAGTTGAATAAATCTGTTTTGAGAAAAACATTCTAAGTCAAGAAATCTACAAGTCACAGATCAAGCCATATAGAGAAGTCATTCGAGAACTCCATAATGACTTATCGACAAGTCAAAAATAGCTTATAGAGAAGTCTCAGAGATATCGACAAGCCAAAATGAAGATATGAAGATTGGAGATATCGACAAGTCATTTCTGCATTAGAGAACTCGGAGATATCGACAAGCTAAAATAAAGATATGAAGACTAGAGATATCGACAAGTTATTTCTACATGCAAAGACTTGGAGACCTCGACAAGCCAAGCTCACTCGAGAACTTAGAGATCCTGACAAGTCAAGCTCATTCGAGAACTCAGAGATCACGACAAGTCAAGTTCACAATCAAGAATTCAGAGACCTTGATAAGTCAAAACACTTGTAGAGAATTAAGAGATCTCGATAAGTCATTATACTTATCGAGATGTCAGTTCTCTATAGTTTAAACTGGAGATCTTGATGTAAAACTAAACGTACAAAATACAGATCAGTTAAAGATCCAAGATTATCAATCAACAAACAAATCAATCACTGATTTGAAAAGTCTATAAAAAGCAGCTTGAAGAGTACAAGATCAAAGGCCAAGATTAACTGACAAAGTAAAGCCACAGACATGCATGATTTGCAAAGATACACTAAGCCGAAAATAGAAAGTTTTAGTTAACTTAAAGTAGGGTTTAGTACATGCTATTGCATGCTGTGTAAAACATGTGTTTACTATTCTATAAAGTAAACACTGGATGCTTTGTTTTAGTTGTAACAAATAGATCTAAAAATCTGGTAACTCTCTCAATAAAGAAGCTGAGTTCTTTATTAACAAAAAACCCAGAAATTTGTAGCAAGACATACTTGATTTTAATATAAAATTAAGTGAGTTTTGAAGATAGTATGTTCATGTGCATGTTTTATTATTTCTGATTAAAACACTTCATTTCTACAAGTTAGATTACTTTGTTCACCACATCCATAACAGTTCAAAAAGCTTAAAAATAATCCAAAACACATTCACCCCCCCTCCGTGTTGTATTCATTACCTAACAGGTTCAATGCCCTTCTATAATCTTAATGGTCTGTTTGGAAAATATAATAAAACGCCTTTTATCCATACATACAAGTTCAAAAGTCCAGAAGTGATTAGACGTGCATTCTCGTTCTGCTCAGCAATTTGATACTCCCTATGTGTCCAATTACTTTTCTTATTTCTTGAATGACACAGGTAATAAGGAATACAATGATTAACAATTTATGACCAAAATTTCTTTTTAAAAAATGGGAAACTGAGTTTATCGCCTAATTTACAATTACATGTGGCCAATCCACAATTAATTATATCCATCAATAAAATTACAAAAGACAAACTTGAACAACCAATCAAATCTCAGGATTACATGCACACGGATTATGGTAATTATACAAGTCAGTTACAACCAAATTTTTAGAACTATAAATTGGTAAGAAAACCATATGCATCATTGCTTTGCCCCTATTTGTTCAGAAATGAATTATGTTTTCCCTTTTAATTTGAATTAGCCAGCAGATGGAGACACAGAAGGGCAAACACATGAAGAAACAAATGGTCATCATCACAAAAAGAGGCCAAAGCTCAGTTGTGACTCAAGGATACAAGTAGTCATGTAGCTTTTGAACAACCATGCAGAGGGGAAACTTAAGCATGGTACAATTCAAGAAGTGGTTAATCTGTTCAATGTAACAAGGAGAACAATCAGAACAATATGGAGCAATGCAAGGAGGCAAAAGACAGCAAGTCAGGCATACAACAGAGCATCATCTTCAACAGGTTAAGTGCAATAATGGGGACATGTAAGCTTAGTTTTGATTTTAATGTACTAGTGCTAGAATTAAGCTTAGTTTTAAGCGGTCCATGTATTAAAAGTAAGCTTAATTTTAAGCAGTTCATATATATATAACTACTTGATCTCATATTGTCCCCAAGCATTATCAACAACATCAACAACCACTAAGCACACACAAGCCCCCGGTCAGTCAAAACTGGTTGCTTAGGCACATCAGGGTAGTAATCGCGTCTCAGAAAAATGAACTATCATCATAGATCGAACTAGTACACATCCAAGCAATTACATACAAAAACAAGTGATTAAAAAATGCTTATGTATTACAAAAACAAGAGACTGACTCCAAAACAAGTGATTAACTACACCAACAAGTGAAAAACTACACAAACAGGCAAATAATTACAAAAATAGGCGAATAAAAAAAACGATTCACTACACTAACAAGTGAATAACTACAGAAACAAGCCAATAATTACAAAAACATGCGATTAACTACACAACAAGTTGAAGGTAGAATATCTTACTCTGATTAGGATCGAGAGCATGCATCTTCTGAATCAGCCTCAACATCCAAATCCAAGTCATCGCTCGACGGATCCGGAGTAACAACGGTGGCCACTTCAACTGGATCTCAAGAAAGAGGGGATGAAGGAGAATCATATTCATCCAAGGGGACTTGAATAACAATTTCGTGCAAAAATGATCGAGGGTTTTCATCCAGCGTCACATCCGATTTCGTCACTGATTCCTCAAAATTAGTTCGACCAATCTCAACCGATCATATTCATGACTATAACTGTGTTCCTCATCACAACAATCACCTTTGTCACAATGATCAGGATCGGAGCACTCGTAGATAACAGTATTAGAAGATTCATCATCGGAATCGGAAAATCCATAATCCAAACTCATGTTTTTATAGAGTAATTCGGGTTTGGTGACGGAGAATAGAGAGACATAGAGGAATGAGAGAAAATATATTAGAGGTAAAGTGGGATTCATGGGGTTAAAGTGGGAGTATTTGTTCTTTAAGAGTATATTGTTTGTTTATTAAGGTGGGAGTGTTTGTTTTCTATGACCAAAAACAATAGGGGAAAAGTATTTTGAATTACCTTAAAAGGAAAGTGGGAAAAGTATTATGGGACGTAGGGAGTATCATTTCTGGGTTCTTGGAAAATAGTTCCCCTCCCACTTTGCAAAACGTAGTTCGTATTACATAAACTAGTTTTGTACCCGTGCGATGCACATGATTATTATCATTTTTTATATAATTTTTTAAATAATTTTTCTTTGTTAACTAAATTTTAAGATAATAATTTTATTCCCTAAATAATTTTTTTTTTCGGAAATAATATATTTTTCAAAAAATTGTACTTTTTTACTTATATATTTAGTTATTATTATATTTTATATTTGATCTTGATATCCTAAATATAACATATGTGTTTTACCTTATTTTATTTCTCCGTTATCTGATTTTTTCACATTATAAATTTGTAAGGATAATATTTTAATCAGACCACATAATATAATTATGTAATTATTTTTCTTTTATTTATATATTTTCTTTTATGGGGTTTGATCAAAGATTGAAAAGTTACTTGAGATTTCATCTTGCTGTGTTTGTAATAATATTTATAATTTTTTCTATTCTAGTAATGACTTAAAAAATACTTTACATCTAATTGTCATAGTACTCTTTTTTTACGAATCAATTGACATAGTACTTTTAAATGCATTCCATTATATTTATATTTCAATTTTGAATTTTAATAGTTTTTATTATTATTATATTTCTTCTTAGTTTTTATGTTTTATAGGATTCATGTACTCTAAATTTTTTAAAAGATAATCAGTAATTTTCTTATTTTACAAAATAAAACAAAACATAAGTAATATTTTATACCTAAATTCAATCTAAATGAGTTCCTCATTTTATAAGATAAAAACTAAAATTATCTATTCAAAAATATTTTAAATCAAACATACTCATTCCAAATTTTTTTGAGAAAATGATACTACTTTAACCCGATGAACAAATGATTTGTTGATTGTTACTTATATTTATTTTTATTAAGATAATTGTTGTTTGTATTATATATATAACACTTTTAACATTATTTTTGTAATAAATCGAATTTTTGAGACCTTGTAAAACGTTTAATGAATAGTAACCCTGACGGACGGGAAAAACTTTTGAGCCCACACTATGTAGTGCATGAGAAAATGAGTTTCGGAGTTGATATTATGATTATACGTACCAAATGAGTGTATGTAAACCCTATTAGTTTTTGAAGAAAATGAACTTTGAAAAACGACCATATTTATGACTCATCGAGGATTACGGGAATCACAATATAATTACAAGATTAAAATCCTACGGATTTATATCCAAGTATGATAATTCAAAATATAAGGAATAAATACGAATGGAATTACGTCGCGAACCATTTACGAGGAAGTATTACGAAAACGTTTAAGCGACCGAGCGAACGCGTAAACGATTAAATAAACGTAACGCACTAACTAACCATGGTAAGAAAGTAACCATGGTTACTTTATCAAATAGTGAGCTAGATATAGGATGATCAACCAAGGCTAATGAAATAGTGAGCTAAGGAAGCTAAAACAAGTAGCTTAGCTTGTAAACTAGGAAGCTAGTTAGATTTGTCCATGGATTTCGAAACAAGAATAAACCTAGGATTCTAAACTAGAGAATATCAAATCAATATAAGATATCACCAACATAATTTCCTAGAAGCAACCAAGGAAGCAAGCATAAAAACTCTCTCCCCACTTCTTCATCAAGCTTCATTCGGCCCCTTCCTAAAAATAAGAGAAATCAAATTCAAAACCTCAAGTTCTAGCCATGGTTAAATCCTCCCATTAATTCTCACGCTTCCTAACAACCAAACTAAGGTAAGATAAATCCCTTGATCTCTTTTTATTAAGGTTTTATGGGTGAAATAAAATCAAGAAAGTTGAGAATGAATAGTATGAATAGTAACTCTTCTTTAGTTTCTTGATTTCAATGGTGGTTTTAGGTTCCAAAAACCATACCAAGCACTCCCAAGACTTCACCATCATCAAGAACACATCTCAAGCTTTCAATAAAGGTAAAAATCTTTGACCCAACTTTATTTAAGATTCAATTTCAAGATCCTTTTAGTATATAGTTACAAACCTAGTTTTAGTGGTGATATTGTTAAGATCTTGATGTTTAGTTAAGTAGATTTAAGGTTGATTGTTGTTGCCTCAAGAACATGATTTTATTGAGAGAAGTTAGTGTTTTGATGATGATATGATGATTGTTGGTGGTAGTATAAAGATTTAAGGCGTAAACGAAACTCCGATCGTAAACGTAATTTCAATAAAACGAACAAAACGTAATTTTAAGTTTCTGCAGAAAGTACCGAAGACTTAAACTGTAATTTCTTGAAAAATAACCCTTTATTATGATAGGAAATGTTATAAGAATCGTTTAGGCGCTTGAATCGCTTGATTCCGATTTACGGATCAAAAGTTATGGCCGTTTTACTAAAAGTGATTTACGCGACAAAAACTGCTATGAATTACGAACTTTGAAAATATAAAGGACCGACTTAAGAATGTTCATAAATCATGAAATTTTTACAGAGAGTATTATTTTGAGTTTTCGAACTTCCATAAAAATTTCAAGTAGAATCCATAAGTGGAGTCGACGACGAAAATGAAAATGAACTTAAGATACTTTAAAAAAGGAAGCGACCATGATGTGAATAAGGGCTTAAAGGAATAATAAGGATAAAATAAGTTGAGAGGGTGCATATTAATTAGCGCATGAGTGCGGGTAGCCGTAAATTAGAACGGGACCTAATGAAATGAATTGTGTTCATGATTATAGATTTTCGAGCGGAACCTAGAGTATCCTCCACCTCGAGATACCCAGGCAAGTTTACAAACCCAATCCCATTTACTGTTGTGTTGTAAAAGGATTGTTTTATTATCATTGCATAAGTACCATGTTTGCCATGATACATAGTTATTGAATTTTCGCATGATATAGCGATGCTGTACGATAAGTATATATCGTGAAATGTTTAATTCCGCTATAAGCGTGACGTATTATAATAAGACCGAGAGTCGGTCGGGATTTCAAGATAAAAACCCGGGAATCATTCCGGTGATATTATAGGACGATTACAAGTCCATAGTAGTACGTTTTAAAGGGACTCAACATCCACTTACAAATATTAAACACCTCGAGCTTTTATTAAAACGATTTCCAAAGATCGTATTCCCTCAACTATACTTTATCATTTGGACAAGAAATATTTACTTACTATTCATTTATTAGGGATAAGTATTCTCCAGTAAATATTTACTTTAATCTCGATTAAATATTAAAGTGATTATTGTATTAAACATAAATTAGTTGAGGAATATTATTTTATTCTTTTAAAAGTAAAATCCTTCGAGGTTTAATTATTTATCAATTATCATTTAATTATTTACTATTTATTAAAGGGTTTATTTATGATTTAAAAATCATAGAACCAGATTTAAATTACTTTCTGATTTTCGAAAATCATTCGAATAATTTCAGATCGTCGGAGAATATTATCCCGACTTATTTAATATTTTGAATATAGTTTCAAGGAGAAACTTTTCCTCCTTATTTAATTATCTGTTGACAACGGTCAACTCACATCCTTAGTACTTCCTCCGAAAATTTCAGAAGTACGTATATATATACATTTATATCTTAGTAAGATAAACTATTTCTATCAACAAGCAAAACGCTTGGAGAACTTCGATATGGTTCGAGTTCTCGAGATATGATAGAATTCTTTTAAAAGGACAAGGGAGGGGTAGACTCTGGTACTATGTATGCTAGATGGACTATCCTAGGTACCGCTGGCGAAGGTACTCTTTGTAATCAGGAACTTGTGAAGTATGTGTATACCCAAAAATGGGACACGTAGCCCGAATGCGGCAAGGGTGATAACCGGGATACGAAGGTGTCGTCCTTCTACTAGTAGAAAAGGTTACTATTATCATATTACAACTGATCATCGTATGCGGTGGCTCCAACGAGTGCCCTATTCTTCCAATTGGAATTGTGATGCAATACCGTAACCCAAGCCTAGGTGCTGGGTTTATTATTAAGGTATTCGCAGGATAATAAAATCCCCTAAAGAATTGTTTTCATAAGAAGGTGTGTATCATCAAGGAAAACTAATTTCAAATAAAACATAATTATCATATATGATATTTTACGTAAGCTTATAATACAGTAATTTTCATACTGTACATTATTATACTGGGCATTATAGCTCACTCTTGCTTTCTTTAAATGACACAACACAACAGTGAATCAAGATGCCTACCATGAGAACCACAGCCAGGAAATGGGTAGGAAATGGCCAGCTGTTCCGTAGATTGTTTGGTGCTGTACCGCAGGTAGTCCGAATAAGCTGGATTGGTTTTCAGTTGTTTTTAGTTCGGCTTATTTATAAGTATGACTTATGTAAGGTAATAAATAAGAAACGTATATTTGGCCGACAGATTAGCCTTACTTAAAGGTTATTCCCAGGTAAGACTTAATTACTTTTGGGTTGTAATAATTATCACTTTGCGGTTTAATCTACTCTAGTAATGAATGGTTCGTTTCCAAGACAAGAACCTGTAAGGTGTGTGTGTGATAAGTGTGGGGTTGTAAAGTGTGAGTATTTATATATTATGGTGCAAGGTATGTGGTTTATAGTGGTTTAGATGGCGTGGCCTCCGAGATTCCCGACCCCGGATTTTGGGGCGCCACAATTTTATATCATTTAAGAATATATAATTATATTTCAAATTATTAATTAATTACCTATCATGTTTGTTATACATGTTATTCCCCAACAATACAATAAGAATTACAGAAGGGGGGTTGAATATAATTATGGCTTCTTTTTGAGATTTATATAACTGTTCTAACTTAATAATATATATGTGTTTGATTTGCAAAGTGCGGAATGAAAGAATTATATAAGTCAAAACACAAGTAATAAAAATACAAGTCTTTAAAACTTATGGTGGATTTGAATGTATCCACCATATATATATATATCAAGAGAACCCTGTGAAGCTTGAATAGCTCACAGCTGCTTGTACAAGTGAACAAACAAACTACAAAGAAATTCTTAACAGTTACATTTTTTTCTATTTCTCTTCTAAAATGTGTTTGATTAGTTGTTTGTTCTACTAGCTACACTTGGTTTATATATCACCAAGTTTACATGGTAATAAGACATGATAATAAAACAAAACCTATCAAGTCTAACTCCATGCTGCTTCACTACTCTATTCCAGCATCTTTGAATATCTTCAAAATAGCATGGAAATGGTAATGCTTCTTTGTTCTCAAAACCCTGCTAAACAGGCTGCCACATTCCTTTTACAAACACCCAACGCATATGATTGTGTTGTCATTGTCAACAGATATTTGAATTGATCATCCGTCGGGTATATGCTTGTTATCCGTCGGGTAGCCTAGTTGATCATCCGTTGGGTAACTTTATTGATCATCCGTCGGGTAGCCATTTATCACTTGACTCAATTTCATTTGTGCAGAATTACAAGACGTCTTATATTTACACTTAATCAACCTATTCTGCACATCTACTTGTAGTCTATATGATTCATAAGCTACTACAGAATCTATACAAAGTTGTTTGCAGAAATGTGCTACAGTACTTATTATTACATAAGCTACTTACCCAGTGGATATCAATTAGTCATCCGTCGGAACTATATTGAATCATCCATCGGGACTATAATTGATCATCCGTCGGGTGCTACAAAATTCACTAAATTAAATCTACTAAGGTGTTTTGTTTAGCTTATCATCAAGTACACAACATATTCCTAACAATCTCCCCCAATTTATGTCTACTGGAATTGTAGCCATAAATTAAGAGAAACTTGATGATAACAAAACATCCTAAAGATACAGATTGAAAAATAGTAGATAAAACTGATAAGTGCTACAAAGTGCTGAAAATTGAACAATGCAAAGTACACAAAGAAATTGCTCACAATTGTATTAAGGTTGCTCCTCTAGTCTGAGCAGATAAATTTATTTTCTTAATTGTCTGGATTTCTTCCTAAGCTTTCTATTGTTTTCTTCAATTTGATTTTGGAGTTGTCTGTGGAATTCAAATTCATCAGCTTCTGAGAGATCTAGCATTTCCTGCAATTCCAAAAGAGTCTCATTGCTAGAGATACTCAATTGGTCCTCCAATCTGAAGAATCTTCTAACTCCTTTTTCATCCTTGAATTTTATCAGCCAATAGGGCCTCAGATGCACTCTCTTTCCTGTGAAGGGAATAGATAAAGTTTTTGGAAGTGCATCTTTGGCTCTAATACTCCTCAGCTCCTCAATCTTCTTTAGAACTAGTCTTCTTGCAGTCACATTGTAACCATAATTCTTTTTGAATAAAGAGTAGACCTTTATTAGCACAGATTGGCTTTCTAGGAGAATCCTGTGAAGTGGCCATATGAACTCTCTTCCTCTCTTGTATTTGAATACCAGCCTTTCAGGAAGATGTCTGTGAGCATCAATTCCTCTAACTTCCTCCAACTCATCTAAGTAAAGGTTTATGTCAAAAAACTCCTTGATGTCACAGATGAACAACATGTCTCCCTTGTTGACTGTAGGCTTAGCTTTGATTGAGGTATTGGATTTGAGAATCACAGGCTTCACTTTCTTGCTTGCTCTTGTCTTTGTCTTCTTTGGCTTGAAAATGGGTAAGTTTAGCTCAGGAATTGGCAAACTATCCAAGTCTACTGGCTCATCCTTAGGAATAATTGGCTCACCATGAATATTCCTTGTTGGATCCACCACTTTGAATTCTTTAAATACCACAGAGGGTTTTGATGTTTGAGTTGTAGTTGTAGGCTTCTTGGGAATAGAGTCTTCTTTTTCCTCATTACTGAAGTTCAATTTTCTCTTGGAGGGTAGCTTGTATCTGAATCTTCTTTTCTGTTGTGGTTCATCTTACACTTTTTGATCTTGAGGTTCAGCAATCACAGATGGTTGTGTAGAGATCTCAGTTGTAGTCTTCACAGCTTGAAGTTTTGCTAAGATAGCAGCTTGCTCCTTCTTTTGTTTGAGCTTCTTAGCATCTAAGGCAGCTTGCTTCTTTTCTTGCCTTATCCTCTCTTTCTCTTCTCTTTTGGCTTCTACAAACTGAGGGTGTCCAGTCATCACACATATTTCTTTACCATTTCTGTAGATCTTTGCAATTCTCTTTTTAAGTGCTGAATCTGCTGGATCCTTGTAAAATACAATTGACCTTGCCAACAGCTTCTTCTCATCAGGCCTAGGTGTCTCATACACAGTGTCCATGGGATTCTTGTCTGAAAACTTTGGATAGTTTATTTTAACCTTCATGATGAGATCTTTCTTTGGAGATTTGATGCAGGAAGTTTGACCTCTTTCCAGATAGTTCATACTTATGTCATTCACAGAAATTTTCATGACTTTAGAGTGATGATTGAACACTTTGTCTGGCTTCTGAATTGGCCCAAACTTTTATTGAATATCTGCATCTATTTTTCTCCATTTTTCTCTTATTTCCTTCTCTAAAGCTGTAACATCAATCATCTTAGAACTTGATTTCAATTTAAGCTTTTCAGTTGCTCTTTGGATTAGATCAATGCTATTCAACACTGGTGGCTTTATGAAAGCAATTATTGGCACAATCACTTTGCTGATTTGTATGTTTAGCACTTTTTGCTCCCCTCACTTCTTGATTCCCCTTGACTGAATAAGACAATTGAGCTTGCTTTCTCCCCATTTTAAGAGGTTTCTTTCTCCCCCTATTTGTTATCAGCAAGTTGAGTAGAATAAGGGGTTTGTGCTACCACTAGCCTTTGAAGCAAGTCTGTTTGCTGTGCTTGATGTAGATGTATAGCTGTTAGAGAGGCTTCTATTACTGTCATTCTGGTATCCAAGGAATCTATCTTTGTAGAAAGATCAGAATTCTTCCCGAGTTGTCTCTTAATGTCAAGCATTGTAGCTTCTGGAAGTTTAGAATCCAACCTTTCAGAAATGTCCCTTTTCATTTGATCAATTTCATCTTTGATAGAGGTGATGTGGCGCCCCAAAACCCGGGGTCAGGAGTCTCAGAAGCCACGCCATCTAAACTCACATAACTCACACTACAATATATAAATACTCACACTTCACGACCCCACACTTATCACACACACTTACAGGTTATTATCCTGGAAACGAACCATCATAACTAGAGTAATTTTATTACAACCCAAATATCATTAGTCTTACCGGGGAGTGACCTTTAGGTAAGGTTAGTCCGCCGGCCAAATATACGTTTCTTGTTTCTTACCTTACATAAATCATGCTTATAAATAAGCCGAACTATAAACAACTGAAAACTAATCCAGCTTATTCTGACTACCTGTGGTACAACACCAAACAATCTACGGAATAGCTGGCCATTTCCTACCCGTTTCCTGGCTGTGGTTCTCATGGTAGGCATCTTGATTCACTGTTATGTTGTGTCAATTTAAGAAAATAAGTGTGAGCTATAATGCCCAGTATAATAATGTACAGTATGGAAATGACTGTATGATAACATCATATATGATATTTATGTTTTATTTGAAAATAGTTTTCCTTGGTGATACACACCTGTTTATGAAAACAATTCATTAAGTGGGTGTTAATAACCTGCGAATACCTTAATAGTAATCCCAACACCTATGTTACGACCGGTATTTTCGTGTAATATTATTTGTGGATTTGGTATAATATTAAAGCCGAATGAAAATATATTCAATGATTGTACGTTTCTGTGAGTGAAAATTTCTGCATTATAAATTTGTTGTATGTAGTATATGATTTTTCAAAGTAAAAGTTTATTTATTTCCGTTATTTTTGATTTATAAGGAATATTGTAAGCCTTGGAAAAATTTTCTTTTAAAAGATATTTTGTTCACAAATTTTGAAAGTGATTTTATAAAATTTCTAAAAAATCCAAGTTATTTTATGGTATAAATTTTATAATTTTTGAACTTTTATTTTATTATATAAAAATAAATCCTTTAAAATTAGTGGCTTAATAATTATCAAATTACATGGTTACCCTTGCATGCAAATACTCTTCCATTCAACTAAGGGGCAAAGAAGGCATTTCCAACCCCACTCACTTTCATTCTACTAGCCAAATTACCACTTTTTCCTTGTATGCAAATCTACCTAACTTTAGCTAGAAGGATACTCTTGTCATTTCTTAAATCCACTCACTTGTGGTCAAATCAAAAGCATAAAAACCAAATAAATATGATTATCACTCCATTTTTACTCCATCATTCCACACCTCCCTCCTTTCTCCCCCTCCCCTCTCGGCTCTCCTCCCCTCTCGGCTTTTTGGCCGAAGCCCTACCCCCTCCCTTTTCTTCATTCTTCATTCAAGCTTCCATTTCCCATTCAAGTAAATATTACTTCCTATATCTTGATCATATATATTCCAAAGAAGTTTGAGTAAAAAGTTTAAGTTTTGAGTTTGCATGTCAAAGTTTTAGTTGGAACTCAAAGTACAATCTTGATTCTTATGGATTTAAGGTTGTATTTGAGAGAACTACAAGGAATGGTGAAATGCCAAGTCATGAGAATGAGGCTCTTGATTTTAAATGGTCATTTCCCTTCCACTTCATTCGTCCATGACCTTGAGGGAGCCGAATGAATGGTTCTTGAGGTTATTTTGTTGTTTTGTTGCCTTGTTTCATTTTTATGTATTTTTGGTGGTGATAACATGAATTTTGTATCAAAAACTTGATAAAACCCTTTGCATGCTAAGTGATCATTTAGTTATAGCTTATGCTAGGCTTGCATGTTGATTTCATGGTAAAATTTATTTTGGTAACCATATTGTTTTGGTTTGAATATTCGAAGTCATGCATGCATGTAGATTTCTCTTGGAATTTTGGAAGTTTTTGATCATTTGGATTGATTTTGTTAGTAAGCCCTAATTTCAGTAGGGATAAGATATTAATCTTGATTAGTGCTCCTTGTTATGTGATATTAATTCATAGATATTTATAAAAAAAATATATAACTTGTCGTTTTCAAAAAAAAACTTGATGACTTGTAAATTGTGTAATGTGATTTTCTTTGTTTTGCTATGTTGCACCTTAGGTAAGGATGATCTCCACCAAGATTATTTTGAGTGTAAGGGAGTTAGTTCAGTAGAAATCCTTAGTTTAGGTTTGGTTTGGGTATTTTGGTTGTTGGTGGTTGGGTCGTTAAGTGAGAACCTTGGAAGAAAGGAGAGTCTTAGTTTCTGCAGAAAATCAGTTTGGTACCCTGAGGTTTAGAGTGAGTTTTGACCATGTCATTGTTGTGCACTTTGAGGTCCAAGCCACCAGAAGCTATCATTATGAGTATATAAAAGGTTTTAGGTGTTTTTTGGAGGTTTACAAGTCGTTTGGTTAGGTGCACAAGTGGAATCACAAAATCTGTCCAGCAGGGGACAATTTTGTTGCAACTTAGAAATAGGAAGTTTTGACCATGTCATGGGTAGGCCCTCATTAGGCCCTGTTGGGCCTTAGTTAGAGGGAGTGTCACAGGAATTTTTCCAACCATAGTTCATAGGATTTGAGTTAGAACCATGTGTCACAAGTTAATTCAAGTTACGGCGTTTTCTGCCCAGAAAAACAGGAGAACCATGGACTTTAAGCTTAGGCCCAAGGAGGCCGAAGCTAGGCCCTTGAGCCACATCGAGTTTGGGAGTTGTCTTATGGTTAGAAGAGTCTAGTGTAGAAGTTTTGGAGGTAAAATTGTAGTTTAAGAGTGTCTAATGCACTCAAGAAACCATAGATGTCATTCTGAAATTTACTCCAGTGAGCACTTTCACTTACCACATAGTTTTAGAGCACTTATGAGTGACACCTAGGTTGACCACTATGGTTTCAAGATAGTATAAAGCCATAAGAGTTAAAGGCCCAAGTGAGGGTCAATAGGTTTTGGATAGTTTAGTAAAGGCACATCGAGTTAGGAAGCCAAAATTTGGAGACTTTGTCTAGTTTAGGGACCAAGTGACTTAAGTTGTGGGTCGAGATTATCCAAGCCTAGTATTGCATTATGATGTGTGTGATATTATACGATATTAAAATATGATATGTGAGTATATGTGGCTATGTGGACTATGGTATTTATAAGGTAAGTATAAATTGAGTGCATATAGGCCTAAGTGCCATTTGTGATTAATTTCGGGTTATAAATAGGTTGAGTTGGTGAGAATATATTATAATGTGGTTATTATTATTTATGTAGGATCTCGATACGAGGGTAAACTTGCCATAAAGGTCGAGTAAAGCTTCCAGTTGCTCCTACCAGCCAGACCAGACCAGCCTTTCTCTAGGCAAGTGATTCAACCTGTCTTTCGTATTCACTGCAAATGTGTAATAATTAGTTCATATATACTGATACGATTATCCTGAGTTATCTTGATATACTTGAATCAAGCTATTCTTAAATCTATCTTTATATTATATAAAAATGTCATGAACCCTCAAGTACATATTGCAAGTAGATCAAAAGTTGTATCATGCTAGTATATCAAAGTAATTGGAATGCCATGATAAAATAAAGATTTGATATAATATTTGATTGATCCTCTTGATTAACATGCTATTGATTCCTAAAATATTGACATCTCACCCTGATGCTTGAACCCCAATAGAAACTGTACTGATATCTAAAAGCCAGATATTCTTTAAAGTTGTTCTTAATTGATTGATAACCCCTTTTCTTACCCTAAAGTTCGACAATCCTGATATACCTTGAGCTAAAGATCATTTTCTTCATACCTTAACACCCCTAGTATTCATGAAGCTTATCTTCTTGATGTTCTAGTACTTGTACCTTGTCGAAAGCCATTGCTTTAAGCCTAGTTTAGCATTACTCTTTCATATTACCCAATAGCCTTGCTAAATCTCCTTGTCAAAGTTCTTGTTTATGGAAACCTCTCAATTACCCTAATATAGTAAAGTCTAGTGGATCATGGCCTTGAGATTTGGTAACATATTTCCAGTATTTCAAGTTGATCTATAATCCCTTGATAAAAATGTTTACTACTTAAGATATTTTATCATAAATCGGCATTAGTTTTTGAAATAATTAAAATATGGATTTTCAGTCCCAAAGGGGGATAAATGTTTTCTTTGAATAGTGGATCTGGACTGAGACGCGAGTCCTTTCCACACTTATATTGTAGGCTTAAAAGTTGCCTAGGGATCCCATTAATATTTTAGAACCCAGCGAGGTTGGGGATTACTTCGCAGCTGATCACCGGCTATAATCCGTAGCGTCATAAAATGATTTTGTTTAAGTTATGATTTCGAAAAATGTTTTGATTCAAGCAAATGATGCCATCACTCAAAGTTTTATCTCTTGTTAACATTGGTTATGCCTTCGCATTGTCATTCTTATATATATATATATATCTCGATTTATGTTTTGTACCTTATAGTTTAGCACTTGTTGAGCATTTGGCTCACTCCTTGCTTTACCCTGATATTACAGCTAGCAGCTATGGTTAGATTCAAGCAGACAGCACGTAAGACATGTGACGCCGATGCGTATGTCCGAGCTCAGGTAGAATAAGAGATAGTTTTGTGTGAGGACTCGATATTAAAATTAGTTGTAATAGATGGTAGTGTTGGGCTGTTCCAAACCCTAAACTGTAAGATTTTATATTCAGTTATGTTTACTTTCTTTTAAAAATTGTAATAGTTATATTTATTTTGTTTGTTAAGTTGGGGGTGTGACAGGTTTTGGTATCAGAGCTATGGTTTAGAGTCCCTGGACAGCCCGAATAGGTTATAGGATATATGTTTAGGCTATAGATAATATGCGAGAGAGTAGGTTAAGTAAATTTATTATTATTAATATTAATACTCCTCTTATTGGTTTGTCAGCAAAGGGCACATTTCTCGTCATCCTCTGGGTCGGACGACACTATTGCTTTCTCCATGTATGCCGAGTTGAGGCGCAAGTTTGACATGCTTCAGGGCAAGTACGACCGACTGATAGACCGACTGAAAAACATGTACCCGGACAGCCGAAACTATGACGGGAAGCTTAAGGAGCAGATGACTGCGAGACTTGAGACTTTGGTTCAGTACATTAACACTAAGCTTGAGGAGATGCCATCACACCGAGACTGCACCAGCCAGTATATCATCAAGATGGTGGCGGATGAGCTCCAGAGCATTATGAAGACGCTTCGAGAAGAGAAGACTACCAAACCCCGTTCTGATAGAGTGGAGCCTTAGTTCTTTCCATTATTTACCTTTCATGTGGTTGTATTATGAGACTTCGTAGAATTCCCAGTTGTTTCCTTTAAATAAGCATGTTATTCCTAGAATCAGACTTTATCATAATCTTGATGTATTGTGACCTTTAAATTTCAATTATTATGCATTATCGTTCCATTTGCTCTCGACTGTTATTTCACGCCCTTGTATGCATCACCATATCTGTTTAATTTGAAACTTGACCTCACATGTAAATAAAAATGCCATGCGATACCCTCGAATTATTTCATTATTCATACCTGTTTTGATATAACTCTTATTTCAGGATCATGCCACCCAAAAAGAAGAACCCAACAACCACATCCACCACAGATCCAAATATTCTTCGATTACTGGAAACTTTGCTACAATAAACCAATGTTATAGATCAACAACAACTAACTCTTCAAAAACGAATTGAAAACCAAGATAACCGTGAACCACACCAACCACCTGAACCACCAGTACCACCTCGACAAGTTGTCACTTTCAAGGCTTTTCAGAATGTGAATCCACCTGCATTTCATGATACCATTGATCCAATAATAGCTAACACATGGATTAAGGAAATGGAAAGGGATTTTGAGTTGGTACAGTTAGGAGACGATCAGAAGACGCCATATGCTACTTACTTCTTGAAGGGCGAAGTCATCTATTGGTGGGAATCAGTAAAAGCTATGGAAGCAACTCAGCAAGTTTCTTGGGATAGATTTAAGAAGTTATTTCTGGAAAAGTATTACCCTAAGTACATGCAGAATCAGATGGAGCTTAAATTTCTTGAGTTGAAGCAAGGGAATATGTCTGTACTGGAGTATGAGAAGAAGTTCACCGAGTTGTCAAGGTTTGTCACAAAGTATACCAGCACTGAGGAGGAAAAAGCGAAGAGATTTCAACAAGGATTGGAGCCTTGGACCAGAGATATAGTGGCTATGTTTGAGCTTGATACTTATGCGGGAGTAGTACAGAAAGCTGCTCTGATTGAGAATAATGGGATGCAGTCAAGGAAGGAAAAGGATAACAAGAAGAGAAAGGTTCCATTTTATGGAGAGAAGTCTAAAGCCGGAAATTCACAAGATCGGAATGTAAAGAGGATTGGATTCCATAAGGGCAGAAATTTTCAAAAGAAGGGAAATTTGGGCAAAAGACAAGAATCGAAGGGGAACAACCAGGCAAGCCAAGGATAAGTTGGAGAAAACAGGTTCCAGAGACCGGAATGTAAGCACTGTGGAAGAAGGCACCCGGAGTGTGTAATAAGCTGAGCATGACATGCTATAGATACAACCAGAAGGGATATTTGGCAATTGAGTGCAAGATGCCGAAGCCAGGAGTTACATGTTACAAGTGTGGAAAGACTGGACATATAGCTAGGGAGTGCAAGACAACCGGACCAGTCAAAACTATAATGAATGTGGCAAGTACCAGTGCAAGCGTGCCAGCCGAGGTATTGGCATTACCTCCACCACCTACAACAATGCCGCAAGCAACAACAAGGACATTCGATTTGAAAATGAAGGATGCTGTTCAGAACTCTGAGGTGATAGCAGGTACACTTTTACTCAATAATGTCAAAGCTAAAGTATTGATTGATTCGGGAGCAACAAGATCTTTCATATCAGAAACTTTTGTTGATAAACTTCAATGTGATAAAATGATTATGAGCGAGGTAGTAAATGTGGTAATTGCGAACCAAGAGAAAATTCCTGTGAATCAATTCTGTCCGAAGTGTGAGATTGATATTTCGGGGCATAAGTTTTCAGCCGACTAGATACTCTTCAAGTTGGGAGAGTTCGATATAATTTTAGGAATGGATTGGTTAGGGAAGAATAATGCCCAGATTAATTGTAAGACCAAGAAAGTGTATTTAAAGACGAAGAGTGGAGAGAAGGTAGTATTTAAGGGACAGAGACAATAACAATTGTTTCTTACATTCGTTCAGGCTAAGAAGGTACTTAGAAAAGGTTGTGAGTCGTTCCTAGCTTATGTAGTGGATTCAGTCCCAATATAGAAGATATCCCCGTAGTTAACGAGTTCCTAGATGTGTTTCCAGACGAACTACCGGGCTTACCACCAGATTGACAAATCGAGTTCGAGATTAACCTTGCTCCGGGCACAGAACCATTTTCAAAGGCCCCATATAGGATGGCACCAGCAGAAATGAAAGAGTTGGCGAGCCAACTACAAGAATTGTTGGATAAAGGAGTGATTCGGCCAAGCACGTCACCATGGGGAGCACCTGTTCTGTTTGTAAAGAAGAAAGATGGAAGTATGCGGCTATGTATAGATTATCGGGAGTTGAATAACGTAATGATCAAGAACCGCTACCCGCTACCAAGAATAGATGACCTATTTGATCAGCTGAAGGGAGCAAAGTGCTTTTCAAAGATTGACTTGAGATCAGGATACCATCAATTAAAGATCAAGGAAGAAGATATTCCCAAGACAGCATTCAGGACCAGATACGGACATTATGAATTCTTAGTAACGCCGTTTAGATTGACTAATGCCCCAGCCGCATTTATGGATCTGATGAATCGGGTATTTAAAATGTATTTGGACAAGTTCGTAGTAGTATTCATTGATGACATCCTTATTTATTCTAAGTCGGAAGAAGAACATAAGCAGCACCTATGGATAGCATTGGAGATACTTCGGCAAGAGAAGTTGTATGCCAAGTTTTCCAAATATGAGTTTTAATTAAAGGAAGTTCAATTTTTGGGGCCTGTCATTGGAAATGAAGGAGTTAAAGTAGATCCGGCAAAGATTGAGGCGATTATGAGTTGGGAGAGGCCAAAGACACCTACAGAAGTGCAAAGTTTTCTAGGATTGGCAGGGTATTATAGAAGGTTTGTCAAGGATTTTTAGAAAATCGCCACGCCATTGACTAAGTTAACCAGGAAGAATCAGAAGTTCGAATGGAGTGCAGAATGTGAGGATAGCTTTCAAGAGTTGAAACAGAGATTGGTAACGGCTCCGGTGTTAGTACTACCAAATGACCAAGGAAACTTTATGATATTCAGCGACGCTTCACATAAGGGATTGGGCTGTGTGTTAATGCAACACAGTAAGGTGATCGCGTATGCGTCAAGATAGTTAAAACCGCATGAGTTGAAGTACCCGACGCATGATTTGGAACTAGCCGCCATAGTGTTCGCACTTAAGATTTGGAGACATTACCTCTACGGAAAAAAGTGTGAAATCTACACAGATCACAAGAGTTTAAAGTACATTTTCACTCAGAAGGAGCTCAATATGAGGCAAAGGAGATGGTTAGAATTGATCAAGGACTACGATTGCTCGATAAATTATCATCCTGGAAAGGCGAATGTTGTAGCCGATGCTTTAAGTACAAAGGAGAGATTGAATATGATGGCAACACCAAAGGAATTGACTGAAGAGATTAAGAAATTTGGATTAGAACTTTGTAATTATGGAATAGTTGAAGAAGTTTGTCGTGCAATGACTTTTCAGTCAACACTAGTAGAAAATGTACTACTATGGACTTATAACCGTCCTATAATATCTCCAGAATGATTCCCGGGTTTTATCTTAAATCCCGACCGATTCTCGGTCTTATATAATATGTCATGCTTAAAGTGAAATAAACATTTCACGATATATACTTATCATACAAAATCCCTACATTATTCGAAAATTCAACAACTACATATCATGGAAACCATGGTATTTAAGCGATGATAGTAAAACAATCCTTTCACAATACAAAAGTAAAAATGGAGTTGGGTTTGTAAACTTGCCTGGGTATCTCGAGGTGGAGGATGCTCTAGGTTCCGCTCGGAAATCTATAATCATAAACACATTTCATTTTGTTAGGTTCCGTTCTAATTTACGGCAACTCGCCCTCATGCGCTACTTATTATGCACCCTCTCAACTCATACTACCCTTACTTTCCTTTAGTTCATATTCACATTATGGTAACTTCATTTTCCTAAGTATCTTGGGTTCATTCTCATTATCGTCGTCGGCTCCGCTTAAGGATTCTTACGGTTTTTACTTGCGCGGTCTCGGCTCCGACATTTTTATAAAATTGATAAATCATTATTTTTACTTGAAATTTTTATGGAAGTTAGGAAACTCAATGTGTTACTCTCTGTAAAAATTTATTTATGAATACTTTTAATCTATCCTTTATATTTTCAAAGTTCGTAATTCGTAGCAGTTTTTGTCGCGTAAATCACTTTTACTAAAACGACCATAACTTTTGATCCGTAATTCGTAATCAAGCGATTCAAGCGCCTAAATGATCCTTATAACATTTTCTATCCTAAAAAAAGGTTATTTTTCAAGAATCTACAGTTTACCACTTCGGGACTTTCTGCAGAAACTTTAAGTTACGGTTTATTGGTTTTAACGAAGTTACGTTTACGATCGGGGTTTCGTTTACGCCCTAACTATCAACACAACCACCAACAATCATCATATCATTATCAACACATAAACTCCTCTCAAGAACATCATGTTCTTGAGGCAACAACAACCAACCTTAAATCTACTTAACTCAATCATCAAGATTTCATCAATAACACTTAGTAAGCTAGGTTTACTACCACATACCAAATGGATCTTAAAAATGAACCTTAAATAAAGTTGGGCCAAAGATTTTTACCTTTATTGAAATATTGAGATGTGTTCTTGAGGGTGCTGGAGGTTTGGAAGTGCTTGGTATGATTTTTAGAACCTAAAACCACCATTGAAATTAAGAAACCAAAGAGAGGTTACTATTCACACTATTCACTAGTGAGTTTCTTGAATTTATTCCACCCATCAAATCTTGATAAAAAGAGATGAAAGAATTTTCTTACCTTAGTTTAGTTTCTAGGAGGCTTGGGAATTAATTGGGTGATTTTACAAGAGCTTGAACTTGGAGTTTAGAATTTGAATTCCACCCTTTTTGCATTAGGGCCGAATGGATGCTTGTGAGGGGGTATTTATACTACCTTGGTCGCTTTGAATAGGTTGCTTCTTGGAAGGTGAGTTAATATCTTGCAACTTGATTTTATTCTTCCTAGTATAGCATTCTAGGTTTATTCTTTGTTGCCAAATCCATGGACATATCTTTGTAGCTTGCTAGCTTACAAGCTAACTACAAGGTTAGCTTCCTTAGCACACTATTTGCTAGCTAGCTTGGTCATCCTATGGTTAGCTCACTATTTGAGAAAGTAACCATGGTTACTTCCTTACCATGGTTTAGTTAGTGCGTTACATTTATTTAATCGTACGCGTTCGCTCGGTTACTTAAACGTTCTCCGTAATACTTACTCGTAATTGGTTCGCGATGTAATTCCTTTCGTATTTATTGCTTATATTTTTATTTATCCTACTTGAATATAAATCCGTAGGATTTTAATCTCGTAATTATATTGTGATCCTCGTAATCCTCGATAAGTCGTAAATACGGTCATTTTTCAAAGTTCATTTTCTTCGAAAACTAATAGCATTTACATACACTCAATTGGTACGTATAATCGTAATATCAATTCCGAAACTCATTTTCTCATGCACTACATAGTGTGGGCTCAAAAGTTTTTCCCGTTTGTCAGGGTTACTATTCATTAAACGTTTTACAAGGTCTCAAAAATTCGAGTTATTAAAGTCTTCCCCTCTAACAAGGATTCCGTCCCGGAATCAATTAGAAAATAAGTGGGGATATATCTATTTCTCATTGCGTCTTCAAGTTCCCAAGTTGATTCCTCAACATTTTGATTTCTCCACAAGATCCTAACTAGCTTCACCGTTTTGTTCCTCAGCACTTGTTCTTTCTGGTCCATTATCCTTACTGGCTGCTCGATGTAGGTCAGGTCTGGTTGTAAGTCTACCTGCTCGTATTCTATTACATGTTGTGCATCGGCATGGTAGTTTCTCAACATGGACACGTGGAACATGTTGTGTACTTGTTGCAAATTAGGAGGCAAGGCGAGCTCGTAAGCTCGAGGTCCTATTCTCCTCAAAATTTCAAAGGGTCCTATGAATCTAGGACTCAGCTTCCCTTTCTTTCCAAATCTCATCACTCCTTTCCACGGGGATACCTTTAATAGCAAAGAATCTCCTACTTCATATTCCCTATCCTTCCTGGTCTGGTCGGCGTACTTCTTTTGTCTGTCCTGGGCTGCAACCAGTCTTTTCCTGATGAGTCCTACCATTTCTCTGGTCTGCTGGACTAACTCTGGTCCTAATATCTTGTGTTCTCCGACTTTGTCCCAACACAGGGGAGAGCGACATCTTCTCCCGTAGAGAGCTTCATACGGGGGCATTCCTATGCTAGCATGATAGCTATTGTTGTAAGCAAATTTGATCAGGGGTAAGTGGTCATCCCAATTTCCTTTGAAATCAATGGCACACACTCGTAGCATATCTTCTAGGGTCTGAATAGTCCTTTCGCTTTGTCCATCAGTCTGGGGGTGGTAAGCGGTACTCATATTTAGTCTGGTGCCTACACATTCCTGGAAGCTTCTCCAAAATCGGGAATTAAACCTCGGGTCTCTATCTGACACTATGGCTACAAGAACGCCGTGTCTCACTACAATTTCCTTCAAGTAAATATCTACCAACTTGTCTATGGTGTATCTTTCGTTGATTGGTATGAGATGTGCGGACTTGGTCAGTCTATCAATGATAACCCATATGGCATCGTGATTGGTCTTTGTCCTTGGTAAGCCTGTCACAAAATCCATGGCTATATGCTCCCATTTCTATTCCGGGATCTCTAGGGGTCGTAATAGTCCACTAGGTCGCTAATGTTCCGCCTTCACTCTCTGGCATGTCAAGCACTTGCTGACCCACTCTACTACTTCTCTCTTCATGTTAGGCCACCAATAATATTCCTTAAGGTCACGGTACATTTTCGTACTTCCTAGGTGGATTAAATATCTAGAGCTGTGCCCTTCGTGTAGCAGCTCGTCCTTTAATTCTTGCACATTCGGAATCCAAATTCGGGACGCATACCTCATGATCCCTTTCTCATCCTTCTCGCATCTCACTTCTTCACCGGTCAATGTTCCTTTTTTCTCACTCATCTTCTTTTCCTGACATACTCGTATCTTTTCAGTCAGTTCTGGTACTAGCTTAATCTCAAATAATCCTTCCGTTCCCTTACCGGTCATCCTCACGTCAATTTCCATCTTCTCAAATTCCTTAATCAATTCCTCCGATGTTATTACCATCTTGAGTCTTTCCTTCCTACTAAGGGCGTCAGCCATCACATTGGCTTTACCTGGGTGATACAAAATTTCACAGTCGTAGTCTTTTATCAACTCTAACCATCTCCTCTGTCTCATGTTCAGTTTCTTCTGAGTAAAAATATATTTGAGGCTTTTATGGTAAGTGTAGATCTCGCATTTCTCACCGTATAGATAGTGTCTCCAAATTTTCAGGGCAAACACTATGGCTGCTAATTCTAGATCATGCGTAGGGTATCTGCTCTCATATTCCTTCAATTGTCGAGAGGCATACGTTATAACTTTGCCGTGCTGCATTAGTACACATCCTAATCCTTTAAGCGATGCGTCGCTGTATATCACAAACTCTCCCTTTCCATCGGGAAGAACGAGCACTGGTGCTGACACCGGTCTCCTTTTTAGTTCTTAAAAACTTTCCTCACATTTCTCTGTCCATACAAACTATTCTGTCTTCCGGGTAAGTCTAGTCAGTGGACAGGCTATCTTAGCAAGGTCTTGCATGAATCTTCGATAATATCCTGTTAAACCCACAAAACTCCTAACCTCTGTTGGGGTAGTTGGTCTTTCCCAATTGGATACCGCCTCTATCTTGGCAGAATCAACTAAAACTCCTTTGCTACTCACCGCATGTCCTAAAAACTGAACTTCTCTCAACCAAAATTCGCACTTCGAGAACTTGGCATACAATTTCTCATTCCTCAAGATTTCTAAGACTATCCTCAAATGTTCTGCGTGTTCTTGCTCTGTCTTTGAGTAGATCAGAATATCATCTATAAAAACTATCACACATATATCCAGGTACTTTTTGAATACTCTGTTCATCAAATTCATAAAGGTTGCGGGTGCATTGGTTCGTCCAAATGACATAACTAAGAACTCATAGTGTCCATACCTAGTGCGAAAAGCAGTCTTTGTTATATCTTTCGGTTTGATTTTCAACTGGTGATATCCTGTTCTTAAATCTATTTTGATAAAAAGGAACAGCTCATTTGAGTTGGTCGAATAGGTCATCAATTCTGGGAAGAGGGTACCTATTCTTAATAGTCAGCTTATTCATCTCTCGATAGTCTATGCATAATCTCATGCTGCCGTCCTTTTTCTTTACGAACAGTACTGGCGCTCCCCATGGCGACACACTGGGCCTTATCATTCCATTATCTAATAATTCTTGCAGTTGAGAAGCTAGTTCTTTCATCTCAACTGGGGCTAACCTATATGGGGCCTTGGATACTGGTGTCGTTCCTGGTGCTAACTCTATAGCGAACTCTATTTCTCGGTCATGTGTAATCCTGGTAAGTTTTCTGGAAATACATCCTCGAATTCATTTACTATGGGTATGTCATATATATTGGGGACTTCCTTCTTGGTATCTCTCACATAAGCCAAATAGGCCTCGCTACCTTTCCTTAAAAATCTTTTTGCCTGAAGCATGGTCAGAAATTTATGGTTCTGTCATTGACCTTTAAACACTACTTCTTTTTCATTCTGCACTCTTATCTTTACTTTCTTCCATTCACAATCTATTTGCGCTCCATTACTGGATAACCAATCCATTCCTAATATTACATCAAATTCTCCTAACGCGAATGGGATTAGGTCGACCTCGAAGATCTTCCCTTCTAATTTCAACTTGCACTTAGGGTGTACTTGATTTACAGGGATTATTTCTCTGTTTGCTATTTCCACTCGTAATACCTCACGTAAGGGTATGGCATTAAGTTTTAACTTTTTAGCAAAATCTTGAGATATAAAAGACTTGGTTGCTCCAGAATCAAATAGGACATTTGCATGTTCGGAATTTAACAAAAGGGTACCTGCTATCACGTCAGTGTTTCGGACAGCATCCTGAACAGTCATGTTGAAGGTCCTAGCAGCTGGGGGTCGGTTGGATGTAGCTTTGCTCATCCCTGAGGCTGGGGGCTTTAACGTTGGGAAATCCTTCTTCATGTGTCCTACCTTTCCACATTGGAAACACGTTACAATAGACCGGGTGCAGCTGTTGGCAAGGTGTCCGATTTGGTCACACCGGTAACATCTCAGAGGGGCTCTTATCTGGGTACACACTCCAAGGTGTCTCTTCTTACAGGTTTGATACTCTGGGATTGGGGCACGTGGTTGGCTATAAAATGTTGCCCTAGATTGTCCGCCGCCTTGGCCAACGCTCTCACTCGGGGCCTTTCTGAATCTGGGGCCTCGTGCAAGTTGGGACACCGCTCCCCTGACGAACCTGCTCAGAAGGCTCCTGTTCCCGGTTCCTATTCCTTGACTTCCTATCTTCCTCTTCCTATTTTCCTTTTCTTTCACAATCTGCTCACTGCTAGCTTCAACAATCGAGGCTTTTTGTACTAAGGTGGCATAGTCTGTTAGCTCTAACACTGCTACTCGGTTCTATATCCACTTATTCAGACCAAGCTGAAACTTTCGTGCTTTCTTTTCTTCGGTATTCACAAACTTAGGCACAAATCTTGACAACTAGTGAATTTGGCCTCATATTCTGCCACAGTCATCTTATCCTGTTTCAACTCCAGAAACCTAATCTCCATCTGGGTTTCCATAAACCTAGGGAAGTACTTGTCTAAGAACAGTCAGGTAAATCTATCCCATGGAATCACAGCATCAGTTTCTAGGTTTCGTTTGGACTCCCACCAATAGTTAGCTTCTCCTTTCAGCATGTAAGAAACGAAAATGGTCTTATGTCGTTCCTCAACACCTAGTATCTCGAAGGATTTTTCTATTTCTTTGAGCCAGGCCCGTGTTTCAACGGGGTCGGCAGATCCTAGAAACTCTGGGGGTTTGAGAGATTTGAAGGCTCTAAAGGCAGTAGCTGCAGTCTGATGGGCAGCATGGGGCTGTGGTGGAATAGGCTGTTGGTTCAGATTTTCTCTTAGCAGTTCCATAAATTCATTCATGAGGTTCCCTCCCTGATGGGTATCCTCAGCCTCTTCTTCTACATATTCTTCCTCATCATATTCATTATAGTCTAGGTCTTCTTCACTTTCCTCATTTACTACTGGGTCACCTCATTGTTGGTTAATAGATTCTGCAGGCTGTGCCCTGGTTCCTCTTCTACGGGGTGGCATTGTTCTGATAATGAAAAATGGTCAATATAATCTTAATTAAAACAGTTGGGTTATTTTATTCATATGTAAGCATGTCACTTATTATCTAACAGGTTTTATAAAGTGCAATAATATAGACATTATTTCTTAATAACTGCTTAGATTAATAAGATCTCCCATTTATATCTTGGGGATGAAACAACTAGCCGAGTTCATACATGCCTGATTACAATCTATCACTACTAGTTCTGAATACTGAAATGAAAATACATAAGCCGTGTACCCTGAAGGGCTAGGAACGCTATCTACTACTAGCTATCCTATCAAAATTGGTGACAAGTCACCCAACCTTCTTCAAGGTCTATATCTAGTCACTAGTCTCTCAGTCACTATCACTGCGAGTGAGGTCACGCACCCTCCTCATCGCTCCTGCAATCATCAGCTCTGCATCAACTACCGGGATGTATCCTCCCACTGATGTCATCCTCATCTGAACTCTGGTACGGAGCTCGATCCCATTGATCTCCCTGCGGGCTATGGCTGGGGAAGCAGCTCGGAAATCTCCTGGGTATCCTAGTCGGGTGGCTCTCTCAGCTGTCAGTGCCTGACATAACTCCGCAATACGAGTAGATGTCGCAGTAATCTCAGCGTTAAGCTGACCCACTATCCAGTCGTGTACGGCTATATGCATGGTCTCCGGTGGTGGTAGAGGTGAATCTGAGTCACTAGAGGATATGTTATGGACCTCATGGAACTGTGCGCGTATCGCCTCCTCATCATCGTCATCAGTATAGGATATAGGGCTCTGGATCTCTAGGGGGTGGTGTAGGAGAGCGAATAGCCTGGTGAGGGTACATCTCTACATCTCTCCATACTACGCCATTAGCTACGGGGACATGAAGCTCAGTCTCCTCCTCTAGGACATCCTCAATAGGGTCATTGTCTGAATCATCAATGGGTGGGCTCTCTGGCTCGGGAATAGGGTCACGTTCAGGAATCATGACGTCATCAACAGGATCAACCTCCCTCCTAGGCTCCACTGGTACCTGACACAATAGGCAAGGTGTTACTAACTTAGAGTTGGAATTCCCTTGAGGGTAAAACAGTCAAGACTACCCGCGTAGCCCGACGACGAACTCTACTTGAGCTCTAATTGATTATTTTATTATTCTTATGTCTACGTATTTTATATCCTATCGTTTCCAAGATTTGATAACCTAAGGATTTGATACCATTTCTGTGGCGCCCCAAAACCTGGGGTCAGGAGTATCGGAAGCCACGCCATCTAAACTCACACAACTCACACTACAAGATATAAATACTCACACTTCATGACCCCACACTTATCACACACACTTACAGGTTATTGTCTTGGAAACGAACCATCATAACTAGAGTAATTTTATTACAACCCAAATATCATTAGTCTTACCGGAGAGTGACCTTTAGGTAAGGTTAGTCCGCCGGCCAAATATACGTTTCTTGTTTCTTACCTTACATAAATCATACTTATAAATAAGCCAAAATATAAACAACTGAAAACTAATCCAGCTTATTCTGACTACCTGTGGTACAACACCAAACAATCTACGGAATAGCTGGCCATTTCCTACCCGTTTCCTAACTGTGGTTCTCATGGCAGGCATCTTGATTCACTGTTGTATTGTGTCAATTTAAGAAAACAAGTGTGAGCTATAATGTCCAGCATAATAATGTACAGTATGGAAATGACTGTATGATAATATCATATATGATATTTATGTTTTATTTGAAAATAGTTTTCCTTAGTGATACACACCTGTTTATGAAAACAATTCATTAAGGGGGTGTTAATAACCTGCGAATACCTTAATAGTAATCCCAGCACCTAGGCTTGGGTTACGGTATTGAATCTCAATTCCAATTGGAAGAAATAAGAGATTCACTGGAGCCACCGCATACGATGATCGGTTGTACTACGGAAATAGTAACCTTTTCTACTAGTAGAAGGACGAAACCGTCATCTCTCGGGTATCACCCTTGCCGCATACGGGCTATGTGACCTCATTTCGGGTATACACATACTTCGCAGGTCCATAGGTACATATTGTACCGTCTCCTACGGTACCAGTAGCCTATCCAATACACGAAGTACTTGGATTCTACCCCTCCCTTGTCCTTTAGGAAATCCTATCATGTCTCGAGAACTCGAACCACATCGAAGTTCCTCCAAGCGTTTTGCTTGTTGATAGGCATAGCTTTACTGTATATATATGTATATATGTACTTCCGAAAGTTTCAGAGGAAGTACTAAGGATGTGAGTTGACCGTTGTCAAAAGATAATCAATAAGGGGGAAAAGTTTCTCCTTGAAACTATATTCAAAATATTAATAAGTTGGGATAATATTCACCGACGATCTGAAATTATTCGAATGATACTCCTAAATCAGAAAGTATGTTTTATATCAGGATCTATGATTTTCAAATCAATAATAAACCCTTTAATAAATAATAATTAATTAAATAATAGTCTATAAATAATTAAATGATAATTGATATTAATCATACCTCGAATGAGTTTACTCTCTAAAAGATTTATTTAAAATAATATTCCTTAACTAGTTTCTGTCTACATAATTAATAATCTATAATGATTAATCGGGTTTGAAATAAATAAACGTTGGAGTATACTATTCCCATAATAAAGGAATACGTATATAATATTTATTATCCGAACAATAAAATATAGTTGATGGAATATGATCGTTGGAAAATCGTTTTAATAAAAGTTCGAGGTGTTTTAATGCTTCGTAAATGGACGATGAGTCCCTTTAAAAAGTACTACTATGGACTTATAACCATCCTATAATATCTCCGGAATGATTCCCGGGTTTTATCTTAAATCCCGACCGATTCTCGGTCTTATATAATACGTCATGCTTAAAGCGAAATAAACATTTCACGATATATACTTATCGTACAACATCGCTACATTATGCGAAAATTCAACAACTACATATCATGGCAAACATGGTATTTAAGCGATGATAGTAAAACAATCCTTTCACAGCACAACAGTAAAAATGGAGTTGGGTTTGTAAACTTGCCTGGGTATCTCGAGGTGGAGGATGCTCTAGGTTCCGCTCGGAAATCTATAACCATAAACACATTTCATTTTTGTTAGGTTCCGTTCTAATTTACGGCAACTCGCGCTCATGCGCTACTTATTATGCACCCTCTCAACTCATACTACCCTTACATTCCTTTAGTTCATATTCACATTATGGTAACTTCATTTTCCTAAGTATCTTGGGTTCATTCTCATTATCGTCGTCGGCTCCGCTTAAGGATTCTTACGGTTTCTACTCGCGCGTTCTCGGTTCCGATATTTTTATAAAATTGAAATTTTTACTTGAAATTTTTATGTAAGTTAGGAAACTCAATGTGTTACTCTCTGTAAAAATTTCATGATATATGAACACTTTTAAGTCTATCCTTTATATTTTCAAAGTTCGTAATTCGTAGCAGTTTTTGTCGCGTAAATCACTTTTACTAAAATGACCATAACTTTTGATCCGTAATTCGGAATCAAGCGATTCAAGCGCCTAAACGATCCTTATAAAATTATCTATCCTAAAAAAGGTTATTTTTCAAGAATCTACAGTTTACAACTTCCGTACTTTCTGCAGAAACTTAAAGTTACGGTTTGTTGGTTTTAACGAAGTTCGTTTACGATCGGGATTTGGTTTACGCCCTAACTATCAACACAACCACCAACAATCATCATATCATCATCATCACACAAACTCCTCTCAAGAACATCATGTTCTTGAGGCAACAACAACCAACCTTAAATCTACTTAACTTAATCATCAAGATTTCATCAATACCACTTAGTAAGCTAGGTTTACTACTACATACCAAATGGATCTTAAAAATGAACCTTAAATAAATTTGGGCCAAATATTTTTACCTTTCTTGATAGCTTGAGATGTGTTCTTGAGGGTGGTGGAGGCTTGGAAGTGCTTGGTATGATTTTTAGAACCTAAAACCACCATTGAAATCAAAAAACCAAAGAGAGGTTACTATTCACACTATTCACTAGTGAGTTTCTTGAATTTATTCCACCCATCAAACCTTGATAAAAAGAGATGAAAGATTTTTCTTTCCTTAGTTTAGCTGCTAGGAGGCTTGGGAATTAATTGGGTGATTTTACAAGAGCTTGAACTTGGAGTTTGAAATTTGAATTCTACCCTTTTTGCATTTGGGCCGAATGGATGCTTGTTAGGGGGTATTTATACTACCTTGGTTGCTTCTCTTGGATGCTTTGGATAGGTTGCTTCTTGGAAGGTGAATTGATATCTTGAAACTTGATTTTATGCTTCCTAGTATAGCATTGTAGGTTTATTCTTTGTTGCCAAATCCATGGACATATCTTTGTAGCTTGCTAGCTTACAAGCTAACTACAAGGTTAGCTTTCTTAGCACACTATTTGCTAGCTAGCTTGGTCATCTTATGGTTAGCTCACTATTTGATAAAGTAACCATGGTTACTTCCTTACCATGGTTTAGTTAGTGCGTTACGTTTATTTAATTATTTACGCGTTCGCTCGGTTACTTAAACGTTCTCCGTAATACTTACTCGTAATTGGTTCGCGATGTAATTCCTTTCATATTTATTCCTTATATTTTTATTTATCCTACTTGAATATAAATCTGCAGGATTTTAATCTCATAATTATATTGTGATCCTCGTAATCCTCGATAAGTCATAAATACGGTCGTTTTTCAAAGTTCGTTTTCTTCGAAAACTAATAGCGTTTACATACACTCATTTGGTACGTATAATCGTAATATCAATTCTGAAACTCATTTTCTCATTCACTACATAGTGTGGGATCAAAAGTTTTTCCCGTCTGTCAGGGTTACTATTCATTAAACGTTTTACAAGGTCTCAAAAATTCGAGTTATTACAGGTGACATCCTGAGTATGTTGAAAACCTTGGATTTGTTGTAATTGAAGAGAAGAAAGGTGTGCTTGTAGGAGCTTCTTGGTGCTGGCATTTTTTGTGGATTGAAGAGCAGAGTGTGTCTGACTAATAAGTTGAATCAGGGTAGTCTTGAAATAGTGTTCATCACCCTGCTTTAAAAATGCCCAAGATGGCATACCAGATCTTCAACTAGGGCCTACTTATCCCCTATGTCCAGTGACCCCTCTTCACTTGCATCACCAAAGAAATCAGCAGATTCACATATGCCATAGTCAACATCATCATAACCTTTAGGTGGCATAGCTGTAATAGCATCCTTAGCTCTTTGCATTGACTGAGTGGTGTGCACCAAGTTTAGCATCCTTTCTGCATTCTCATTGCCATGGCCAACCAAAATTTGATATGCTGGAACATGATGAGTAAATGCCTCAGCATCCAAAGAGATGGAACCTATAACAGCTTGAGGATGTTGAGATAGTCTCTCAATGTCTGCATCATTGACATTCATTGACTCACTAGCAATGATATCCAACCTTATCCCTCATGTACCTGCATTTCTCTCATTTTCTCTCTCTTTTTGCATCAAGGGCTCCCCTTGGCTCCTCACCCTCACACCCTCACCTTCACCATCTAAGGTGGGACTTCTCTCACTCCCTTTTTCCAGTCCTGAAGAAATGGACTGCATATGATCACTCTTTTTCTCTCCTTTTTCCTGGGAGCAACCTAGACTCTCACTCAAATCACTACCTTCCCTCAATCCTAAAAGTGATTGTACAATTACTAAGTCATCTGCACTTGTAACTACAGTTAAAATTTGAAATTGTGCAGAGACTCCCGACGGATGAGAAATATCCATCGGGGTAGTAATTTGACTATCCGATGGATGACTGCTGTTAGGCACATCCGTCGGGATACAATCACTACTCGACGAATGAACAATATCCATCGAGTGAGAAGAAATGAATGAGTGTGGAGTGGAGACTATTGTAGACTCTGTGCAGATTGATAAAAATTTTGGCACAGATGTTTCAACAGTCTCAGAAAGAAATGGCAAGTGAGCCAACAAATCATCTAGAAGATGATGCTCACTTGCATGGATTTTTAGCTTCTCCAACAGAGTTAAAGATGGAGAATTTGGTTGAGATGTATGAATCATATCAACATCCAATGAGTGTATGGGAGAATTTGGTGTTTCAGGTGCTTCAATTATGAGAGATTTTGGTTGTGACTCCACATTTATTGGAGCCACATCAACCTGACTTTGAGAAGGTGCAGTGACTGGGTCTTTAGCACCATTTTGCATAGTGTGTGATCCCTGTACATCCCCAAGGGTTTTTGGTTTCTTCTTTCTAGCATAAGTTTGTGGTGAGCTAGTATCCCTACCCTTCTTGGTCTGTGCCCCTGGTTGGGAGCTTTTATCAATGGTAACATCCTTTTGGGAGGATGAAACCAGTAATAAGTTAATATCCTTATTAACAACCATAGTTTGTTGGGAAACTGTGGTGTGGATAGGTTTGGGTACACTCTTCTCACCAGCCTTATCCTTAGGGCTTCTTTGATTTTCACCCTGTCCCTCAGCTTCCTTATCCTCCTTCACACTCCCCTCTTTAGGTTTGGTGGATTTTACAACTGATTTTTTTTGAAAGAAATCAGAGGGGGTTTTCTTAGCTTTGGATTTAGGAACTTTTGTTGGTTTGGTAGCTTGGGTAGGCAACTGTTGGGTCATTGACACAGTTGCCATAGCTACACTAGAAAGCAAAGAAATTTGTGAGGTTGGAAGAGTGGAGACAGAAGAAATTACCTCACTTACCTGAGGTCCCTCTATTACTGGAAAGTAGTATAAGGGGACCTCCTTGTGATGGTTTGCTCTGTTTAAATATGCAATGATCCTTCTTTCTTGAACCCAACAATTTAACTTGTTGGTTGGGTTCTCAATCACAATATCTTCAATAAGATGGTTAGCAAGCATCATAAAGAATCTAGCATGATAGACACTTTTACATCTATTATTGATCTCTTCCAAATTAAAGCCTAACTCAAACAAACCAAATCACTAAAATTAAAGTACTTATTAGTAACTAGCATGTAAAGCATGTTAAGCATAGAAATGTTTATAGAGTCAAAGTTACTAATTTTACCAGAAAACATCTTAGTTACTACATCACACAGGTAACTTCATTCTTTCCTAAGACTCAACCTCCTAATTTCTCTTAATTTAGAAGTAGTGAGTGCATAGCCCATAGAATTAAGTATATTAACAATGCCAGTGTCTATGTGTAGAGCACTTACAGTATTATCAGGAATCTTGAAGCATGCTTTAACAATATCAATATTTATGCAAAAATGCTTACCTTTCAGGGTGAATGTGATGGTCTTGTCTGTCGAGTTATACACTGCAGTTGTCCATATCTCTTCAACAACCTCACAGTAAATGGTGGGTGATTCCAACATGGCATAGTTGAGTTTGCAGTTCTTCACAAAATCCATCATTTTTTATAGTCACTAGACTGTTGAATCTCCTTGTTCACCAAAGCTGTGCAGTTGTTTTTCTCATAGATATAAGCGGTTTGAGACATGATTTTCACTACAGGTGCCATTGTTATAGATTTGGAATTTGCAGACAGAGAGTTTGCTTTTGAGAAGAAAGAAATTAGAGCAATTGAATCTTGAGAATGATAAAAGAAATGAACAAAAGTGAGTTTGCTTTTATACTATCTCAGAAATTAACTGTCAAAAATAATAAAGTAAAATAAAGTAACCAATAAAAAATTTCCCAAAATAGCCATTCAAAAATAAATAAACTGTAAAAATTATGTCACTTATCCGTCGTGTCATGCTTACAAGCTGTAAGTATACTCGATGGATAATGTTCAGGGAATTAACGGCTAGGATTGAGACAATTCGACGGATGAGGATAAATCAGTTATCCGTCGAGTTATAAAATATTCCAGAAAAATAATTGATTTTATTGACAAATTGTATTCCGACGGATGATCAAACTTAATGGATAATTATCATCCGTCGGGATGTAAATTTTGACTTAGCCAAAATTTCATCCAAAATAGAAAAATCAATTCATAACCACTTGCAAAAATATCTGAAATGATTCAAGAATAATTAAGCATACCTAACTCACTTACCAACTTTGAAAATGTGGATTCATCAAATGGCTTGGTAAATATATTTGCAAGTTGCTTTTCACTTTGAACAAAATGCAGTTCTACAGTACCATTCATCACATGTTCCCTTATGAAGTGGTACTTGATGTCTATGTGCTTTGTTCTTGAATGTTGTACTGGATTTTCAGTGATGGCAATTGCACTTGTGTTATCACAGAAAATAGGAATCCTATCCACTTGTAGACCATAGTCCAACAATTGGTTTTTCATCCACAAAATATGTTCACAGCAACTACCAACAACAATATATTCAGCTTCAGCTGTAGAAGTAGAAACTGAATTTTGCTTTTTACTGAACCAGGACACAAGCTTGTTCCCTAGAAATTGACAGGTTCCTGTTGTACTTTTTCTGTCCATTTTACAACCTGCATAATCTGCATCTGAATAACCAGTTAGATCAAAACCAGAATCTCTAGGGTACCAAATGCCAAGTTTTGATGTTCCCTTGAGATATCTAAAAATTCTCTTAATAGCCACTAGGTGAGATTCTCTAGGATCAGCCTGAAATCTAGCACAAAGACAGGTAGCAAATATTATATCTGGCCTACTAGCTGTTAAGTACATAAGTGAGCCAACCATTCCCCTATAACTTGAAATATTCACAGGCTTTTCAGTAGTGTTTAATTCAAGCTTAGTTGCAGTGGCCATGGGAGTTTTTGCAGATGTGCAATCCATTAGATCAAACTTCTTTAAAAGATCATGAATGTATGTAGTTTGACTAATAAATATTCCATCACTAACTTGCTTAACTTGTAAACCAAGAAAGTAAGTTAGTTCTCCCATCATGCTCATTTCATACTTAGTTTGCATCAATTTGGCAAACTTTTTGCAAAGTTTTTCACCTTTAGAGCCAAATATAATATCATCTACCTAAATTTGAACAAGTATACTAGAGCCATTAACATTTCTAAAGAATAAAGTTGTATCCACAGTACCTCTTGTGAAGTGATTTTCCAAAAGGAATTTTGATAAAGTGTAATACCAGGCTCTAGGTGCTTGCTTCAGTCCATAGAGTGCTTTCAAAAGATAGTAGACATGATTTGGGAAATTTGGATCTTCAAAACCAGGAGGCTGACTGACATAGTGCCCGTTTGGGAAATCTTAAAATAAGTAACTTATGACTTAAATCGAATAAGTGACTGATAAGTGATAAGTTAATAAATACTTTTAAGTTATATAAGTGTTTGGATAATTTAACTTAGAAGTCAGAATTTTTTTTTATTTAAATGAACTAAAATAAATAATTTTTAAATATAATTATCTTAATTTATATAATTTAAGTTTGATTAACATTTTAAAAGTATATTTTAAAACTAAAATTGATAAAAAATGAAAAATAAAAAATAAGTTGAGAAAAAGTACGTCGTTACTAACATTCAACTTATCAGCTTATAAGTTAAAAATTTAACTTATATTGGGTCGACAAACACTTGTCAATAAGCTGTTACGGGCTTATAAGCCAATAAGTTGGCTTATCAAAATTGCCAAACATGCCCTATAGACTTCCTCCTCCAAATCTCCATTTAGAAAAACACTCTTGACATCCATTTGATAGACCTTGATATTGGCATGGGCTGCATAGGCTAAGAAAATTCTGATGGCTTCAAGCCTTGCAACAGGAGCAAAAGTTTCATCAAAATCTATTCCTTCTTGTTGACAATAGCCCTTAGCAACCAATCTAGCTTTGTTCCTGACCACTATGCCATTTTTATCCATCTTGTTTCTGAATACCCACTTGGTGTCAATTGGATTCTTTCCTTTAAGCTTGGGTACCAGCTTCCATACTTTATTCCTTTCAAATTGGTTTAGCTCCTCCTGCATAGCTAAAATCCAATCAGGATCCAACAAAGCTTCTTCTACCTTCTTTGGTTCTTCCTTAGATAGGAAGCTGCTATATAGACATTCTTCTTGAGTTGCTCTCCTTGTTTGAACTCTAGAAGATACATCACCAATGATGAGCTCAAAGGGATGATCTTTTGTCCATTTTCTTTGTTGAGGTAGATTAGCTCTAGATGAAGAGGCCTCATTGTTATCATGATGAGTAACTGAGTTTTGATTATTAGAAACTCCCCCTGAATTTATAGATCTTTGATTTGAGAAAGGGGAACTTTCTGTAACTGATCTATTTTGACTTTCAGCTTCTTTTGATGACCCGACAGATGGTGTATTTTGAGTTCCGACGGATGAAGTTGATTGTCTCCCGATGGATAAAGCAGATTGTCTCGCGACGGATGAAGCATTTTGCAACTCGACAGATGTTGAATTTTGTTCTTCATTAGTAGTAGATTTTTCTGCAATATCCTTTGTCATTGTTTCCTGATCACTTTCATCATCACTATCATCACTAACCATCTCCACATTATCAAATTTGAGACTTTCATGAGAATCTTCATCTTGTAGTCCTTCAATCTTTTTATCATCAAACACAACATGTATTGATTCCATAACAATGTTGGTTCTAAGATTGTAGACTCTATATGCTTTTCCCACAGCATATCAACAAAAATTCCTTCATCTGCTTTAGCATCAAACTTCCATGATGATCAGTCTGATTTCTCAAGATATAACATTTGCAGCCAAAGACATGAAGAAAATTTAGAGTTGGCTTCTTGTTCTTGAACAATTGATATGGTGTCATGCACTTTGCTTGATTCACCAAAGAGATATTCTGAGTGTAATAGGCAATATTCACAGCTTCAGCCTAGAAATATGTTGGTAACTTTGATTCTTCAAGCATTGTCCTTGCAGCTTCAATAAGTGATCTGTTCTTTATTTCCACTACTCCATTTTGTTATGGAGTTCTTACTGTTGAAAACTCATGCATAATCCCATTCTCTTCATCAAATGCTCTCATAACAGAATTCTTGAACTCAGTTCCATTGTCACTCCTGATTCTTCTAACTTTGAAATCAGGATGATTGTTGACTTGCTTTATGTGATTGATGATGATTTCACTAGCCTCATCTTTAGACTTTAGGAAATATGTCTAAGAGAACTTTGAGAAATCATCTACAATTATTAGGCAAAATCTTTTCCTAGAGATGGACAACACATTGACTTGTCCAAATAGATCCATGTGTAGCAATTGGAAATGTTCTTCAATTGTTGAATCAAGCTTCTTTCTGAATGATGCTTTAATCTGCTTTCCTTTTGACAGGCATCACATAGTCCATCCTTGGTATACTCTACTTGAGGAATTCCTCTAACCAGTTCTTTCTTGCAAGCTAATTCACGGTCTTGAAGTTTAGATGGGATAGCTTCTTGTGCCACAACCAACTTTCATCTTGATTTGCTTTACTGAGAAGACAAGTAACAGATTCTGTATTTGATGAGTTGAAGTCAGCTAGATACACATTTCCTCTTCTCACACCAGTGAGAACCACTTTGTTGTGCATATGTTGTGTACTTGATGATTTCATAAACAAAACATCTAAGTAGATTTTACTTAATGAAATAATATAGCACTTGACGGATAAGAATTATAGTCCCGACGGATAACTCATTATAGTCCCGATGGATGTTGACTTATTATCCATCGAGTGAGTAGCTTATGTAATAATGAGTCTGTAGCACAGTTCTGTATACATCTTTGTATAGATTCTGTAGTAGCCTATAAGTCATGTTGACTTTAACTAGATATGCAGAATAGGTTGATTAATTGTATATAAATGATGTCTTGTAATTCTGCATAAGTGAAATGAAGTCAAGTTCCAAAATAGCTACCGCCGGATGATTAACAAAGCCATCGAAGGATGATCAAATGACTATCAACGGATGTTTAATATAGCAGTCGACGGATGATCAATGAAGCCATCAACGGATGTTCAGAAAGTCGACGGATGATCATATATCCAACAGATGTTCATAAAGTCCAACGGATGATCATATAAAGAATTCAAACAACAGTTGAACAGTGAAAGCTGAGCACAACCGTCGAGATGTATACAAATCTACTGTGGAAGCCCATTAACTGGGTAATAAAGGACGAAAAGTAGCAAAGCTTAAGACTGATAGTTTTTATATTTATTCAGTCTTTTTGACTTTGTAATTTTGGTAATATATATACCAAGAACGTAGCAAATAGAAAAGAGAGAGCTGAGATACAAAAACAGAGAAATCTTTATAAGCAGAATCTTTAGCATTTCCCTGTATTCTCAGTAGTTCAATTTGTAAGCAGCTGTGAGCATTCTTGCACACAGAGTTCTCTCGATATATAATATATATCTCTGGTGGAATTGTTTAAATCCACCAGAAAGTTTTTAAAGACTCTTGTTTTTTTAATTACTTATGTTTTGATTCAATTAAGTTTCTATTCCGCATTGTGCTAATCAAAACACTTATATTTATATTCGAGTTGAACATTCTTATTTCGAGAAAAAGGTTCAAGAATTCCATTCAACCCCCCTTCTGTAATTCTTGCTATATTGTGAAGGGACTAACATTTGGTATCAGAGCGAGCTCTTAATCTACAAAGAGTTCAAAGATCAAAACAATTCAACAAGATGAACAAGAAAGACGTTGGAGTCAAGATTCCTTTTCTAGATAAAGATAATTACCATCATTGGAAGGTAAAGATGCATCTTCATATGCTTTCTCAATGTAACACCCCAAAATCCGGGGTCGGGGATCCGGGTTGTCACGAGTTCCATTTCCCTTAATAACACCCAATCTTAATAAACAATCAACTACTCCGTACTGTGACCCCACAATAAATACACACACCACAAGTTATAGTCTCAGAGATGAATATCCAAAAATAACACGAGTCATTTTATTCCACAATTATATGCCATTACACCTTAAAAGGGTTTCTGAATAAATTTACATTTCTTTGTCATTATTACAATTCATAAAGATACATAAGTCTGGTACATCAAAAGTTGAAAGCCTGGCCTATTGGTAGTTCCTACCTCAGCTACAACGACATCAACGCCTATAGGAAACTGCGGAACGTTTCCTATCCGCTCGCGAATTGGGAGCTTGGTCCTGTTCATCTTGTCTATCTGATGTTGTGTGATGAAAGAAGAAAGCAAGGGTGAGCAACAAGCCCACCTAAATAGTATGTATAATAATTTACAATATATGAGCATTCTCATCGTACTCAAGAAAGTCTTGGTTAAGAAGAAATGAACCAAGTTGATATCTTAACATGACCAAGTCGCAAAATATTCAGTATATACATATATACTTTTCAAAATCTTTGAAATACTCTGTCAGGCATAATATACACAGAGTTCCAGTTTATAAATGTATAAAAATATCGTTGCAAGGTGATCTCATATATCTAACCTTGTCTCAACATTTTTCTGAAAACCTTTGTCATTCATAAGATAATCATTAACTAGATATAAGTTGAAAAGATGAAGTTACAAGATACTCCAATATACTTATATCTTTTCCGAATACTACTTGAACTACCACCATTCAAGTTATAATTAGTTCATCCCATAGATGAAGCTACACGACCAAAACTTATATAGAATTAATCTTTGAAATATCATCAAAATGAAATGAAGTTACGAGATACTTCATTTGATGAAAACATCATTTTGAAAACTCGACCCTGCCAACACTTAACAATCGCCCAGCCGTAGCCTTTCTATCGAAGTGCTCTGGGTAGTGTTGCAGAAATATCCAATTGGATGATGAACTCATTACGGGAGTTTGCCGCGCTAGGAAGACCACTCACGATGATCAGTCGCAGTAGTGCAACCCCGCCATTTTCTACATGTAGAGGAGAACCTGTCGGATTTACTTGTCAACCGAACACTGGACTCCAAAGGAATGGACCGTCTTAGCGGAACTTCCAGGCCATTTGGGCCAATAAATAAGGCTGGGCCGGCGCCACTCGACCACTTACGCCACTCCTAGTTTAGATGAAATCCATGACTCTGAAACGTAATGCTTGTCTCCCCTTTCCCCAAGTAGGAACTTGTTGATACGACTCCACCAAAAAGTCGCATCTAGTTGGAAAGAAAAACTCACCGATATTTCCCAGGCGATGCCTGTTAATGGATTAACTTATTCCAAGAATTTTACTTCCCGAGTGTTGGGTAAGTAATCAAAAACTCTTTTATCAAAACAGCAACCTTGTTGCGAATATAAAAAAATACATCACGGAGCCGGATCCCTCAGATTTTTGAGCGAGTATTTAAATCCCCTTCGAATGGAAGATCTTAAATTTGAAAACGAGTTTCGGGATCCGCTCTAACTTTTAAAATCATTTTGAAGACTCGAAAATATTTTTAAGAATATTTGGAGTAATGCTGATTTAATAAAATAAATCAGTCCCGATATATTAGAAAATATCTGAATATTATTATTTAAATAATATTCCCATAAGGATAATCCTTATAAAAATAATCGAAGTAGAAGTTTTAAAACTCATACTTGAAATGATTAATAAATAACCAAAGATATACTTATACGAAAGTACGATCTTTATTTGAATAATCGAAAATAAGTTTGATTATCGAAACATTATTCTTTAATAAAATAAAGAATATTATTTAATAAATAAGCGGAGTCATAAGTTCTCAAATGAATATTCAAAATAATATTCATTAAATAAAATAAACGGAGTCTTAAATCCTCGAATGGATATTCAAAATAATATTCATTAAATAAACTAAACGGAGTCATAAGTCCTCGAATAAATATTCAAAATAATATTCATTAAATAAAATAAAGTTATCGAATAAACCTTATTCGATTAATAGTTTTGAAAACTATATCTATATCTATATATATATATATTATACTCGGGAACATTGACTCCCGGTTTAGAAATATGTTCACCTTTGGGTCCCCTATACTAAGGGTATACGCAATTACTGCTTATCTCTAGCATAGGTATTATGCAACGATAAGCAATGGAATCAACAGATAGATATCAAGATTACGAAATAGACATGCATATATCCCATATCAGCATGCTCCAATATATCGCAAGATTTTCTAATTAACCATCATGCATCTATCACAAAATAATGCATATACATATACACATCACAACAACAGTATAACGGGTAGAATACTTGCCTGAGCGACTGGGGGTGGTAAAAGGCCTGGGACGAGCCTGGTAACCTATAAATAACATATAAGTTGGAATTAAACCAAAGTCGCTTAAGAATCTACACTTTAACCAACTAGACTCTAACGCTCGCTTTTGCGCTTAACGATTCACTTAAGTCGCTCGAGTACCCTCGGTTCCACCATTTTTAATAAATTAACCATTACGAATTTTAAGGCGATTCTTTCGCGAGTACTTTACCAACTTCCTAATCCATATTACGTAATTGTTTTGTAATCCAATTTTTCTTTTAGGGGCCTTAACCAAGGTTTCAAAGTAAGGCGAGGGGTAATGATCCGTTCGCGAAACGCCGTTACTTAAAACGGTTGTTTCTCCTAAACCGTACATCGGATTCAAGCGAACCACATATCAAAACGAAGCTCGTAACATGAACTATCTAATCATAGCAATGGTCAGTTCATGTCAGTGAGTGTTCTGGTGCAAAAGTTAAGCACAAAACAATGTAAGGTAAATCGGGCATTACGACGGCTATGTTTACGCGATTACCAAAGTTTAAAATACTCCAATCAACAACAAATCAACCACAAATCAACCCATAACCACCAATACCACCAAACTTCATCCAAACCTTACTAACTCAGTCCATAACCTCATGATTTTTCCAACTTATTCAATCTCAAACAAGAGCTACTAACTATACTTAAGGTTCATCAACCAACAACCAAAATTTATAACCCAAAATCATTATAATTCCAACCAAACTCTAAACATACAAGAATCATGCTCTCATGAACTATAACAAACAAAACCAAACCTAATACTCAAAGTAAAGCTAGGGTTTGGAGGTGTTATACCTTTCTTGGAGTGATTAGAGTAGCTAGGAAGTCTTAAGGAGCCTCCTACAAGCTTGATCTTTCCAAAGAAATCAAGAACACAAAGTTAGGTTTTGAAGTTTATAAAAGTCAGATTGAAAGAACTGTCAAAACGAGGGTCTTACCATGCTTATTTGGACGAGACTTGTGAACAAGAGTTGTAGGCCATCTCAATACATTTCCAAAGTGCTATAGAACATACTATTTGAGTGAGTATTGAAGGAGATATGGTAGTTTGAAGTTGTTGCTCTGGTTTTGGCCGAGAGCTTTTGTTCTTGGAAAGCAAAAGTCAACTTTTAATTTGTGTTTTGTGTTTTTGATTTGTTTTGCTTGGTTGTTTCCTTTTATTTTGCTTAATTACCTTTTAACCATGGTAAAATTTGTGTGGCTTGTAATCAACCAACAATCCCTCAATTTGTCATGCTTATGTCACCATGTCTATGTCATCCATTTGCCACATGTCTCTTCCTTGTGGTTTGATGATGTCACAATCCTTGGTTTCTTGTACAAGCTTGTCTCTTGGTCACTTATTTGTTTTACGGTTCGCCTAACTTTCGTTCTCGTTTATCGTTTGAGAGATCATACCCGGGATCTTATAACTTGGGTTCCCCTAAACCCTTTTTAATAATTTATATTTCTTTTATGATCCTCTCTTATAATCCTTGAATTTAAATACTTTTAATCATGTTACCTTATACCCAATTCTTTCGGTATCTGGTGGATTTTTGGGAAAAATCAAAGTGTTCGAATTTGGATCCTGACGATCTTTACATACACTTATTTACTTTATGGAGTACTAATACGATCTTAGAATTTCCATAACAGTACTCCTATATAGCGTATTTTGATAATTTTCCTTAATCGGCATCATCAGCAAAAGTTACTATTCATTTGTGTTCAAAAAAAAAAATCCAAAAATTGTGGTTATTACAGTCTCCCCTCCTTAAAAGGATTCCGTCCCGGAATCAGATAGAAAATGAATAGGGATGCTCTCTTAGCATTGCACTTTCTAAGTCTCAAGTAAATTTTCCCACATTGTGGTTCTATCACCAAACTCTATCTAGTTTGATAATCCTTCTCCTAAGCACTTGTTCCTTTTCGATCTATAACCCTTTCTGGTTTCTCCATATAGGTTACGTCTGGTTGTATGCCTATGCGCTCATATGCCCCTATTTGTCTGGCATCCGAATTATACTTCCTTAACATTGATACGTGGAACACGTTATGAACTTGCTACATGTTCGGGGGTAGGGATAGCTCATATGCTAACTTCCCAATACATCTTAATATATCCAAGGGTCCAACAATTCGTGGGTTTAGCTTTCCTTTCTTTCCGAACCTCATCCATCCTTTCCAAGGGAATACCTATAACAGCACTAGGTCCCCTACTTCCTATTCTTTGTCCTTTCATGTCAAATCAATATACTTCTTATGTAGTATCCGGGATATATCCTGTGATTATTTTGCTATTAAATAATTATTATGTGTGTTCAGTATCTATTCTATGAGTTAATTATTAAATATTATCTGTACTTGGATATTCAAAAATAATATTAATTGAGTATTTTAATTTTTATATGTCCAAAATAAAACATAGATAATTGTCATATCTTCCTAATTATTTTTATGTTGATTTATGGATTTATAAGAATCATATGAAATTTCTAAAATCTTTTTCCGAGTATTTAAAAGCTATTTTATTAAAACAGGAACCAACCGACGTCACCCGTTGTTACGTTTTTGGAACCCGAAACTCTTCCGAGAACTTCTTCCTAACCTAATTGTAATATTCCAAGCATATTCCATGTTTCGACTTTTTTGATCCGGCGTATAGTTTGTTCTGCGCGGGTCCCGACGCAACATTTTCGATACAATATTCGTTCCGATAAATCAATAAAACCCGTATTTTCGATAAACGGGAGCTTTTTATTAAACTATCCCAATTATCACTTCGTAGTACGTGTAACCAGGCGCTGAGACCAAGACCGCAGTACAAATTGTACTGGTTTGGATAATTATCCCGAAAACCGATACCGTTTGGATCAGTTTTTATAAATAAACGTACCATTTTATATCCGGAATGATCCAACGGGATACTAATTTTCCGTAATTATAAATAGCCTTTTACCGTATTTTATTTCGTATCAAAATCATTTGCAGATAGTTAATTTTATAATTTTCAGAGAAAAACCCTAATTACATAAAATGTTCTAAGAATCAAACAACAAAACGAAGGTGTTACCGATCTCTATTTTCAAAGCTTGAGTAACCAAAATGAAGGATTTAAAGTGTTCTACCAGATTCTGAGCTTCGTTTTACTGCAGAAATCAAGGTTTATTTTCTATATTTTTATTTATTTTCGAATTAAATTTATTAAAAATATGAATTTTTGTTCGGATGATTGTTTGTATGATTTGATGATTGCATGTTGTAGAGCTTGTTTTCCTGATGATTTTGGTATATTATACGTCTGATTTGGAGTTCAATAACATGCTCAAAAGTGAGTTTAATTTTCGAATTTCAAAATTAAGGTTTATAACCCGTATGAATGTTCTTAATTGAAATTTGGGGGTTTCTTATTCTGGAATAGATTGATATTGTGATATAGTGGATTGTATTCTCTGTGAAATTTGTAATCTAGTCGTATAAGTTTCATGAATCACCGAGGTCTGTAGAGAAGGGAGTTGTCTTTTGAAATTTTCCGAAGTTCGCCGAAAACTGGCAAACTTCACGGCCAAATTCCGGCCAACTCAGGGATGATTAGAACAATCTGTTGGCATGGTTGTATTCCTGGTAAAGTATAGATGTGATCTGGAGGTGTTGGTGGGGTGAGGACGCCGGGAATGTGTTCTCCGGCCACCCCTGTATTTTCCGGCGACGGGGCTGGAAAATTACAGTTTAGTACCTATAGGTTTGAAAACGATGCAGTTGGTCCCTGAAGTTTCCAGAGTTTGAAAATTTAGGATTCCTGTTTTAAAAATGTTTAAAAATCATATTTCCTATTTATTTTTATTATAAAAATTCATTTTTAATTTCTGAAAATTCTAAAAATTAGTATTTTAATTCCGAAAATTATTTTTAATTCAAAAATAAATCTGAATTAATTAGTTAATTAATTTCAGTTAATTTTTAATTGATTAATTGGTCAATTAATTCGAAAATTAATTTATTAATTGATTTAATTAATTATTAATTAATTTTAATTAATTACTTAATTAGATTTAATTATTTAAAAATTCTGAAAAATAGTTTCGAGCTTTAAAATATTATTCTATATTATTTTTAAGGCTAGATAATTATTCTAAAATTGTTTCGGAGCCAGAATTGACCAACTGAACCCTGTTTATTAACCCGAAATTGATCTAACGACCCGTTTTAATTCTGAAAAATGTTTTAAAAAAATCATTTTAAATACCAGAAAGCCTATTTATGACCCAAGACTTCTTTATAAACGATATGTCATTGATTACGTGATGTATTATGTGTTATACGTGACTTGTTGATTGACTATCGGTTTATATATTCGGCGTTTACTTGATTATTGCATAACTTTCAATTCGTTAATCGGATTTGGGTGAAACGAAGGGTAGATAGAATTATGTGTTGAATAAAATCATTTGAGTTGATTATTGATAGATGCTTATGATATGTGAGCAGAAGAGGCAAGACGTAGGAAAGGGAAACAGGTAGTTAAGGAGTAAGACGATTGTGATTGGAAGCGAGTACAGGATAGTAAGCTAATACCAGGCAAGTGTTCTGAACTTTCTCGAGATATTGTAGTACTTGATAGTCTTGTTGATATTGCAAGTGCTTTGAAGCACTGAAACCCAAACCCTGATTCCAGTTATTGTTCTTGAGCCATGAACCTTATTCTTTCTATACCCTTGATTGTTGTATACCCAAACACGAACCTCAAGTATACGATATTTCTCCACAAATACATACAAACTAAATATTAAACACTAAACCAGATTGCTTACACATTCAAATCTTTATATTTTATGTTGTGGAAGACCAAATCCTTGAAACCCTGAAACATTGATTCATTGTATCCAATTCTTTCATTACCTAGCATCCAAACTTTAAAAATACTCTGTTGATCCTTATGCAGATTAAAACCATTTCATTATGGAACATCAAATGTTGTTAATGATTCTGGTTATTGCTTATTATTATTTATTCTGTTATTATGTTAGAATTGGATTGTTTTTAAAAAATTGTGGACCAGATTCGTGGTCAGACCATATAATGGTCAAGTTAGGCCAATGTGTGCCTTGGATCCAGTAGTTAGAGCAGTGCTGTGTGCTTTGCTCGGGGTTAGTGCATGACTGATCAGCAGCCTAACCTTGGTTTTTAATATGAAAATATAATATCCAATTCTAAATCATAATCCATTGTTCACTTGATATCTTAATCATGTTCACTTGATGATCATTATTCTCAGTTTCGTCATTGTGACTTGCTGAGCTAGTTAGCTCATTTGTACGATATTGTTTCTGTTCTTTTCCAGTTAAGAAGGAACCAGTTGGTACCGCGGATCCCCAGTCCAGCGCGAGAACTAGGGGTTCAGGTTGATTGAGCTGAGCTAGTAGGCTTCTTTTGGGATAATTTAAGTCTGTAAAAGTTTGTAATAATGTTTAATACTCAGTTTTGAGTTTGGAATAGTTGGGATTTGAACGGTATGTAATATAAGTAGATGTGTGGCTTGTGTGCATACTTTAACCTGTTGCGATCCGTGGTAGTTGGTAAGTAGGGTCACTGCATATTATGATTATCTTTATTATTGTTATAAGCAGGTTGTAAATAAGGCGTGTGTGTGGACCCCAAACTTCTGACCCGGGTTTGGAGGGTGCCACAGGTTTGGTATCAGAGCTACAGGTTATAAGTCACTGACACAAGCCTAGGTTGACAGGAATAGGTAGAGGGTTAGGATTAGAAGTAAGGAATAGAAAGATAGAATGTCGAGAAGTTGAGTGCTTCAGTATATCAGGTATTAGTGTAATTCGCGTTATGGTACGAGATTTTGATATTGCGATATGATTTCAGATAGCAGCGATGGCCGACTCTTTTATTCCCGTATCAGCTGATCACTCAGAGCCTTCAGTCGGAGTGCCGTCTTCGGATCCACGTCCTGTTGTTCCACCAGTGTTGGCTATATTACCTCCACCTGTGTTGCAGCCCGTACCATTGCAGGCTATTCCACCTCCAGGCATGAGGCCACCTGTCAGAGGACCCCCACCTGCTGATTCAGGCTTTACTAGTCATTCAGTCACAGGAGTACCTTTCCAGTTCTCTTCCTATCATGTCCCATATCATCAGTTTGAGGCTTGCCTTATAGAGCAGCGATTCCTACAGGGTCAGATCCAGGAGTTATTGCATATCATGCGTACCAGAGAGATGGGGAGTGGTGAGAGGCGACTTAGAGAGAGGCTCCAGGTGTTTCGTAGAGCAGCTGCTGTGAGGATTGCTGAGGCTACACATGAGGACATCACCCCTGATTTCCTAGTGGAGTGGGCTAAGTGGGTTCTAGAGGAGCTTGAGGAGATAGGAGGTCCAGATTTGCCATGAGCCAGAGATTCAGAGATGGAGATGTTGAGCAGTGTTGTTATGGTTATGTAGTATGTACAGTAGTGTGTAGTGTGTATCAGTAGACTTTTGAGTTGTATTTATAAACTAGCTATGCTGACTAGTGAGTAGGTTGCTGTACCCTTTTTGCTTTTACTTCCGAAGCGTCTTTACGCTTGTACTACCTAAAACTTTTGATCTATATATATCAGTATCTTTTCCTTTCCATTACTGTCATTTACTTTATTGCACCACTTATACCCCTGTGATACCATGTACCCTGTTTTCCATAACTGTTTATATTCTGTAAAGAAGCATGTAATTTACTTAGTTACAACTGTTTTCAAAAAGAGATATTTCTGTTTTGCAAAACTGTTCTTCTATGCAAAAGATTGATTCAAAAGCTAAATAAGTTGATTGATTCTTTACAGAAAATGCCTCTTAGAAGAAATACCCGAACTAACACCCATAATGAAGAAACCAACAACAACAACAATAACAACCAAGATGATACAAATCCAAATGTGAACCCAGGACCCATGGACCCAGCAATAGCCCAGATTCTTCAAATCTTGGCCCAACAAACAGTTCACCCGGCACAACAACAACAAAGACAGACCAACCCCCAGGTAACTTTTAAAACTTTTCAAGTAGTAAACCCACGAGAATTTAAGGGTTCCTTAGAGCCAATTGAAGCAAATGTTTGGTTAAAGGAAATAGAGAAGGCATTTGCCTTAGTAAAAGTAAAGGAAGAACAGAAGGTTGAGTTTATAAGTTACTATTTGAAGAATGAGGCCACATATTGGTGGGAGATGGTGAAGACATTGGAAGGTACAAATGTAATTACTTGGGAAAGGTTTAAGGAATTGTTTTTAGAAAAGTATTTTCCTCAGTTTGTTCAGGATCAAATAGAGCTGAAGTTTTTAGAATTAAATCAAGGGAACATGTCAGCAACAGATTATGAGGGTAAGTTTGAGGAATTGTCAAGGTATGTACCGTCGTATGTGGATACTGACAGAAAGAAGGCTAAGAGATTCCAGCAAGGTTTGAAACCATGGATCAGAGGGAAGGTAGCCATTTTTGAATTGGATACCTATGCAGGAATAGTACAGAAGGCTATGATCGCAGAGACAGAGAGTGAGATGTTTTAGAAGGAAAAGGAAAGCAAGAAAAGGAAATTTGAAGGGAATGAGGGCCGGTCACAACCAGGGAAGTTTCCAAATTTTAAGAAGGGCAAGTTTTAGCCAGGGAGAAATTTTAATATCAGAAGACAGAATGCAGGAGACGGAGGCCAGAGCAACCGTCCAGTTAATGCAAATCAGCCGAATCAGTTGAGACTAACTTTTCCGGATTGTCAGGTATGTGGGAAGAAGCATGGGGGAATTTGTAATAAGTTGAATGTGGTATGTTTCAAATATAACCAGAAAGGGCACTATTCGAGGGAGTGCCGAAATCAGCCAGCAAGAGAGCCAGCAAACAAGGATCAGCCTATCCGGAATCCAGAAGTAAAGGTTCCAGCCATTGGATTTACATGTTTTAAATGTGGGAAGCCAGGACATATGGCCACGGATTGCAAGACACCAGCCCTAGTCAGTAATACATTGAGGATCATGGGATCTACCCCAACAGTGAATGAGACTCCAAGGGCTAGAGTTTTTGATATGTCTGTGAAAGATGCTATCCAGGATACGGATGTCGTGGCAGGTATGTTTAATGTGAATTCTTTATGTGCCAAAGTGTTAATAGATTCGGGAGCAACCCGATCGTTTGTTTCACAAGATTTTGTTAGTAAGTTAAATTATCCAGTTGAGTGTTTAAATGAAATAATGATGGTGGAATTAGCAAATCAAGAACGTGTATCTGCTAATCAAGTTTGTGGGAATTGTGAGATTGAGATTTCTGGTAGTAAGTTTTGCGTAGATTTGATACCATTTAAGTTAGGGGAGTTTGAGGTTATATTAGGAATGGATTGGTTATCAAAGCACGATGCCCAGATAGATTGTCGCAATAAGAAGGTAATGGTGAAAATATCAGACGAAAGGATAGTAACGTTCAAGGGACAGAAGCAAGTAAAGAAGTTCTTAACAATGGTTCAAGCTAAGAAGTTATTACGGCAAGGATGCGAGCATTTTATAGAATATGTGATTAACAGAAGTCAAGAACCAACAAAACTTGAAGATATTCCAGTTGTGAATGAATTTCCAGACGTGTTTCCCGACGAGTTACGAGGACTTCCTTCAGATAGAGAAATTGAATTTGCGATCGACTTAGCACTTGGAACAGAACCAGTATCCAAGGCCCCGTACAAAATGGCGCCTGTTGAGATGAAAGAGCTAGCAAAGCAGTTGCAGGAGTTATTAGTGAAAAGAGTAATCAGACCCAGTGTATCCCCGTGGGGAGCCCCGGTATTATTCGTCAAGAAGAAAGATGGAAGCATGAGACTGTGCATCGACTATAGGGAGCTCAACAAGCTAACAATCAAGAACAAGTATCCGTTACCCAGAATTGACGATTTGTTTGACCAGTTGAAGGGAGCCAAGTACTTCTCCAAAATTGATTTAAGATCAGGATATCATCAACTGAAGATCAAGCCAGAAGATATACCAAAGACAGCTTTTAGAACAAGGTATGGACATTACGAATTTTTAGTGATGTCTTTTGGGTTGACCAATGCCCCGGCAGCGTTTATGGACCTGATGAACATAATTTTCAAGGAGTATTTGGATAAGTTTGTTATTGTGTTTATAGACGATATTTTAATTTATTCAAAAACGGAAGAGCATCATGCAGAACATTTGAGGACAATTTTGGAGATTTTAAGGAAAAAGAAGTTATATGCTAAATTCTCGAAGTGTGAGTTTTGGCTACAGGAAGTTCAGTTCTTAGGACACATAGTCAGTAACGAAGGGATTAAAGTGGACCCGGCAAAGATTGAGGCAATTACGAATTGGGAGAGACCAAAAACACCCACTGAGGTAAGAAGTTTCTTGGGATTGGCATGATATTATCGATGATTCGTTCAGAATTTCTCAAGGATTGCAACACCATTGACAAAGCTTACACGAAAGAATGAAAAGTTTATATGGAACGACAAGTGTGAAGGAAGTTTTCAGGAGTTGAAGCGGAGATTAATCACGGTACCTGTTTTGTCACTTCAAGAAGATCAAGGGAATTTCGTAATTTATAGCGATGCTTCTCACAAGGACTAGGATGTGTTTGAATGCAGCATGAAAAGGAGATTGCGTATGCGTCAAGGGAATTGAAACCACACGAACAAAAGTATCCTACTCATGATTTGGAGCTAGCAGCCATAGTTTTCGCTTTGAAGATTTGGAGATATTATTTGTATGGAGAAAAGTGTGAGATTTTCACGGATCATAAAAGCTTAAAGTACATATTCACACAGAAGGAACTTAATATGAGGCAAAGGAGATGGTTAGAGTTGATCAAAGACTATGATTGCTAGATTAATTATCATCCCGGTAAGGCTAACGTTGTGGTAGACGCATTGAGTCGGAAGGAAAGGTTGAATGTGTTATCAGTACCTGAAGATATATATAAGGAATTTCAGAAATTGGAATTGGAAATTAGAGTTTGCAAGCCTGAAGAAGCGAAAGTATACAGTATGACTTTTCAACCGGAGTTATTGGAGAAAATAAAGAAATGTCAGGAAGATGTAATGGATCAAGATATAAATCGTTTGGTAGGTGAAGAGTTATGCACGCAAAAGGATGATCAAGGTATTTTGAGGTTCTCATCTAGAATTTGGATTCAACCAGTGACGGAGCTGAAAAATGAAATTTTACAAGAGGCACATAGTTCAAGATATTCCATCCATCCATGGAGTACCAAAATGTACAGAGATTTAAAGAAGAATTATTGGTGGCCAGACATGAAGAGGGAAACTGCGGAATGGATTAGCAAATGTTATACCTGTCAGAGAGTTAAAGCAAAGCATCAGAGACCAAGTGGATTGTTACAGCCATTGGAGATTTCAGAGTGGAAGTGGGAACATATTGCCATGGATTTCATAGTTGGATTACCAAGGACAAGGGCTACTCATGATGCCATTTGGGTTATAGTGGATAGACTTACCAAGGACAAGGGCTAATCATGATGCCATTTGAGTTATAGTGGATAGACTTACCAAGTCAGCTCATTTTCTGCCTATAAATGAAAAAATTTTGCTCGATAAATTGGTCCATATGTACTTGAAGGAAATTGTAGTTCGTCATAGAGTTCCTGTGTCTATTGTATCTGATCGAGACCCAAGGTTTAATTCAAGATTTTGGAAGAGTTTTCAAGAATGTTTGGGAACAAGACTGAATATGAGTACGGCCTATCACCCCCAGACGGATGGCCAAAGTGAAAGAACGATCTAGACAATCGAGGACATGTTGCATGTTTATGCTATTGACTTTAAAGGAAGTTGGGACGAACATTTACCTTTGGTAGAGTTTGCTTACAATAATAGTTATCATGCCAGCATTGGGATGCCACCCTATGAAGCCCTTTATGGACGCAAATGTAGATGTTCAATATATTGGGACGAAGTAGGAGAACGCAAGATACTTGGACCTAAACTGGTACAGCAGACAAAGGAAATTGTTGAAATTATCCAGAAGAGATTGATAGCTGCACAAGATCGTCAGAGGAAATATGCAGATCAGTCAAAAAAAGATATGGAATTTGAAGAAGGAAGCTTGGTATTACTGAAAATATCACCATGGAAAGGACTAACGAGGTTTGGGAAGAAAGTGTGGCGCCCTCCAAACCCGGGTCAGAAGTTTGGGGTCCACAACACAAACACAGTATATCAACCTATATAAGAAATATTATTTATAATAACCCTGCTTCACAAAACCACGGATCGCAACATGTTAAAGTATGAAAACAAGCCACAACCTTAACTTTTATTACAACGTACCAAATCCCAACTAATTTAACTTACAATTAATAATAAAATCATTCTTATAATCTGACTATCTTTATACCGCATGAAGCTTCTGCTAGCTTGATTCACCTCACTGGAACCTTAGCCCGCACTTTGGAATGAGGAACTTCACTATCATCCATATTTTTTTCAACTGTAAAATATATAGAAGAATCGCAAGGGTGAGCTATCTAGCTCAGCAAGTCATAATAGTGATAACTGAGGTTAAACAATGATCAAATGAAATGATTCAAAGGAATCAAGTTACTTTTTAACTCATTATTAGAATTGGATATTCATTTTAAGTTTAAAAACCATGGTTAGGCTGCTGATCAGTCACGCACTAACCCCGAGCAAGCACACAGCACTGCTCTAATTACTGGATCCAAGGCACATATTGGCCTAACTTGACCATTGGTATGGTCTGACCACGAATCTGGTCCACATATATAAAAACTATCCAATCCTAAAGCAGTTCAATATGATAACAATATGATTCAATAAAACAAGATCATAATCGATGATGGTTAAACATTTGCATAAAAACATAAGAAAACTCATGGATATCTCAAACGTATATCAGGTATGTATAAGAAACAGTTTTCATTTTGTACAAGGGTCAGACATCAAACCAGTAATGATTTTTCAGGATATGGTTCTTTGATGTTACTAAAAATGATTGGGGTATAAAAGTTTCTGTGTTTTCAAACCATTTTCTTCAGGTGTTTGGTGTTTGGTAGTTAAACATTTGGAAAATAGTATCATATTTGGGTGGTTCGGTGTCTGAGGATCAACAAAGGATGGTTTACAAAGAACAAGGCTTACGGCTCAAGATCAAGAAAATCAGGGATTCAAGGGTAAATAGTTTAATTTACTTGCAATGTAAACAAGAGTTATTTTGAATAGTAGCAACATGTTATGAAATAGTTCAAAAACATTGGTAATATATCTTGAAGAAAAGTTTAGAAATACTTGCCTTACAAGGATTTACAACTATTACTGATCAACTCTGAGCCGACTTTGCTGCTCAGGCTCTAACTTCCAATCACTAGATCCCATTGGATTCGATTTCGACACTCAGGTCTTCCTGTTGGAACTCTACGGAGCTCGTCGACTGACCACTAGGTCATCTTTAGTCCATCGTTCACTTTCAGGTTCCCGACTATAACCTACAGGGTCGAAATACCCTATGTTAGACATCTAGGTATGCTTGACATATCCTCGATACTAATTCTTACCCAACGATATTCAAACCCGACTCATAATTATTCATATTAGAATAACACAGAAAACATTTAGGGTTCACATTCTCGAAATCGATCCAGTGTTCATTTTCAGAAAATACGTATACTTGTCATTTTACGAAATTAGGGTTACTGTGTTTTGGTTAAAATATACAACACAACATACAATTAGGTTCTGTATAAAACATACGTATATGTATTTACTTATACTCGCTCGACGTCCCGATAATCCTCGGATACGCTCCCGTATATTTTATAGTTCGATTTTCTCGGAAATTGGGCAGCGTCCCCTTTGTTTATCGGACTACCCGTCGAAACATCAATCGACGTCAATTCAACGACAACAACAATCCAATCACAACTCGCAATTTCCAATCACTGATACAATTTAGTAATCACAACCAACTTAACCATCACGATTCAATATTTACTAATTAGCTATTTCGATCCAGAATAAAAACGCAATACGACTTTTATTTAATAAAAATATTAGGACTCAGAACCGTGTCATCACCGTCCACCGTCGGCTCGCCGGGGCTCATTGCCGACGGCGGTAAAATTTGCGGGTACCCGATTCATTTGGGTTTCCAACGCTAAATTCTACCGATTAAAATTCCGAATAATTACGACTTCATAATTCAAATAATGATCACAATATTTATTCGAATTTTCCAAAATAATTCGAATATGTAATATGATAATAATCGAATTAATTTTAACCAAAATACCACAATAAAAAAGAATCAAGAATCACAGGACCATCACCACCCGCGCACACGCGTATATAACTGTACAACACACAATCAGAAACAGGAAGGACATGGTCGAAAAGTAACAAAATCCAGGCGGCATAGCTAGATAACAGGGAATACAGGAGACAACCGCATACCCATCAACACTCTCAATCACACACTACATAATCGCACATAATCACATAACCCCGTCACCGTCACCTCACTGGAGAGCCAGTGTGTAACACCCCCAAATCCGGGGTCGGGGATCCGGGTTGTCACGAGTTCCATTTCCCTTAATAACACCCAATCTTAATAAATAATCAACTACTCTGTACTGTGACCCCACAATAAACACACACACCACAAGTTATAGTCTCAGAGATGAATATCCAAAAATAATCACAAGTCATTTTATTCCACAATTATCTGCCAATACAGCTTAAAAAGGGTTTCTGAATAAATTTACATTTCTTTGCCATTATTACAATTCATAAATATACATAAATCTGGTACATCAAAAGTTGAAGCCTAGCCTATTGGTAGTTCCTACCTCAGCTACAGCGACATCAATGCCTATAGGAAACTGCGGAACGTTTCCTATCCGCTCGCGAATTGGGAGCTTGGTCCTGTTCATCTTTTCTATCTGTTGTTGTGTGATGAAAGAAGAAAGCAAGGGTGAGCAGCAAGCCCACCAAAATAATATGTATAATGATTAACAATATATGAGCCTTCTCATAGTACTCATGAAAGTCTTGTCAAAAGAAATGAACCAAGTTTGATATCTTAATGCGATGAAGTCGCAAAATATTCAGTATATATACATATATACTTTTCAAAATCTTGGAAGTCCTCTTCCATGCATAATATACACAGAGTTCCAGTTTATAACTGTATAAAACTATCATTGCAAGGTGATCTCATATATCTAACCTTGTCTCAACATTTTTTTCTGAAAATCTTTGACATACATAAGATAATCATTTACTAGATATAAGTTTAAAAGATGAAGTTACAAGATACTCCAATATACTTATATCTTTTCCAAATACTACTTGAACTACCACCGTTCAAGTTATAATTAGTTTCAATAGTTCATCACACTGATGAGACTACAAGATAAGACTTGAATAGATTCAATCTTTGAAATATCATTATAAATAATGAAGTTACGAGATACTTCATTAAGTCCTGATATATATATGCACACCTATATATATATACATTTCATACACTCCTTGAAAACCTCTGTTATGAAAATTATAAACAGAGTTTCAATATCCAATAAATTTGGAAAGAAAAGAAATTTTGGCATAAACCTGATATCTTGTTGATCAGGCAAAGATACCAATAAGTAACATTTTCTACTAGTAGATGGACGAATTCCCCACTGGTCATCACCTTGGCCGCAATAGGGCCTTATGCTGGACTGCCACTCAGCCACTTACGCATTTGATGGACTCTCACTGAGCCACTTACACTATCATGGACGCCCACTGAGCCCATGTTGCTTATGCCGACTCGATAGATGGACTTACTTCCCGAATGTTGGGTAAGTAATCAATTAATTTATCAAAACAGCAACCTCGTTGCGAATGTAAAATACACCACTGAGCCGGATCCCCCAGGTTTTGAGCGAATATTTAAATCCCCTTTGAAAGGAAGATCTTAAATATAAAAATGAGTTTTGGGATCCGCTCTAACTTTTAAAAATCATTTTGAAGACTCGAAAACACTTTAAAGAGTGTTTGGAATACTGCTGATTTAATAAAGTAAATCAGTCTCGATATATTAGAAAATATCTGAATATTATTATTTAAATAATATTCCCATAATGATAATCCTTATAAAAATAATTGAAGTAGAAGCTGTAAAACTTATACTTGAAACGAGTATTAAATAACCAAGATATACTTATTCGAAAGTACTATCTTTATTTGAATAATTAAAAATAAGTTTGATTATCGACACCTTATTCTTTAATAAAATAAAGTATATATCTCAGCAAATAATCGGAGTCATAGATCCTCAAATAAATATTCAAACAATATTCAATAAATAATATAAACTGAGTCATAAGCCCTCGAATGAATATTCGAAATAATATTCATTAAATAAAATAAAAGGAGTCATAAGTCCTCGAATGAATATTCATAATAATATTCATTAAATAATATAAACTTATCGAATAAACCTTATTCGATTAATAGTTTAAAAAAAAACTATTCATATATATATATATATATTATACTCGGGAGCCTCGCGTCCCGGTTTTAGAAAAAGTTCACCTTTTGATCCCCTATACTAAGGGTATACTCAAATACCGCTTAACTCTAGCATAGGTATTATGCAACAACAAGCATTTGAACCAACATATATATAAATCAAGAATATGAAACAGACATGCATATATACCATATCACATGCTACAATATATCGCAAGAATTTGCTAATAACAAATATGCATTTATCGCAAGATCATGCATATACACATATACATCACAACAACAGTTATACGGGTAGAAAACTTGCCCGAGTGCTCCCGGATAGACTTAAGCTTAGAGTGGGTCCGATAACCTATGAATAACAACATAAGTCGGAATTAGACCCCGGTCGCTTAAGAAACTAGACTTTAACCATTTAGAGTCCTAATGCTCGCTTTCGCGCTTAACGATTCACTTAAGTCGCTCGAGTACCCTTGGCTCCCCCATTTTTAATAAATTAACCATTACGAGTTTTAAGGAGATTCTTTCTCAAGTGTCTTACAAACTGCCTATTACACCTTACATAAATGTTTTATACTTCAATTAGTCCTTTAAGGTCTTTAACCTATGTTTCAAAGTAAGGCAAGGGGTAATGATTCGTTCGCGAAACGTCGTTACTTAAAACGGCCGTTTCTCCTAAACCGTACATCGGAATCAAACGAACCACATATCAAAACGAAGCTCGTAACATGAACTATCTAAACATGGTAATGCTCAAAACCTAGCAGTGGGTTCACGGGTCCTAATGTTAAGAACAAAAACAGCCTAAAGTAAATCGGACATTACGACGGCTATGTTTACGCGATTTCCCAATTTTATACCATCTCAAATCGACCACCAATCAATCCTAATTCATTCATACAACCAACATCCATCCAAAACACACTACAACAGTCCCAACACCTCAAGTTCTTCCAATTAATGTTATTCTCATCATGAATTTAAACTATACTTAATTCCTTTAACAAATCAACAAGATTCAACATTCATTTCACTACCACTCCAACCCAAACTCTAAACAAACAAGCTTCATGCTTCACATATACTATATCAATTATAACCATTCCTAAATACTCAAAATTAAAGCTAGGGTTTGGAGTTTATACCTTTTTGAAGCTTCTTAACACAACACAAGAGCTTTGAATGCCTAAAGAACCTTGATCCTTGCTTGTATAACCTTAAACTTTCATAAAAATTCAAGAAACTAAAGTTATTTCTTTGAAAGTTACTATTCACCATCTTCTTCCTTGAATTATTGGAAGAGATTGTGAAGGAATTTGAAGCTTAAACTCATGGAATAGCTATATCTATGCATAAGGAGTACTAGATAATTATCTTACCAATTAAGGAAGCTTGGAACTTGAATTTTGAAATTCTTCTTCTTGAAAATGGGGAAAAGCCGAGAGCAAGCTTGGAAGAAAGAGAGATTTTTTTTGTTTTTGTGATTTGTTTTGATTTGCCTTGGTTGTTTTTGTTTTGATTTTGGTTAATTACCTTATTAACCTTGAACTTTGTATGGTTATCATTCATCCACACCTCCTTCCCCCCATGTCATGCTTATGTCACCTTGTGATGTCATCATCCCTTACTTGCCCTCTTCTTATTGGTTGGATGACCTCATCATCCCTAACCTCCTTGATTAACTCCTAATTGTTTGTCTAATGACCGCTGATCTGTTATACGGTTCGCTTAACTTTCGTTCTCGTTTCTCGTTTGAGGGATCATACCCGGGATCTTATTACTTAGGTTCCCTTAACCTTTCTCAATACATTATCTCCCTTTTATGATCCTCTCTTATAATCCTTGAATTTAGATCCTTTTTATCCTGTTACCCTATACTCAATTCTTTCGGTATCTGGTGGATTTTCAGGAAAAATCAAAGTGTTCGGATTTGGATTCTGACGATCTTTACATACACTTATATCCCATATAAAGTACTAATAAGATCTCAGAATAACAATAGAAGAACCCCTACATAGTGTGGCACGAAAAGTTTTCTCATTCAGCATAATCTGCAAAATCACTATTCATAAGGGTTTTAAAAATTCCAAAATTTGGGGTTATTACAGTCTCCCCTCCTTAAAAGGATTCCGTCCCTGAATCAGATAGAAAATGAATAGGGATACTCTCTTAACATTGCACTTTCTAACTCTCGAGTAAATTTTCCCACATTGTGGTTCTTCCATCAAACTCTGAATAGTTTGATAACCCTTCTCCTAAGCACTTGTTCCTTTTCACTCTATAACCCTTCATGGTTGCTCCATATGGGTTACGTCGGGTTGCATGTCTATGCGCTCATATGCCCCTATTTATCTGGCATCCGAATTACAATTCCTTAACATTGATACGTGGAACACGTTATGAACTTGCTATAGGTTCGGGGGTAGGGCTAGCTCGTAAGCCAACTTCCCAATCCGTCTTAGTATCTCAAAAGGTCCAATGTATCTTGGGCTTAGCTTTCCTTTCTTTCTGAACCTCATCAATCCTTTCCAAGGGATACCTATAACATTACTAGGTCCCCTATTTCATACTCTGTGTCCTTTCGAGTCAAATCAGCATACCTCTTATGTCCATCTTGGGATACTACCAGCCGTCCTCTGATTAGATCTATTATATCCCTGGTCCTTTGGACTACTGCGGGTCCGAGCATCTTGCGCTCTACAACTTCATCCTAACATAAGGGAGATCGACATTGTCTTCCCTCAAGGATCTCATAAGGCGATATCTCAATACTGACATATGATCTATTATCGTAAGAAAACTCAATCCGTGTTAAGTGATCATTCCAAATTCTTTCAAGTCTATTGCACAGACTCTCATCATAGCTTCTAGCATTATAGCTTTTGCTTCTCAATACCCATTCTTTTCCAGTTCGTAATCGCTACTACCTTCCGTTCCTAATATTATACTGGTTATACTTTTGCTCGTTAGCGTTCTATAACCTTTTAATAACCATGTCAACCTTAGTATCACGAATGTGTTTCCATTCCGAATACTACCACAACTTTATTACTCCTTTTTCAGCTGTTTCTATTTCCCAAAGTTTGATCAATCATATAGAAGTAAAGGAATTTGTTGAGAGATCATTATGATCATGAACACTTGTTATATCGCATAGTTGGTACAGAAGGTGGCCAGCCTTTAGTACTTGACAAGCAATTAAACAATAGATGGTATCCTACTAGGCTTCTATCACACAAATAGATAGTTATTCGGTAATACCTCCCCTTCTGGAAGGGTTGTTCTTCTCAGCTTATATGAAATGAAAAGGAGAGAAAAGAACGAACTGAAGAGAATTGTATATATATAAAATATACTGCCATAAAATATCTGGCTTGGAATCTACCTCTGAACTATAGAGGTTTGTCATTGGAGAACACAATATATGCGTATATATATCAACATCAAGTATTATCGCATCGCATTTCACATGCTTAAATATTTTTGCTATTCCGTCCATCATTCTATGGACCCATGCTCTTCCTCGAGCTTATACATAATCACCTTTGAAACTCCCTCGACATTGAAAATCGAATCTGGGATCTCATTCTAGACATCATCGTTACTAGAATTCTATGTTTGCATCGCAACCTTCCTCGTATAGTCATACGACCCTCTATTGATAAGGAGGAATAAATATTCAATAGGTAAATAATCTACTTAATTAGTCTATTCAATGATAACTTATACATCACCATGACCCGATTAGTGGTACTCAATCTCAACATTCATTACAGTACAACTCTCACAGTTGTCATTGTCTCATTATTCATAGACTCATTGGAGCATTACTATGGTCTACCACTGACCTACTGTAGTCATTCATTTTCTATGAAATCTTCATATCTAACCATACAAAGTCCATACCTACCTTATCGAATTCTTCTAAGGAGTTAACATAATCACCATTCATAATTCATGAAGAACACTCCAGATCCTGGCGTACATTCATGACATGAAGCAGATAAAATTGCTGAAGAGTTTCAATCAAAGCAACGAGAGCAGGTTAATACCCTTCTTAATCATATGCCTTCAATAGAAGACTTAACTCAAAGGTTCGTTTAGTCCTTCTTGAAACATGGTCCTGGCTTATCTCAAGATAGTACCTTCTAAGATAGATAGCCCGCTCATGGCGATTACACGAATTAAACCTTTACTCAACTACTATTACGGTTGAGTATTGCACAGTCATCAGAAGGAATATCAATCTTCCGAACCGTAATACAACCTTCTCGGCTTCAACCATCATCAATGTATTCCTCTCGCACGAGCGCCTATAATTATCCTCTTACATTTAAAGTGCCGGCCACCTCTTTGGCCTTTCCTGATAGTAAAATTTCCTTACAATCAATGTCATTTTAACCACCTCCAACTAAATTTTCTACCTTATTTCAATCACTGCTTATGTGAAAATGCTTTTCTTAAGTCTTGGTGAGAAGAAAAAAAAATCACCATTTTTTTTCTATAAGTCATTGCCTTAGTCATTAGAGGTGAACATTGCCACGACTGACTCTCAATCATACTTAGAACATCTTTTATCTTAGGCCCTAATGGCCCTGAACAATTTCGACCTTTACTGGTTCGATCCATACTTTCTCATGGTTTAACACGTGCCCCACTTGGCATCATTATAATTACGTCATATTTCCTTTATCAATATTTTTACTCTTGAGAATTTTGAATATTACCTTTCTCCTTGTAAAACCTCTAAGGTTATCCTTGAATCGTTCCTCCTGTATTCCCTAGATACAGGGCATATCGAAATACCCTTTACTAATACTAGAACCATTATCTATATGTTTCTGAAAAATTTCCCCACTGATACTTAAAGGTTGTTATTACCTTAATCCTTTCCAATTCATACTGTCAAAACTCATAATATCCCTATTAAGGGTGAAATGCCAACCTTTATGCATTCCCCTAGGATTCATTTTAAGTTACCGATGTTATATCTTTAATGCCACCTTTAAAAAGGTACATGCATCCTTCCATGGATAAATCAAGTCATATATCCCTGATAAGGGTATCTTATTCAATCATTCCCACCTCGATAGTATATGCCTAATTTCACAATAACATCTGTATTTAAAATGAGGTCAATCAATATGGCCTCCAAAAGATAACTACGGTTATCTACTTTTCTTGCTTGATTTGGTAACGATAACAAGGATGTTCTGGAAGATATTGGTCGTGTTCAACGTGAACTTCTTCTTAATAATTCCGTATTTACTTTTGTTGTTTATCTCAACAGTCATCTCAATGTTGGGATATCTCTCATACCTGGCATCTCCCTTCCTGGGTATCAAGCCACCGTTCTTACACTTCACATTCTTGAAGGTCACTTCCTTCATCCAATTTTCCTAATTTCTTATTTCCTTGTCTCCTCAGTCTATCCGCGTCTCAATATTTATCCTTCGAACTATCTCAAGGTTTCCTCAAATCCTCCCAACTTACAGGGGATAAAATATATGTATCTCTTATTCCTTCAATCATTAACTTTAACTCATGGTGAATCACCCTCATCCTGACGATTACATACTTTTCTATTTCTATTGCTACGAGTCTTTAGGGTTTCCTCATACCCAACTCCCTTATCATTCCTTAAACTCTATTGCCTTTATATTCCTTTCCACTTCAGTTTCTTTTTATTTTCCTTTCTCTTATCATTATTTCATGAACCCTCTAATCATTGACTTCAAGCATCACATCGTTCTGGGATTCTTGTCATCAGAACGAATCTTGACAACTTTTACAATTTAGCTTCATATTTCATCATACTCGTCAGCCTTTGTTCTGACTCTAAAGCTTTTACACTATCTCCATAACCTTGGGAATTACTTTCCCGAAAATAATTGACTGAACTTTAATCAGTTTATTCTAACCTCTGGCTCCGTGCCTTTCTTGGTCTTTCACCAGTGGTGGCCCTTCTCTTAGGAGGGTAAGTGACAAAAATAGTCTTTTGTGATTCGTCCATCATTTAGAATCTCAAATGATTCCTATATTTCCTTTAGCCAGGCTCTTGCCTCGACTGGGTCAGCTTGTTCCTTGGAACTCTAAGGGCTTAGCGACTTAAAGGTCCTGAAAGAATTTCTCACCGCATTATTTCCTCAGGGTGGTGGTTGGGGATAATAGTCTAAGTTCTGTCTAGAAAGGTCCATAAATTTTCGTATAGGAGTACCTGTAATAACCCCAATTTTGGAATTTTTGAAACCCTTATGAATAGTGATTTTGCTGATTATGCTGAATAAGAAAACTTTTCATGCCGCACTATGTAGGGGTTCTGTTATTGATATTCTGAGATTTTATTAGTACTCTATATGGTATATAAGTGTATGTAAAGATCGTCAGAATCCAATTCCGAACACTTTGATTTTTCCCGGAAATCCACCAGATACAGAAAGAAGTGAGTATAAGGTAACAGGATAAATAGGATTTAAATTCAAGGATTTTAAGAGGGGATCATAAAAAGGAATATAAAATATTGAGGAAGGTTTAGGGGAACCCAAGTGATAAGATCCCAGATATGATTCCTCAAACGATAAACAAGAACGAAAGTTAAGCGAACCGTATAACAGATCAGCGGTCATTAGGCAAGCAATTAGGAGTTAATCAAGGAGGTTAGGGATGATGATGTCATCAAACCAACAAGAAGAAGACAAGTGTAACAAGATGACCTAAGCTTGATGACCTAAGCATGACAAGTGGGAAGGATTGGTTGGTTGATTGTGAGCCACACATTTTTCACCATGGTAAAAATTTAATTTAATTCCAAGACAAAAGGAAGCAACAACCAACAAATATCATAACACAAATACAAATTGAAAGTTGACTTTCCCATTTCAAGAAGAAAGCTCTCGGCTAAAACAAACCTAGCAACTTCAAACTGCCATATCTCCTTCAATGCTCACTCAAATATTGTGTTCTATAGCTCGTTGGAAAGGTATTGAGATGGCCTACAACTCTTGTTCATAAGTCTCTTCCAAATAAGTATGGTAAGACCCTCATTTTTACAGTTCTTTAAATCGGACTTTTAGAAACTTCAAAGCCTAACTTTGTGTTCTTGATTTCTTTGGAAAGATCAAGCTTGTAGGAGGCTCCATAAGGCTTCCTAGTAAATTTCCACCCTCCAAGAAAGGTATAAATCTTCACACCCTTTAGTAATAAGTTTGATTGTTGAAGTTTGGAGATGGTTTGGATGGATGAGTAGTAATTTGAATGATAAGCATGATTCGAGCTTAATTGTTAAGTAGTTTAGTTGAATTTGGAGATGTTATAATATATGATTGGATTGAGATTCTTGAGATTATTATGACTGAAATCAGTAGCATTGATGTGTATCTTGAGTTGTTGTTGATTGTTAGTTGGATTGATATGATTTGGAATGGTAAAAAAATTTGGAAATCGCGTAAACATAGCCGTCGTAATGTCCGATTTACTTTAGACTGCTTTTGTTCATAACATTAGGACCCGAGAACTCCCTGCTAGGTTTTGACCATTGCCATGTTTAGATAGTTCATGTTACGAGCTTCGTTTTGATATGTGGTTCGTTTGATTCCGATGTACGGTTTAGGAGAAACGGACGTTTTAAGTAACGACATTTCGTGAACGAAACATTACCCCTCGCCTTACTTTTAAACATAGGTTAAAGACCTTAAAGGACTAATTGGAGTATGAAACATTTATGTAAAGTGTAATAGGAAGTTGGTAAGACACTCGCGAAGGAATCGCCTTAAAACTCGTAATGGTTAATTTATTAAAAATGGTGGAGCCGAGGGTACTCGAGCGACTTAAGAGAATCAGTAAGCGCAAAGCGAGCGTTAGAGTCTAATTTGGTTAAAGTATAGATTTACAAGTGACTTCGGTTTAATTCCAACTTATATGTTATTTATAGGTTACCAGACTCGTCCCGAGCCATTTGTAACCCCCAGTCGCTCAGGCAAGTTTTCTACCCGTTATACTGTTGTTGTGATGTATATATGTATATGCATGATCTTGTGATAAATGCATATTTGTTATTAGCAAATTCTTGCGATATATTGTAGCATGTGATATGGTATATATGCATGCCTGTTTCGTATTCTTGATTTATATATCTGTTGGTTCAAATGCTTATTCGTTGCATAATACCTATGCTAGAGATAAGCGGTATTTGCGTATACCCTTAGTATAGGGGATCAAAATGTGAACTTTTTCTAAAACCGGGAGGCGAGACTCCCGAGTATAATATATATTTATATATATATTGATATAGTTTTTAAAACTATTAATCGAATAAGGTTTATTCGATAACATTATTTTATTAAATGAATATTATTACGAATATTCATTCGAGGGCTTATGACTCCTTTATTTTATTTAATGAATATTATTACGAATATTCATTCGAGGACTTATGACTTCTTTATTTTATTAAATGAATGTTATTTTGAATATTCATTCGAGGACTTATGACTTCTTTATTTTATTAAATAAATATTATTTTGAATATTCATTCGAGGGCTTATGACTTCTTTATTTTATTAAATGAATATTATTTTGAATATTCATTCGAGGGCTTATGACTTCTTTATTTTATTAAATGAATATTATTTTGAATATTCATTCGAGGACTTATGACTCCTTTTATTTTATTATTTGAATATTATTTGAATATTCATTCGAGTGCTTATGACTCCTTTATATTATTTATTGAATATTATTTGAATATTCATTCGAGGGCTTATGACTCAGTTTATATTATTTAATGAATATTATTTGAATATTCATTTGAGGATCTATGACTCCGATTATTTGCTGAGATATATTCTTTATTTTATTAAAGAATAAGGTGTCGATAATCAAACTTATCTTTGATTATTCAAATAAAGATAGTACTTTCGTATAAGTATATCTTTGGTTATTTAATACTCATTTCAAGTATAAGTTTTAAAACTTCTACTTCAATTATTTTTATAAAGATTATTCTTTATGGAAATATTATTTAAATAATAATATTCAGATATTTTCTAATATATTGGGACTGATTTATTTCATTAAATCAACATTACTCCAAACACTCTTTAAAGTGTTTTCGAGTTTTCAAAATGATTTTTAAAAGTTAGAGCGGATCCCAAAACTCATTTTTATATTTAAGATCTTCCTTTTAAAGGGAATTTAAATACTCGTTCAAAACTTGAGGGATCCGGCTCAGTGGTGTATTTTACATTCCCAACAAGGTTGCTGTTTTGAGAAAACATCTTGATTACTTGTCCATCGTTCGGGAAGTAAGTTCATCTATTTGAGTCGGCATAAGCAACATGGGCTCAGTGGGCGTCCATGAAAGTGTAAGTGGCTCAGTGGGAGTCCATCAAATGCGTAAGTGGCTGAGTGGCAGTCCAGCATAAGGTCCTATTGCGGCCAGGGTGATGACCAGTGGGGAATTCGTCCATCTACTAGTAGAAAAGGTTACTTATTGGTATCTTTGCCTGATTAGCAAGATATCAGGTTTATGCCAAGGTTTTCTCCTTTCCAAATTCATTGGATATTGCAACTCTGTTTATAATTTTCATAACAGAGGTTTTCAAGGAGTGTATGAAATGTATATATATAGGGGTATATATATATCGGGATTTAATGAAGTATCTCGTAACTTCATTATTTATAATGATATTCAAAGATTGAATCTATTCAAATCTTGTCTTGTAGTCTCATCTATGTGATGAACTTTTGAACTGATTATAACTTGAACGGTGGTAGTTCAAGTAATATTTGGAAAAGATATAAGTATATTGGGGTATCTTGTAACTTCATATTTTCAACTTATATCTAGTTAATGATTATCTTATGCATATCAAAGATTTTCAGAAAAACGTTGAGACAAGGGTAGATATATGAGATCACCTTGCAACGATATTTTTATACAGTTATAAACTGGAACTCTGTGTATATTATGCATGGAAGAAGACTTCCAAGATTTTGAAAAGTATATATGTATATATACTGAATATTTTGCGACTTTATCGCATTAAGATATCAAACTTGGTTCATTTCTTTTGACCAAGACTTTCATGAGTACTATGAGAAGGCTCATATATTTTTTTAATCATTATACATATTATTTTGGTGGGCTTGCTGCTCACCCTTGCTTTCTTCTTTCATCACACAACAACAGATAGAAAAGATGAACAGGACCAAGCTCCCGATTCGCAAGCGGTTAGAAAACGTTCCGCAGTCTTCTGAAAGCGTTGATGCCGCCGTAGCTGAGGTAGGAGCTACCAATAGGCTAGGTTTTCAACTATTGATGAACCAGACTTATGTATAATATGAATTGTAATAATGGCAAGGAATATGTAAATTTATTCAGAACCTTTTTAAGGTGTAACGGTTTATAATTGTGGAATATAAGGACTTGTGTTATTTTTGAGTGTTCATCTCTGAGACTATAACGTGTGGTGTGTTTGTTTATTGTGGGGTCACAGTACAGAGTAGTTGATTATTTATTAAGATTGGGTGTTATTAAGGGAAATGGAACTCGTGACAACCCGGATCCCCGACCCCGGATTTGGGGGTGTTACAGAAGTGGTATCAGAGCTAAGCGTTATAAACCTCAGAGATGATGTGATGTTAAGAAAATAACTAAGATAATAAGAACTCTTGCCAAGTTCATAGTCGGGCTACCTAACATAGTACTGACAGTTAAAACCCTTATGGGAACCCTTATAAATATCGTGATAGAAGCGTAGTTCGTTATCGTATATGTTAGCGGGACTCCGAACCCTGAGGTTGAGGAGCAACAACGCGATGATGTTTCATTAGTTATTGGAGATCAGATTGTGGATCCAATAGAGCGTCCTAACATGGGACCGGATGATGTTCATATTGAGGATGTAGCGGTTGAGGATGTTGTCCTAGAAGGGATAGTCGCTGAGGAGGATCCCATGGAGGATCCTGACAAGAATGAATAAAGGACCACTGATGAATTGATGATCATGGTTAGGTCGACTACCAGAAGTAGGATTGGTCGGTCACTATCGGAGGTTCGTTCAAGTTTGTAAAGATAGTAGCCCCCTTTAACGCGGCTTACTCGTAAGACTGAGAAGTTTGAATGGACAGAGAAATACGAGAACAACTTTCAAGAACTGAAGCAAAGATTGGTGACGACCCCTATGTTGGCGTTGCCGGATGGAAAATGAGATTTTGTGAAGTGTAGTGACGCTTCGCATAAGGAATTAGGGTGCTTCTTATACAGCACAGCAAGGTAATCGCGTACGCATCAAGACAATTAAGGGAATATAAAATTCGATATCCCCACCCATGAGCTTGGGCTCGTGGCAATAGTTTTGCCCTAAATATTGGAGGCACTACTTGTATGGAGAGAAGTACGAGATTTACACAAGCCATAAGTGCTCTAGTGCATTTTCACGCAGAAAGAGCTCAACATGCGCCAAATGAGGTGGTTAGAGATAATCAAGGATTACGATTATGAGATTCTTTATCATTCGGGGAAAGTCAATGTGGTGGCTGATGCCCTTAGTAAAAAAGAGAGACTCAAGATGATAATATCTTTGAGAGAGTTTATAAGAGATTTTGAGAAAATGGAAATAGAAGTGAAGGTAACCGGAGCCGGTACCGAAAAGCTGTTTGAGATTGCAAGACAGACCGAATTATTGGAAAAGAACATATTGTGCCAGAAAAAGTGATGAATGAAGGCAGAGAGCCAACAAATAGATATGAGATTAATACCGAGAAAGATGATAAGGGAATAATGAGGTATTCCTATAGAATTTGGGTTCCAAATGTTTAAGAGCTTAAAGATGAGATCCTAGATGAAAGTCATAGTTCAAGGAATAAGATTTAGGGCAAACCCTGAATGTGATAGTCAGGGAGGACGCCATCAAGATAGAAGGAACCCATAACACAATGAAGTGGAAAATGAGGATTTTAACGTATAAGATAACCCTAAGTATGGGAGAAGGATGAAACATTTCAAACTGAGAAAATAGAAGTCGAGCAAGATAAGGAGACCCGAGACGGTACTCCTATATGGAAATTCATGGACCTGTCTAAACAGAACTTATACTTTTATTCCCAACCACCACCTTAAGTAAACAATGCGGTAGGAAATCCTTTCATGACCTTTAAGTCGCTAAGCTCTCAGAGTTCCAAGGAACAGTTTGACCCAGTCGAGGCAAGAGCCTGGCTAAAGGAAATATAGGAATTATTTGAGATTCTAAATGATTGACGAAGCACAAAAGACTGTTTTTGTCACTTACCCCCGTAAGAGAGAGGCCACCCGTTGGTGAAAGGCCAAGAAAGGCACGGAGCCAGAGGTTATAATAAACTGATTAAAGTTCAGACAATTGTTTTCGGGAAAGTACTTCCCAAGGTTATGGAGGTAGTGTAAAAGCTTTAGAGCCAGAACAAAAACGGACGAGTATGATGAATTATGAATCTAAGTTGTAAAAGTTGTCAAGATTCGTTCTGAGAACACGAATCCAGAATGATGGGATGTTTGAAATCAATGCTTATGTTGTGTTGGTTCATGTAATGGTTGTAATGGAAACGAAAATAAAAGACTGAAAAGGGAAGGAGTATAAAGGGATATAAAGGAAATAGAGTTGAGAAGTGATAAGGGAGTAGGTATGGGAAACCCTAAGAAACCCTTGCAATAAATATAGAGAAGTGTGTCATCATCAACGCGATGGTGACTGATCATGAGATAAATTCAAGGTTTGAAGGCGTAAGCGATATGTAAAGTTAATTCCCTTGAAGTTGACAGTATTCGATGAAAATTTGAGATAGATCGATTGATTAATAAGGAAACACGGATGGACTGAGGAGACAAGAAAGTAAGAAATTAGGAAAATTGGATGAAGGAAGTGACCTTCAAGAATGTGAAGTGTAAGACCGGGGGCATGATACCCAAAAAGGTAGACGCCAGGTATGAAAGATATCCCAACATTGAGATGACTGTTGAGATAAATAAAAGAGGTAAATGAGTAGTTATAACTAAAAGGTTCACGTTGAACACGACAAACATCTTCTAGAACATCCCTGTTATCATTACTGAATCAGGCAAGAAAAGCGGATAACCGTTCTTATCTTTTGGAGGCCATATTGATTGACCTCATTTTGAATACAGATGTTATTGTGAAATTAGGCATATACTATCGAGGTGGGAATGATTGAATAAGATACCCTTATCAGGGATATATGACTTGATTTATCCATGGAAGGATGCATGTACCTTTTAAAGGTGGAATTAAGGATAGAACATCGGTAACTTAAAATGAATCCTCGGGGAATGCATAAAGGTTGGAATTTCACCCTTAATAGGGATAGTGTGAGTTTTGACAGTATGAATTAGAAAGGATTAAGGTAATAACGACCTTAAAGAATCAGTGGAGAAATTTTTCAAAAGTATATAGACAATGATTCTGGTATTAATAAATGGTATCTTGATATGCCCAGTATCTAGGGAATACAGGAGGAACGATTCGAGGATAACCTTAGAGGTTTTACAAGGAGAAAGGTAATATTCAAAATTCTCAAGAATAAAAATGTTGATAAAGGAAATATGACGTAATTATAATGATGCCAAGTGGGGCACGTGTTAAACCACGAGAAAGTATGGATCGAACCAGTAAAGGTCGAAATTGTTCAGGGCAATTAGGGCCTAGGATAAAAGATGTTCTAAGTATGATTGAGAGTCAGTCGTGACAGTGATTAACCTCTAAAGACTGAGGGAATACCTTATGGAAAAATGGTGATATTTTTTTTTACTCATCAGATTTTAAGGAAAATATCTTCACACAAGCAGTGATTGGAAATGAGGTAGAAAATTTAGTGAAGGTGGTTAAAATGACATTGATTATAAGGAAATATTACTATCAAGAAAGGCCAAAGAGGTGGCCGACACTTTAAGTATAAGAGGACAATTATTGGCGCTCGTGCCAGAGGAATATAGTGATAATGGTTAAGGCTGTGAAGGTTGTATTATGGTGTGGAAGATTGACATTCCTTCTGATGATTGTGCGATACTCACCCGTGATAGTAGTTGGGTAAAGATTAATTTTTGTAATCACCGTGAGTGGGCTATCTATCTTAGAGGGTCATATCTTAAGATAAGCCAGGACCATGTTACGAAAGGACTAAATGAACCTTTGAGCTTCATGTCTCCTAATAAAGACATATGGTTAATAATGATATTAACCTGCTATCATTGCTTTCATTGAAACTCTTCTGCAATTTTATCTGCTTCATGTCATATGTACGTCAAGTTTAGGAGTGTTCTTCATGAATCATGAACGGTGATCATGTTACCTCCTTTGAAGAATTCGATACGAGATGTATGGACTCCATATGGTTAGCTATTAAGACTTCATGGAAAATGAATGACTACAGTAGGTCAACGATGGACCCTAGTAGTGCAGGAATGATTCTGCGGGTAATGAGCCAATTAATTACAACCGTAAGAGTTGTATTGGAATGGATGTTGAGATTAAGTACCACTAATCGGGTTGTGGTGATGTATAAGCTATCATTGATAGACTAATTAAGTCGATTATCTACCTATTGAATACTTATTCCTTCTTATCAATAGAGAGTCGTATTACTATACGAGGAAGGTTGCAGTGCAAGCATAGAATTTTAGTAACGGTGATGTCTAGAATGAAAACCCAGATTCGATTTTTGATGTCGAGGGAGTTTCAAAGGTGATTGTGTATAAGCTCGAGCAAGAGCATGGGTCCATAGAATGATGGATGGAATAGTAAATATTTAAGCATGTAAAATGCGATGCTATAATACTTGATGTTGATATAAATACACATATGTTTTGTTCTCCTATATCAAACCTCTATAGTTCAGAGGTAGGTTCCAAGCCAGATATTTGGTGGCAGTATATTTCTTTTTTCACATATACAATTCTCTTCAATTCGTTCTTTTCTCTTCTTTTCATTTCATATAAGCTGAGAAGAACAACCCTTCCAGAAGGGGAGGTATTGCCGAATGACTATCTATCTGTGTGATAGAAGCCGAGTAGGATACCATATATTGTTTAATTGCTTGTCAAGTACTAAAGGCTGGCCACCTTCTGTACTAACTATGCAATGTAACAAGTGTTCATGATCATAGTGATCTCTCAATAAATTCTTTTACTTCTATATGAAGGACTAAGCTTTCGAAGATAGAAGCAGCTGAAAAAGGAGTAGTAAAGTTGTGGTGGTATGCGGAATGGAAACACATTCGTGATACTAAGGTTGACGAGGTTATTAAAAGGTTATAGAACGCTAACGAGCAAAAGTATAACCAGTATAATATTAGGAACAGAAGGTAGTAGCGATTACGAACTGGAAAAGAATGGGTATTGAGAAGCAAAAGCTCTAATACTAAAAGCTATAATGAGAGTCTGTGCAATAGACTTGAAAGAAATTGGAATGATCACTTAACACGGATTGAGTTTTCTTACGATAATAGATCTTATGTCATTATCGAGTTGTCGCCTTATGAGATCCTTGAGGGAAGACAATGTCGATCTCCCTTATGTTAGGATGAAGTTGTAGAGCGCAAGATGCTCGGACCCGCAGTAGTCCAAAGGACCAAGGATATAATAGATCTATTCAGAGGACGGCTGGTAGTAACCCAAGATGGACATAAGAAGTATGTTGATTTGACACGAAAGGACAAAGAATAGGAAGTAGGGGACCTAGTGTTGTTAAAGGTATCCCCTTGGAAACCCTTGGAAAGGATTGATGAGATTCGGAAAGAAAGGAAAGCCAAGTCCATAATTTGTCGGACCCTTGGATATATTAAGAAGTATTGGGAAGTTAGCATATGAGCTAGCCTTACCCAAGAACATGTAGCAAGTCATAACGTGTTTCACGTATCAATGTTAAGGAAGTGTAATTCGGATGCCAGATAAATAGGGGCATATGGCGCATACATGCAACCAGACGTAACCTATATGGAGCAACCAGGAAGAGTTATAGATTGAAAAAGGAACAAGTGCTTAGGAGAAGGGCTATCAAACTATTCAGAGTTTGATGGAAGAACCACAATGTGGGAAAATTTACTTGAGAGTTAGAAAGTGTAATGCTAAGAAAGTATCCCTATTCATTTTCTATCTGATTCCGGGACGGAATCCTTTTAAGGAGGGGAGACTGTAATAACCCCAATTTTTGGAATTTTTGAAACCCTTATGAATAGTGATTTTGCTGATTATGCTGAATAAGAAAACTTTTCATGTCACACTATGTAGGGGTTCCGTTATTGATATTCTGAGATTTTATTAGTACTCTATATGGTATATAAGTGTATGTAAAGATCGTCAGAATCCAATTCCGAACACTTTAATTTTTCCCGGAAATCCACCAGATACAGAAAGAAGTGAGTATAAGGTAACAGGATAAAATAGGATTTAAATTCAAGGATTTTAAGAGGGGATCATAAAAAGGAATATAAAATATTGAGGAAGGTTTAGGGGAACCCAAGTGATAAGATCCCGGATATGATTCCTCAAACGATAAACGAGAACGAAAGTTAAGCGAACCGTATAACAGATCAGCGGTCATTAGGCAAGCAATTAGGAGTTAATCAAGGAGGTTAGGGATGATGATGTCATCAAACCAACAAGAAGAAGACAAGTGTAACAAGATGACCTAAGCTTGATGACCTAAGCATGACAAGTGGGAAGGATTGGTTGGTTGATTGTGAGCCACACATTTTTCACCATGGTAAAAATTTAATTTAATTCCAAGACAAAAGGAAGCAACCAACCAACAAATATCATAACACAAATACAAATTGAAAGTTGACTTTCCCATTTCAAGAAGAAAGCTCTCGGCTAAAACAAACCCAGCAACTTCAAACTGCCATATCTCCTTCAATACTCACTCAAATATTGTGTTCTATAGCTCGTTGGAAAGGTATTGAGATGGCCTACAACTCTTGTTCACAAGTCTCTTCCAAATAAGCAGGGTAAGACCCTCATTTTTACAGTTCTTTAAATCGGACTTTTAGAAACTTCAAAGCCTAACTTTGTGTTCTTGATTTCTTTGGAAAGATCAAGCTTGTAGGAGGCTCCATAAGGCTTCCTAGTAACTTTCCACCCTCCAAGAAAGGTATAAATCTTCACACCCTTTAGTAATAAGTTTGATTGTTGAAGTTTGGAGATGGTTTGGATGGATGATTAGTAATTTGAATGATAAGCATGATTCGAGCTTAATTGTTAAGTAGTTTAGTTGAATTTGGAGATGTTATAATATATGATTGGATTGAGATCCTTGAGATTATTATGACTGAAATCAGTAGAATTGATGTGTATCTTGAGTTGTTGTTGATTGTTAGTTGGATTGATATGATTTGGAATGGTAAAAAAATTTGGAAATCGCGTAAACATAGCCGTCGTAATGTCCGATTTACTTTAGACTGCTTTTGTTCATAACATTAGTACCCGAGAACTCCCTGCTAGGTTTTGACCATTGCCATGTTTAGATAGTTCATGTTACGAGCTTCGTTTTGATATGTGGTTCGTTTGATTCCGATGTACGGTTTAGGAGAAACGGCCGTTTTAAGTAACGACGTTTCGCGAACGAAACATTACCCCTCGTCTTACTTTGAAACATAGGTTAAAGACCTTAAAGGACTAATTGGAGTATGAAACATTTATGTAAAGTGTAATAGGCAGTTGGTAAGACACTCGCGAAGGAATCGCCTTAAAACTCGTAATGGTTAATTTATTAAAAATGGTGGAGCCGAGGGTACTCGAGCGACTTAAGAGAATCAGTAAGCGCAAAGCGAGCGTTAGAGTCTAATTTGGTTAAAGTATAGATTTACAAGTGACTTCGGTTTAATTCCAACTTATATGTTGTTTATAGGTTACCAGACTCGTCCCGAGCCATTTGTAACCCCCAGTCGCTCAGGCAAGTTTTCTACCCGTTATACTGTTGTTGTGATGTATATGTGTATATGCATGATCTTGTGATAAATGCATATTTGTTATTAGCAAATTCTTGCGATATATTGTAGCATGTGATATGGTATATATGCATGCCTGTTTCGTATTCTTGATTTATATATCTGTTGGTTCAAATGTTTATTCGTTGCATAATACCTATGCTAGAGATAAGCGGTATTTGCGTATACCCTTAGTATAGGGGATCAAAATGTGAACTTTTTCTAAAACCGGGAGGCGAGACTCCCGAGTATAATATATATTTATATATATATTGATATAGTTTTTAAAACTATTAATCGAATAAGGTTTATTCGATAACTTTATTTTATTAAATGAATATTATTACGAATATTCATTCGAGGGCTTATGACTCCTTTATTTTATTTAATGAATATTATTACGAATATTCATTCGAGGACTTATGACTTCTTTATTTTATTAAATGAATGTTATTTTGAATATTCATTCGAGGACTTATGACTTCTTTATTTTATTAAATGAATATTATTTTGAATATTCATTCGAGGGCTTATGACTTCTTTATTTTATTAAATGAATATTATTTTGAATATTCATTCGAGGGCTTATGACTTCTTTATTTTATTAAATGAATATTATTTTGAATATTCATTCGAGGACTTATGACTCCTTTTATTTTATTATTTGAATATTATTTGAATATTCATTCGAGTGCTTATGACTCCTTTATATTATTTATTGAATATTATTTGAATATTCATTCGAGGGCTTATGACTCAGTTTATATTATTTAATCAATATTATTTGAATATTCATTTGAGGATCTATGACTCTGATTATTTGCTGAGATATATTCTTTATTTTATTAAAGAATAAGGTGTCGATAATCAAACTTATCTTTGATTATTCAAATAAAGATAGTACTTTCGTATAAGTATATCTTTGGTTATTTAATACTCATTTCAAGTATAAGTTTTAAAACTTCTACTTCAATAATTTTTATAAAGATTATTCTTTATGGGAATATTATTTAAATAATAATATTCAGATATTTTCTAATATATTGGGACTGATTTATTTCATTAAATCAACATTACTCCAAACACTCTTTAAAGTGTTTTCGAGTTTTCAAAATGATTTTTAAAAGTTAGAGCGGATCCCAAAACTCATTTTTATATTTAAGATCTTCCTTTTAAAGGGGATTTAAATACTCGTTCAAAACTTGAGGGATCCGGATCAGTGGTGTATTTTACATTCGCAACAAGGTTGCTGTTTTGAGAAAACATCTTGATTACTTGCCCATCGTTCGGGAAGTAAGTTCATCTATTTGAGTCGGCATAAGCAACATGGGCTCAGTGGGCGTCCATGAAAGTGTAAGTGGCTCAGTGGGAGTCCATCAAATGCGTAAGTGGCTGAGTGGCAGTCCAGCATAAGGTCCTATTGCGGCCAGGGTGATGACCAGTGGGGAATTCGTCCATCTACTAGTAGAAAAGGTTACTTATTGGTATCTTTGCCTGATCAGCAAGATATCAGGTTTATGCCAAGGTTTTCTCCTTTCCAAATTCATTGGATATTGCAACTCTGTTTATAATTTTCATAACAGAGGTTTTCAAGGAGTGTATGAAATGTATATATAGGTGTATATATATATCGGGATTTAATGAAGTATCTCGTAACTTCATTATTTATAATGATATTCAAAGATTGAATCTATTCAAATCTTGTCTTGTAGTCTCATCTATGTGATGAACTTTTGAACTGATTATAACTTGAACGGTGGTAGTTCAAGTAATATTTGGAAAAGATATAAGTATATTGGGGTATCTTGTAACTTCATATTTTCAACTTATATCTAGTTAATGATTATCTTATGCATATCAAAGATTTTCAAAAAAACGTTGAGATAAGGGTAGATATATGAGATCACCTTGCAACGATATTTTTATACAGTTATAAACTGGAACTCTGTGTATATTATGCATGGAAGAAGACTTCCAAGATTTTGAAAAGTATATATGTATATATACTGAATATTTTGCGACTTTATCGCATTAAGATATCAAACTTGGTTCATTTCTTTTGACCAAGACTTTCATGAGTACTATGAGAAGGCTCATATATTTTTTTAATCATTATACATATTATTTTGGTGGGCTTGCTGCTCACCCTTGCTTTCTTCTTTCATCACACAACAACAGATAGAAAAGATGAACAGGACCAAGCTCCCGAATCGCAAGCGGTTAGAAAACGTTCCGCAGTCTTCTGAAAGCGTTGATGCCGCCGTAGCTGAGGTAGGAGCTACCAATAGGCTAGGTTTTCAACTATTGATGAACCAGACTTATGTATAATATGAATTGTAATAATGGAAAGGAATATGTAAATTTATTCAGAACCTTTTTAAGGTGTAACGGTTTATAATTGTGGAATATAAGGACTTGTGTTATTTTTGAGTGTTCATCTCTGAGACTATAACGTGTGGTGTGTTTGTTTATTGTGGGGTCACAGTACAGAGTAGTTGATTATTTATTAAGATTGGGTGTTATTAAGGTAAATGGAACTCGTGACAACCCGGATCCCCGACCCCGGATTTGGGGGTGTTACAGTACCGTCTCGGGTATCCTTTCCTTACTCGACTTCTGTTTCCTTAGTCTGAACATTCCCTCCTCCTCCCCATAATCGGGGTCCTCCTACATATTTTAAATCCTCATTTTCCACTTCATCATGTTATGGATTCCTTCTATCTTGATGGCGACCTCCCTGACTATCACGTTCAGGGTTTGCTCTAAATCTTATTCCTCAAACTAGCTTTCATCTAAGATCTCATCTTTAAGCTCTTGAGCATTTGGAACCCAAATTCTGTAGGAATACCTCATTATTCCCTTATCATCTTTCTCGGTATTAATCTCTTATCTATTTGTTGGCTCTCTACCTTCATTCATCACTTTTTCTGGCACAATCTGTTCTTTTCCAATAATTTGGGCTGTATTGCAATCTCAAACAGCTTTTCGGTACCGGCTCCGGTTACCTTCACTTCTATTTCCATTTTCTCAAAACCTCTTATAAACTCTCTCAAAGACATTATCATCTTGAGTCTCTCCTTTTTACTAAGGGCATCAGCCACCACATTGGCTTTCCCCGAATGATAAAGAATCTCATAATCGTAATCCTTGATTAGCTCTAACCACCTCATTTGGCACATGTTGAGCTCTTTCTGCGTGAAAATGTACTAGAGCACTTATGGCTTAGGTAAATCTCGCACTTCTCTCCATACAAGTAGTGTCTCCAATCTTTAAGGCAAAACTATTGCCACGAGCCCAAGCTCATGGGTGGGGATATCGAATTTTATATTCCCTTAATTGTCTTGACGCGTACACGATTACCTTGATGTGCTGTATAAGAAGCACCTTAATTCCTTATGCGAAGCGTCCCTACAGATCACAAAATCTACTTTTCCATCCGGCAATGCCATCATAGGGGTCGTCACCAATCATTGCTTCAGTTCTTAAAAGCTGTTCTCGCATTTCTCTGTCCATTCGAACTTCTCAGTCTTATGAGTAAGCCGCGTTAAAGGGGCTACTATCTTTACAACTTGAACGAACCTCTGGTAGTGACCGTCCAATCCTACCTCTGGTAGTCGCCCTAACCATGGTCATCAATTCCTCAGTGGTCCTTTATTCATTCTTGTTAGGATCCTCCACGAGATCCTCCTCAGCAACAATCCCATCTAGGACAACATCCTCAACCACTACATCCTCAATATGAACATCATCCGGTCCTGCGTTAGGACGCTCTATCGGATCCACAATCCGATCTCCAATTAGTAATAAAACATCATCGCGCTGTTGCTCCTCAACCTCAGGGTTCGGAGTCCCGCTACCATCTACGGTAACGAACTACGCTTCTATCACGATATTTATAAGGGTTCTCATAAGGGTTTTAACTGTCAGTACTACGTTAGGTAGCCCGACTATGAACTTGGCAAGAGTTCTTATTATCTTAGTGAACTTATTATTTTAACGTCATATCATCTCTGAGGTTTATAACGCTTGGCTCTGATACCACTTCTGTAACACCCCCAAATCCGGGGTCGGGGATCCGGGTTGTCACGAGTTCCATTTCCCTTAATAACACCCAATCTTAATAAATAATCAACTACTCTGTACTGTGACCCCACAATAAACACACACACCACAAGTTATAGTCTCAGAGATGAATATCCAAAAATAATCACAAGTCATTTTATTCCACAATTATCTGCCAATACACCTTAAAAAGGGTTTCTGAATAAATTTACATTTCTTTGCCATTATTACAATTCATAAATATACATAAATCTGGTACATCAAAAGTTGAAGCCTAGCCTATTGGTAGTTCCTACATCAGCTACAGTGACATCAATGCCTAAAGGAAACTGCGGAACGTTTCCAATCCGCTCGCGAATTGGGAGCTTGGTCCTGTTCATCTTTTCTATCTGTTGTTGTGTGATGAAAGAAGAAAGCAAGGGTGAGCAGCAAGCCCACCAAAATAATATGTATAATGATTAACAATATATGAGCCTTCTCATAGTACTCATGAAAGTCTTGGTCAAAAGAAATGAACCAAGTTTGATATCTTAATGCGATGAAGTCGCAAAATATTCAGTATATATACATATATACTTTTCAAAATCTTGGAAGTCCTCTTCCATGTATAATATACACAGAGTTCGAGTTTATAACTGTATAAAACTATCATTGCAAGGTGATCTCATATATCTAACCTTGTCTCAACGTTTTTTTTCTGAAAATCTTTGACATACATAAGATAATCATTTACTAGATATAAGTTTAAAAGATGAAGTTACAAGATACTCCAATATACTTATATCTTTTCCAAATACTACTTGAACTACCACCGTTCAAGTTATAATTAGTTTCAAAGTTCATCACACTGATGAGATTACAAGATAAGACTTGAATAGATTCAATCTTTGAAATATCATTATAAATAATGAAGTTACGAGATACTTCATTAAGTCCTGATATATATATACACACCTATATATATATACATTTCATACACTCCTTGAAAACCTCTGTTATGAAAATTATAAACAGAGTTGCAATATCCAATAAATTTGGAAAGAAAAGAAATTTTGGCATAAACCTGATATCTTGCTGATCAGGCAAAGATACCAATAAGTAACCTTTTCTACTAGTAGATGGACGAATTCCCCACTGGTCATCACCCTGGCCGCAATAGGGCCTTATGCTGGACTGCCACTCAGCCACTTACGCATTTGATGGACTCCCACTGAGCCACTTACACTATCATGGATGCCCACTGAGCCCATGTTGCTTATGCCGACTCGATAGATGGACTTACTTCCCGAACGTTGGGTAAGTAATCAATTAATTTATCAAAACAACAACCTCGTTGCGAATATAAAATACGCCACTGAGCCGGATCCCCCAGATTTTGAGCGAATATTTAAATCCCCTTTGAAAGGAAGATCTTAAATATAAAAATGAGTTTTGGGATCCGCTCTAACTTTTAAAAATCATTTTGAAGACTCGAAAACACTTTAAAGAGTGTTTGGAATACTGCTGATTTAATAAAGTAAATCAGTCCCGATATATTAGAAAATATCTAAATATTATTATTTAAATAATACTCCCATAATGATAATCCTTATAAAAATAATTGAAGTAGAAGCTGTAAAACTTATACTTGAAACGAGTATTAAATAACCAAGATATACTTATTCGAAAGTACTATCTTTATTTGAATAATCAAAAATAAGTTTGATTATCGACACCTTATTCTTTAATAAAATAAAGTATATATCTCAGCAAATAATCGGAGTCATAGATCCTCAAATGAATATTCAAACAATATTCAATAAATAATATAAACTGAGTCATAAGCCCTCGAATGAATATTCGAAATAATATTCATTAAATAAAATAAAAGGAGTCATAAGTCCTCGAATGAATATTCGTAATAATATTCATTAAATAATATAAACTTATCAAATAAACCTTATTCGATTAATAGTTTTAAAAAAAACTATTCATATATATATATATATATATATATATATATATTATACTCGGGAGCCTCGCCTCCCAGTTTTAGAAAAAGTTCACCTTTTGATCCCCTATACTAAGGGTATACTCAAATACCACTTAACTCTAGCATAGGTATTATGCAACTACAAGAATTTGAACCAACAGATATATAAATCAAGAATATGAAACAGGCATGCATATATACCATATCACATGCTACAATATATCGCAAGAATTTGCTAATAACAAATATGCATTTATCGCAAGATCATGCATATACACATATACATCACAACAACAGTTATACGGGTAGAAAACTTGCCCGAGTGCTCCCGGATAGACTTAAGCTTAGAGTGGGTCCGATAACCTATGAATAACAACATAAGTCGTAATTAGACCCCGGTCGCTTAAGAAACTAGACTTTAACCATTTAGAGTCCTAATGCTCCCTTTCGCGCTTAACGATTCACTTAAGTCGCTCGAGTACCCTTGGCTCCCCCATTTTTAATAAATTAACCATTATGAGTTTTAAGGCGATTCTTTCTCAAGTGTCTTACCAACTGCCTATTACACCTTACATAAATGTTTTATACTTCAATTAGTCCTTTAAGGTCTTTAACCTATGTTTCAAAGTAAGGCGAGGGGTAATGATTCGTTCACGAAACGTCGTTACTTAAAACGGCCGTTTCTCCTAAACCGTACATCGGAATCAAACGAACCACATATCAAAACGAAGCTCGTAACATGAACTATCTAAACATGGTAATGGTCAAAACCTAGCAGTGGGTTCACGGATCCTAATGTTAAGAACAAAAACAGCCTAAAGTAAATCGGACACTACGACGGCTATGTTTACGCGATTTCCCAATTTTATACCATCTCAAATCGACCACCAATCAATCCCAATTCATTCGTACAACCAACATCCATCCAAAACACACTACAACAGTCCCAACACCTCAAGTTCTTCCAATTTATGTTATTCTCATCAAGAATTTAAACTATACTTAATTCCTTTAACAAATCAACAAGATTCAACATTCATTTCACTACCACTCCAACCCAAACTCTAAACAAACAAGCTTCATGCTTCACATATACTATATCAATCATAACCATTCCTAAATACTCAAAACTAAAGCTAGGGTTTGGAGTTTATACCTTCTTGAAGCTTCTTAACACAACACAAGAGCTTTGAATGCCTAAAGAACCTTGATCCTTGCTTGTATAACCTTAAACTTTCATAAAAATTCAAGAAACTAAAGTTATTTCTTTGAAAGTTACTATTCACCATCTTCTTCCTTGAATTATTGGAAGAGATTGTGAAGGAATTTGAAGCTTAAACTCATGGAATAGCTATATCTATGCATAAGGAGTACTGGATAATTATCTTACCAATTAAGGAAGCTTGGAACTTGAATTTTGAAATTCTTCTTCTTGAAAATGGGGAAAAGCCGAGAGCAAGCTTGGAAGAAAGAGAGATTTTTTGTGTTTTTGTGATTTGTTTTGATTTTCCTTGGTTGTTTTTGTTTTATTTTGGTTAATTACCTTATTAACCTTGAACTTTGTGTGGTTATCATTCATCCACACCTCCTTCCCCCCTATGTCATGCTTATGTCACCTTGTGATGTCATCATCCCTTACTTGCCCTCTTCTTATTGGTTGGATGACCTCATTATCCCTAACCTCCTTGATTAACTCCTAATTGTTTGTCTAATGACCGCTGATCTGTTATACGATTCGCTTAACTTTCGTTCTCGTTTCTCGTTTGAGGGATCATACCCGGGATCTTATTACTTAGGTTCCCTTAACCTTTCTCAATACATTATCTCCCTTTTATGATCCTCTCTTATAATCCTTGAATTTAGATCCTTTTTATCCTGTTACCTTATACTCAATTCTTTCGGTATCTGGTAGATTTTCAGGAAAAATCAAAGTGTTCGGATTTTGATTCTGACGATCTTTACATACACTTATATCCCATATAAAGTACTAATAAGATCTCAGAATAACAATAGAAGAACTCCTACATAGTGTGGCACGAAAAGTTTTCTCATTCAGCATAATCTGCAAAATCACTATTCATAAGGGTTTCAAAAATTCCAAAATTTGGGGTTATTACGCGGTGGTAACAGTAGGCCGGAGAAGAAGGCGGCAACCCGCCTATCAGAGCACCACAAACTGCTAAACAAGTGTGGAAAGAAAACAGAAGAAAATACGGGAGAGAGAGACTTATGAGAGATTGAGGAAAGAAGGGGAAAATGGAGACTTGTATATAATCTGCTGGCTGCCTAATTTCACACCACGTGTCCAATTAAATGGACACGTGTCCCTTTTCTGACCCGTGTTCGCAATAAAACGAACCATCAAACAAATAAAATAATCTTGAAAATTCCAAATTGATTTGTAAAATATCACAAATAATTCAAAGTTACTAAAAACAAATTTTTCATAATTTCTAAAGTATTTTTGAAACGCAACTCGTACCCGTATTTCATAATTTACGAACCGAGCTGCACTTAAAACAAATTCAGAAAATTACGAAAATAGTCTTAAAATGTTATAAATATCCTGAACTAAATAAAAATGTAACTTTTGGAATTTTAAAACAATTTCTAAAATACAACTTGTACCCGCTTTTATCAATAACACGAAACAACGAGCGCGTGAAATTAATCTCGAAAATTTCCAAAATAATTTTAAAATTCCCGGAATATTCCCAACTTCAATAAAGATGAGTTTCATAATTTTGGAAGAATTTTAGAATTAAATATGGATTTTACCATTAAACATACTCAGAAAATCATTTAAAGATAAATAATTAATGAAATATTGATTTCTCAATTTTATAAAATCCTAAAAATAATTATTGTAATTATAAAATCATAAAAATAATTTTTGAAACATTCCCAATATTTATGCAAATGAATTTGCACCAAATCCACTTTTGAAAATAAAAACAATCCGATACGACTCCATAATTAATCACACGAACAACCCAGTATATTATAAATTACACTTATACAATAATCAACCAACACAGAGCGGTCAAAACCAATACACATATTTTATGTAATAATTTCCGTAATAATCACATATTTAAATAATTCAAAAACACACGAGTCGTTATATCCTTCTCCCCTTAAAAGGATTCTGTCCTCAGAATCTGGTCTAATTAATTAAGTGAGGATATTTGTCAAGCATATCTGACTCAAATTTCTAAGTAGACCCTTCTACTCGAAGTTTCAAACGTACTTATAATAGGTATGCACTCATTTCCAAGGACTTGCCTTTAACGATCAAGAATTTGGATTGATCACTATATGTAGACAAGAGCCCCATTGGCTTCTGATCAATTACTTAATTTAAACCCCATACTTATCACTTTAATATTGACAATTAAAATACATTAGGTGCACACACGGGTGTGACGGTCATATCATTTATGAACAACTTTATCTACATTTATCAATACCTCGAATGGTTCACTAATTTTAGGACTTAGCTTGTCTCTTCTACTCGAACTTATCCAATCTCTTTCAAGACGACACTTCTACTAACATTACTGGTCCTATTTCTATACTCATACTTTCTCTCAATACAATTTCGTCTTCTTTCTTTGTCTGCTCCGAGCTGTTTTAACCAATAGCACTACGCTCTTGGTGTGTAGAATTAACTTAGAATTTAACAACTTCCTTTCTTTCACTTTATCTCAATAACAAATGGGGACCTACACTCGCGTTCACACGAAGCTTGATACAGTGGCATTCCAAAGCTGACATCGCTGATAAATGATCATTTCAGTGTTTTCCTAAAAACTCAATCTCTCAATATATCTTACATTTCTGGCATCACTTCCGTACTTTAACTCTCCGTTGAAGGATGATAGGCGGTGCTCGTTTTCAACTTAGTTTCCAATATTTAAACATCTCTTATTATGCTCCATTTGTTAAGGCTGAAAAGTAATCTCATAGATTCACGTATTATCACCTTTAAATATTTGAAGTTCAGATTCCACTCTTTTCAATTTGTTTATTAACTCCTCGGTGGTCTTAATTACATCCAATTCCATCTGTCGGCGTAAGGCACCTGTTATCATACGGCTTTGCTTAGGTGGTTGTTAATGGATTAATTCAGAATCTTTTTTGTTAACCTTAGTCAAAATTTCATTCTTGAAGACTCAACGTATAGTTGCTTTCCTTCTGATCTTTGGAGAAAAATCCTTGGGCATCCCACGCAGACTTTCTTATTCCTTGAGTAGCTGAGGATGTTATCAATAAATACAGTTTGCTTATCTAAGTACTCCTTATACACCATGTTCCTTGATTCCTTGTAACCACCTGATGCACTTGTCATTTTACATAATATCATCAGAGCTTGCAATGCTCTGAACTCACTTTGATCGTAATCTCTGATATTTTCTCAGGTCAGATCTTAAGTTAATTCTCAATACATAACACACTTCTTAAATTAGGTCTCATAAGTAATCAATTCTTTATAGGGTCTCACTTCTTCTTATTCATTGTTTTGTTAGACTCCCGATAATTAGTATATACTTTTATACTTTCATTCCTTTTTCTCCCTTAACATCATTGATACACTTCATGATTTGTTTCTTGTAAAACCACTTCTTGGGTCTGCCTTATCTACTAGGCCTCCAATACTTCGCTTTAATTCTTTGGCATGTCTAACACTTCCCAATCTATTCTGGAATTCCCTTCTTATATCTGGTTATCACTATTTTTCTTTAAATTTCCATATATCTTGACATCTCTTCAATAACTTAAATACTTAATATTGTCAATTCCCTGTGGGATCTCATTTCTTAATTCTTCTACTTGTAGCATCCAAGTGCTGGAATAAAATCTGGAGATATCGTGATCGTTCTCCTGGGCGTATAAATTTCTACTAACATCGTGATCCATTATCTTCTCTTTACATCTTATCTTATCCTTCGCTTAACAACTTTGATTGAAAGGTCATATTATCCGTCCTTGCTCTTTTTGAATTATAAACTCTGACTTCCAATTCCAACTTCTAAAATTTTATAGATAATTCTTCTGGTATAGTTTCTATGTCCGTTATTGCTTTCCTCTATCTTTGCTTTTCCTCGTGAATACATACTTCAACCTCTTATGGCCCGTATAGATCTTACACCTTTCTCCATACATATCATGTTTCCCAAATTTTTCAAAATGAATATTATTACTGTTAATCCTAAATTATGGGTAGGATACTTCTGCTCATAAGGTTTCGGTTGTCTGGATGCATATACAATAACTCTATTGTGTTGCATCAACACACATCCCATTTCCTAATGAGAAGCATCACTATAAACTACCAAACCTCCTTGATACTTTTAAATTGATAAAATCGATGTTGAAACCATTCTTTCACTTAACTCCGCAAAACTTTTCCTTCACCCTTCTCCATTTCACAAAACTTCTTGCTTTTCCTGGTTAGCTTCGTCTAAGATATTGCAACTTTCAAGAAATCTTGCACCAATTTCCAATAGTAACCGACCCATGATAAAACTTCTTACTTTTGTTGGTGTTTCTGGTCTCTTTTTATTCATAGTAATTTTAACTTCTGCTGAATCTCTTTTGATCTTCTCTATATTGACTATTTATGCTAAGAACTATATGTCATACAACTTCTTTCTTCTCCAACTCCTCAGTCATCATTAAATGCTTTGCATGGTCCTCCGTTAACTTTAAGTATCACAACTATAGCTTACTCGGATATTCCTTAATGGTGTTGTCCATCCAGTTCAAATATTGCTGGTATATTGGTTAATATAAATGACAATATGAGAACAGTACTTAGTTCTGAAAATTATCTTTGATACATCTATAGGTTTAATCTTTAATTGGTGAAATATCAAGTCTTAAATCAGTCTTATAAAAGTACTTTACTTCCTTCGTTTGATCAAACAAATCATTGGGTCAAGGTAACAGATACTTGCTTTTGATGGTAAACTTGTTGAGCTTCTGTTAGTTGACGCATAATCACATACTTCCATCTTTCTTATTAACATTTAATACCGGTGCACCTTATGGGGTATCCTAGGTCTAATCGTTTCTTCTTCTAGCATTTCTTGCATTCATTTTGCTAACTCCTTCACTTTAACTGGCGCCATTCTGTGCGGAGCCTTGGACACTGACTTCATTTCAGGTGCTAAATCAGTCACGAACTCAATTTCTATATCCGAAGGAAATGTTGATAACTCATCCAAAAACATATCTTGAAATTCCTTAATTACTATAAAAATCTTCATACTTGGTTTGCTTCCGACTTTTATGTATTCCATAATCACCATAATGCTCATATCTTGTTCACCACAATCATCATTAACAAATTCGTTACCTTCTTTCATCTTCTAAACCTCTTCACCTTCTCATTTGGCATCCTCAGAATTATCTTTTCATCACGACGGTCTGTCTGGTCATCATGCTTTAGTAGTCAATCCATTCCTTAGTATAATATTAAATCCTCTTATCTTCTATGATATCAATTCTGCACCACTTATTTCCAGGAATCTCAATTTTACCATTGGTACTCACTTATTTAACAATTACACGTTCTTGACTTGCTAATCCTTTAATCATAATCTTATCAATTCAACAGGGTAATTCATCTTATCAACAAAACTTTGAGATATAAACAATTAAGTTTCTCCCACATCTTTTAATACTTTAACACATAAGGTATTTACCTTGATCGTCCATATCATCACGTCTGTATTCTGAATAACATATTTCACAGGAAAATCGCATATTCTCGTTCTCGAAAACGTATTCCTTATTGGAGTAGATTCCCTTAATTCTTAGTGGATTTTTCAATGGGACTAGTGATTTGCAATCCTCGCCAGGTGCCCTTATTTCCTTCCCGTGCATAAGATGTAGATGGAACTTCGTCCGCTAATTCAGGATACATTGATTTCTGCTTGAAAACCTCTTGCAAAGAACGACAGTACAACGAAGCAACTAGAAGGATTCACAATTCAACAAAATTGAAAGTTGAAAAGAAAGAAGAAACAAGGATTTGAATATGAATGAGACAACCACATTGGTACTTAAGATGGCCAGTCTTTCATACCGTATGGCATACAACACATGATTAGGTGGCGTCCCACCCGACTCTTCGTCATTCTGACAAAGTGTCTCAACATAACACTGTTTGTCCCAATCAGAAAACAAAACTTGAGGGAAGCAAATAAATTTGAAAGGAATGGAATATCCTCCTTTTCGATATCTTAGAAAAGAGTTTATCTGAGAAAAGAAGTTCTTACATTTTTAAGAATTGAGAAGGAATATATGCTGTAATATTGAAGACAAGAACGATACCGTTGGTTACCATCCACATTTCACTTGTATTCATCTTTCGAGCATGTTCGATCATATCTCCATTGTGTCATATATTAACTTTAGAAAGTACGTTGAAATGCCTTCGCAAATTAAGCATTATGGTAGATTCCTACTTGTCACGTCTTGCGTCTTTAATATCGCACCCATACGGATAATACTTTAACAATTCTATCATAATAGCATTCCTACCTGGTAACTTCGAGATTCCTCTTTTAATTTAGAATAACCACGTACCATTCAACATAACGATCCTTTTGTTAATAATATTCTGCTTTTAGAGAGGTCTGGAAATCTTTCCAATCTTCTGCGATCGTGCTCCGGCTTCTGCTAAATCAATGAATTCTTCGAACTCTGATAGTCCTAATACTTGAATGTATAGTTACTCCGTACGCTGATTCTGTTGTAAATTTTATCAAACAATACTTGTACTTTACTGCTAGCAATAATCAACTTCTTCATAATCATAGGTTACTTCGTTCTCGAAATTAGCAATACTAAGTCTGAAACAGCATCCTTCCAGGTAATCCGGGCTTTCTAACAAACAAGAAACTCAAATAGTAACTTGACAACCAATGTTTAAAAATCATTTTATTCGAAAAGGCTTTTAGAAATTTGTAAAGGAAAATCTTTTTCGAAAACTTGTTTAAAAGTTTGGAAAATCACAAACCTGGTTGTCCTTACTATATGAGTTGGTTGTTGTCCTTCCGACCTATAGCAAGGTACCATATTAAAGAAACATTTACATAAAAGTTCGTTCACTCCAATCTACCTTTTCTCCTTTATTGGGTCCATTTGCCTTCCTTAATCAATGAAAACTTCAATTGTCGTTGCATGTGATCTTATTCGTAGCTTCACGTCAAGGCTCCCATACTGGTGATACTCCCGACATTAGCGTTGCAGTAGTTAAGTAGAACAGGCTATCCAATAGTTCACCAGTCTATTTCATAAAACAAAGTTTGCTCGTATCACATCACATTACTACTTTACATGTCACATTCATCATATCCTCATCATTCAATTTCACGAAAATCCCAGGTTTATACTTTTCTCTTTTACTCTTTCAAAATTCATCTAGTTTATACCATACTTATTCACGGGTTGCTTAGTCACTAAGGGCTTCTTTTAACCCAATAACAGCTATCCTCTGAAACACTTAAATCTCCTCTCTAAATTTCGTCTCATCTTTATTTATAACTCAAGCGCTCACCATTTACTGTAGCTCTCGAATCCATCCTCGTAGGTACAATCGCTTCATAGGACAAGTTCTAAACTGGGGGTATAGAACAGGATGTAGGGTAAAGTAAAGAGATGCACTCACAGCCGAACGTCCAGTGAAACAAGAATAAACAGATGGTGGTTCTTGAATAGGTAATCTCATATCAAGAGGCGAAAAAATTTTAGCGTAGAATAGCTTGAAGAAGTGTAGCCGTTATAACAGACGGTAGTGTCGTTAATACTGGTGGGGGAACAAGGTGCAAATCCAATCTGAGAGAAGATGACGATCCTCAAACGGAAAGCTCCAAATAATCAAATGACACCGGGAAATCAAGATCCGCCACTGCCGTTGTCTGGGAATCACGTCGCAAGCTCCCGAATCGTAACACGAACCGTACCGGAGACCTACTATGTAATCGCACTCAACCTCACAACGTCATATCTTTCTACTTCCTATTCCTAATCCTAACCCTCTACCCAATCCCAACAGTCTAGGCTTGTTTCAGTGACTTATAACCTGTAGCTCTGATACCAACATGTGGCGCCCTCCAAACCCGGGTCAGAAGTTTGGGGTCCACAACACAAACACAATATATCAACCTATATAAGAAATATTATTTATAATAACCCTGCTTCACAAAACCACGGATCGCAACAGGTGAAAGTATGAAAATAAGCCACAACCTTAACTTTTATTACAACGTACCAAATCCCAACTAATTTAACTAATAATTAATAATAAAATCATTCTTATAATCTGACTATCTTTATACTGCATGAAGCTTCTGCTAGCTTGATTCACCTCACTGGAACCTTAGCCCGTACTTTGGACTGAGGAACTTCACTATCATCCATATTCTTTTCAACTGTAAAATATATAGAAGAATCGCAAGGGTGAGCTATCTAGCTCAGCAAGTCATAATAGTGATAACTGAGGTTAAACAATGATCAAATGAAATGATTCAAAGGAATCAAGTTGCTTTTTAATTCATTATTAGAATTGGATATTCATTTTAAGTTTAAAAACCATGGTTAGGCTGCTGATCAGTCACGCACTAACCCCGAGCAAGCACACAACACTGCTCTAATTACTGGATCTAAGGCACATATTGGCCTAACTTGACCATTGGTATGGTCTGACCACGAATCTGGTCCACATATATAAAAACTATCCAATCCTAAAGCAGTTCAATATGATAACAATATGATTCAATAAAATAAGATCATAATCGATGATGGTTAAACATTTGCATAAAAACATAAGAAAACTCATGGATATCTCAAAGGTATATTAGGGTATGTATAAGAAACAGTTTTCAGTTTGTACAAGGGTCAGGCATCAAACCAGTAATGATTTTTCAGGATATGGTTCTTTGATGTTACTAAAAATGATTGGGGTATAAAAGTTTTTGTGTTTTCAAACCATTTTCTTCTGGTGTTTGGTGTTTGGTAGTTAAACATTTAGGAAATAGTATCATATTTGTGTGGTTCGGTGTCTGAGGATCAACAAAGGATGGTTTACAAAGAACAAGGCTTGCGGCTCAAGATCAAGAAAATCAGGGATTCAAGGGTAAATAGTTTAATGTACTTGCAATGTAAACAAGAGTTATTTTGAATAGTAGCGACATGTTATGAAATAGTTCAAAAACATTGGTAATATATCTTGAAGAAAAGTTTAGAAATACTTGCCTTACAAGGCTTTACAACTATTACTGATCAACTCTGAGCCGACTTTGCTGCTCAGGCTCTAACGTCCAATCACTAGATCCCATTGGATTCGATTTCGACACTCAGGTCTTCCTGTTGGAACTCTACGGAGCTCGTCGACTGACCACTAGGTCATCTTTAGTCCATCGTTCACGTTCAGGTTCCCGACTATAACCTACAGGGTCGAAATACCCTATGTTAGACGTCTAGGTATGCTTGACATATCCTCGATACTAATTCTTACCCAATGATATTCAAACCCGACTCGTAATTATTCATATTAGAATAACACAGAAAACATTTAGGGTTCACATTCTCGAAATCGATCCAGTGTTCATTTTCAGAAAATACGTATACTTGTCATTTTACGAAATTAGGGTTACTGTGTTTTGGTTAAAATATACAACACAACATACAATTAGGTTTTGTATAAAACATACGTATATGTATTTACTTATACTCGCTCGGCGTCCCGATAATCCTCGGATACGCTCCCGTATTTTTTGTAGTTCGATTTTCTCGGAAATCGGGCAGCGTCCCCTTTGTTTATCGGACTACCCGTCGAAACATCAATCGACGTCAATTCAATGATAACAACAATCCAATCACAACTCGCAAATTCCAATCACTGATATAATTTAGTAATCACAACCAACTTAACCATCACGATTCAATATTTACTAATTAGCTATTTCGATCCAGAATAAAAACGCAATACGACTTTTATTTAATAAAAATATTAGGACTCAGAACCGTGTCATCACCGTCCACCGTCGGCTCGCCGGGGCTCATCGCCGACGGTGATAAAATTTGCGGGTACCCGATTCATTTGGGTTTCCAACGCTAAATTCTACCGATTAAAATTCCGAATAATTACGACTTCATAATTCAAATAATCATCACAATATTTATTCGAATTTTCCAAAATAATTCGAATATGTAATAAGATAATAATCAAATTAATTTTAACCAAAATACCAAAATCAAAAAGAATCAGGAATCACAGGACCATCACCACCCGCGCACACGCGCATATAACAGTACAACACACAATCGGAAACAGGAAGGACATGGCCGGATAGTAACAAAATCCAGGCGGCACAGCTAGATAACAGGGAATACAGTAGACAACCGCATACCCATCAACACTCTCAATCATACACTGCATAATCGCACATAATCACATAACCCCGTCACCGTCACCTCACCGGAGAGCCGGTGGTAACAGTAGGCCGGAGAAGAAGGCGGCAACCCGCCTACCAGAGCACCACAAACTGCTAAACAAGTGTGGAAAGAAAACAGAAGAAAATACGGGAGAGAGAGACTTATGAGAGATTGAGAAAAGAAGGGGAAAATGGAGACTTGTATATAATCTGCTGGCTGCCTAATTTCACACCACGTGTCCAATTAAATGGACACGTGTCCTTTTTCTGACCCGTGTTCGCAATATAACGAACCATCATACAAATAAAATAATCCTGAAAATTCCAAATTGATTTGTAAAATATCACAAATAATTCAAAGTTACTAAAAACAAATTTTTCATAATTTCTAAAGTATTTTTGAAACGCAACTCGTACCCGTATTTCATAATTAACGAACCGAGCTGCACTTAAAACAAATTCAGAAAATTACGAAAATAGTCTTAAAATGTTATAAATATCCCGAAGTAAATAAAAATGTAACTTTTGGAATTTTAAAACAATTTCTAAAACGCAACTTGTACTCGCTTTTATCAATAACATGAAACAACGAGCGCGTGAAATTAATCCCGAAAATTTCCAAAATAATTTTAAAATTCCCGGAATATTCCCAACTTAAATAAATATGAGTTTCATAATTTTTGAAGAATTTTAGAATTAAATATGGATTTTACCATTAAACATACTTAGAAAATCATTTAAAGATAAATAATTAATGAAATATTGATTTCTCATAAAAATAATTTTTGAAATATTCCCAATATTTATGCAAATGAATTTGCACCAAATCCACTTTTGAAAATAAAAACAATCCAATACGACTCCATAATTAATCACACGAACAACCCGGTATATTATAAATTACACCTATACAATAATCAACCAACACAGAGCGGTCAAAACCAATACACATATTTTATGTAATAATTTCCGTAATAATCACATATTTAAATAATTCAAAAACACACGAGTCGTTATAGAAAGGGAAGCTAAGCCCAAGATATGTCGGACCTTTTGAGATCCTAAAGCGCGTTGGCAAAGTAGCTTACGAGTTAGCGTTACCACCGCACATGGAGCACATTCACAATGTTTTTCATATATCAATACTCAAGAAATATAATCCAGACTCCAGGCATGTAATAGAATATGAGCCAATAGAGCTTCTGGCAGATTTATCATATGTAGAGAGTCCGATAGAGATTCTAGAGGAGAGAGAGAAAGTATTGAGAAATAAAGTGGTAAAGTTAGTAAGAGTATTGTGGAGAAACCCAAAGGTTGAAGAGTCAACCTGGGAGTTAGAAGATGATATGAGAGAAAAGTACCCTCATTTATTTTCTTAGGAGATTCTGAGGACATAATCCTTTTAAGGGGGGAAGGATGTAATATCCGGGATATATCGTGTGATTATTTTGCTATTAAATAATTATTATGTGTGTTCAGTATCTATTCTGTGAGTTAATTGTTAAATGTTATCTGTACTTGGATATTCAAAAATAATATTAATTGAGTATTTTAATTTTTATATGTCCAAAATAAAACATAGATAATTGTCATATCTTCCTAATTATTTTTATGTTGATTTATGGATTTATAAGAATCATATGAAATTTCTAAAATCTTTTTCCGAGTATTTAAAACCTATTTTATAAAAACGGGAACCAACCGACGTCACCCGTTGTTACGTTTTTGGAACCCGAAACTCTTCCGAGAACTCCTTCCTAGCCTAATTGTAATATTCCGAGCATATTCCATGTTTCGACTTTTTTCGATCCGGCGTACGGTTTGTTCTGCGCGGGTCCCGGCGCAACATTTTCGATACAATATTCGTTTCGATAAATCAATAAAACCCGTATTTTCGATAAACAGGAGCTTTTTATTAAACTATCCCAATTATCACTTCGTAGTACGTGTAACCAGGCGCTGAGACCAAGACCGCAGTACAAATTGTACTGGTTTGGATAATTATCCCGAAAACCGATACCGTTTGGATCAGTTTTTATAAATAAACGTACTTTTTTATATCCGGAATGATCCAACGGGATACTAATTTTCCGTAATTATAAATAGCCTTTTACCGTATTTTATTTCGTATTAAAATCATTTACAGATAGTTAATTTTATAATTTTCAGAGAAAAACCCTAATTACATAAACTGTTCTAAGAATCAAACAGCAAAACGAAGGCGTTACCGATCTCTGTTTTCAAAGCTTGAGTAACCAAAACGAAGGATTTAAAGTGTTCTACCAGATTCTGAGCTTCGTTTTACTGCAGAAATCAAGGTTTATTTTCTATAATTTTATTTATTTTCGAATTAAATTTATTAAAAATATGATTTTTTTTGTTCGGATGATTGTTTGTATGATTTGATGATTGCATGTTGTAGAGCTTGTTTTCCTGATGATTTTGATATATTATACGTCTGATTTGGAGTTCAATAACATGCTCAAAAGTGGGTTTAATTTTCGAATTTCAAAATTAGGGTTTATAACCCGTATGAATGTTCTTAATTGAAATTTGGGGGTTTCTTATTCTGGAATAGATTGATATTGTGATATAGTGGATTGTAATCTCTGTGAAATTTGCAATCTATTCGGATAAGTTTCATGAATCACCGAGGTCTATAGAGAAGGGAGTTGTCTTTTGAAATTTTCCGAAGTTCGCCGGAAACTGGCAAACTTCACGGCCAAATTCCGGCCAACTCAGGGATGATTAGAACAATTTGTTGGCATGGTTGTAATCCTGGTAAAGTATAGATGTGATCTGGGGGTGTTGGTGGGGTGAGGACGTCGGGAACGTGTTCTCCGGCCACCCCTGTATTTTCCGGCGACGGGGCTGGAAAATTACAGTTTAGTACCTATAGTTTTGAAAACGATGCAGTTTGGTCCCTGAAGTTTCCAGAGTTTGCAAATTTAGGATTCCTGTTTTAAAAATATTTAAAAATCATATTTCCTATTTATTTTTATTATAAAAATTCGTTTTTAATTTCTGAAAATTCTAAAAGTTAGTATTTTAATTCCGAAAATTATTTTTAATTTAAAAATAAATCTGAATTAATTAGTTAATTAATTTCAGTTAATTTTTAATTGATTAATTGGTCAATTAATTCGAAAATTAATTGATTAATTGATTTAATTAATTATTAATAGATTTTAATTAATTACTTAATTAGATTTAATTATTTAAAAATGATTTAAAAATTCCGAAAAATAGTTTCGAGCTTTAAAATATTATTCTAAATTATTTTTAAGGCTCGATAATTATTCTAAAATTGTTTCAGAGCCAGAATTGGCCAACCGAACCCTGTTTTTAACCCGAAATTGATCCAACGACCCGTTTTAATTCCGAAAAATGTTTTAAAAAAATCATTTTAAATACCAGAAAGCCTATTTATGACCCGAGACTTCTTTATAAACGATATGTCATTGATTAAGTGATGTACTATGTGTTATACGTGACTTGTTGATTGACTATCGGTTTATATATTCGGCGTTTACTTGATTATTGCATAACTTTCAATCCGTTAATCAGATTTGGGTGAAACGAAGGGTAGATAGAAGTATGTGTTGAATAAAATCGTTTGAGTTGATTATTGATAGATGCTTATGATATGTGAGCGGAAGAGGCAAGACGTAGGAAAGGGAAACAGGTAGTTGAGGAGTAAGACGATTGTGATTGGAAGCGAGTACAGGATAGTAAGCTAATACCAGGCAAGTGTTCTGAACTTTCTCGAGATATTGTAGTACTTGATAGTCTTGTTGATATTGCAAGTGCTTTGAAGCACTGAAACCCAAACCCTGATTCCAGTTATTATTCTTGAGCCATGAACCTTATTCTTTCTATACCCTTGATTGTTGTATACCCAAACACGAACCTCAAGTATACGATATTTCTCCATAAATACATACAAACTAAATATTAAACACTAAACCAGATTGCTTACACATTCAAATCTTTGTATTTTATGCTGTGGTAGACCAAATCCTTGAAACCCTGAAACATTGATTCATTTTATCCAATTCTTTCATTACCTAGCATCCAAACTTTAAAAATACTCTGTTGATCCTTATGTAGATTAAAACCATTTCATTATGGAACATCAAATGTTGTTAATGATTCTGGTTATTGCTTATTATTGTTTATTCTGTTATTATGTTAGAATTGGATTGTTTTTATAAAATTGTGGACCAGATTCGTGGTCAGACCATATAATGGTCAAGTTAGGCTAATGTGTGCCTTGGATCCAGTAGTTAGAGCAGTGCTGTGTGCTTTGCTCGGGGTTAGTGCATGACTGATCAGCAGCCTAACCTTGGTTTTTAATATGAAAATATAATATCCAATTCTAAATCATAATCCATTGTTTACTTGATATCATAATCATTTTTACTTGATGATCATTATTCTCAGTTTCGTCATTGTGACTTGCTGAGCTAGTTAGCTCATTTGTGCGATATTGTTTCTGTTCTTTTCCAGTTAAGAAGGAACCAGTTGGTACCGCGGATCCCCAGTCCAACGCGAGAGCTAGGGGTTCAGGTTGATTGAGCTGAGCTAGTAGGCTTCTTTTGGGATAATTTAAGTCTGTAAAAGTTTGTAATAATGTTTAATACTCAGTTTTGAGTTTGGAATAGTTGGGATTTGAACGGTATGTAATATAAGTAGATGTGTGGCTTGTGCGCATTCTTTAACCTGTTGCGATCCGTGGTAGTTGGTAAGTAGGGTCACTGCATATTATGATTATCTTTATTATTATAAGCAGGTTATAAATAAGGCGTGTGTGTGGACCCCAAACTTCTGACCCGGGTTTGGAGGGCGCCACATCTTATGTCCATCTTGGGCTACTACCAGCCGTCCTCTGATTAGATCTATTATATTCTTGATCCTTTGGACTACTGCGGGTCCGAACATCTTGCGCTCTACAATCTTCATCCTAACATAAGGGAGATCGACATTGTCTTCCCTCAAGGATCTCATAAGGCGACATCTCGATAATGACATATGATCTATTGTCGTAAGAAAACTCAATCCGCAATAAATGATCATTCCAAATTCTTTCAAGTCTATTACACAGACTCTCATAATAGCTTCTAGCACTATAGCTTTTGCTTCTCAATACTCCTTCTTTTCTTGTTCATAGTCATTACTATCTTCCGTACATAATACTATACTGGTTACACTTTTGCTCGTTAGTATTCTATAACCTTTTAATAACCGTGTCAAACTTAGTATCATGAACACGTTAGATTCGGAATACCACCGCATTGATACTACTTCCTTTAGCTGCTTCCATCTTCGAAAGCTTGATCTATCGTATAAAAGTAAAAGATTTTATTAAGAGATCACTATGATCATGAACACTTGTTATATTGCATAGTTAGTACAGAAGGTGTCCAGCCTTTAGTACTTGACAAGTAATTAAACAATATGTGGTATCCTACTAGGCTTCTATCACACAGATAGATAGTCATTCGGCAATACCTCCCCTTCTGGAAGGGTTGTTCTTCTCAGCTTATACAAAATTAAAAGGAGAGAAAAGAACGAATTGAAGAGAATTGTATATGAAAAAATACTGCAACAAATATCTGGCTTGGAATCTACCTCTGAACTATAGAGGTTTGTCATAGGAGAATAAAACATACGTGTATATATATATATATCAACATCAAGTATTATAGCATCGCATTTCACGTGCCATAATATTTACTATTCCGTCCATCATTCCATGGATCCATGCTCTTGATCGAGCTCATAAACACTCACTTTTAAAACTCCCTCGACATCGAAACTCGAATAAGGGATTTCATTTTAGACATCATTGTTACTAGAATTTTATGCTTGCACTGCAACCTTCCTCGTATAGTAATATGACTCTATATTCATAAGAGGGAATAAATATATAATATGTAAATACTCTACTAGGTAGTCTATCAACTATCAATGATAACTTATATATCAACACGACCCCATTAGGGGTACTCAATCTCAACATCCATTCTAATACAACTCTCACGGCTGTAATTGGCTCATTACTCACAGAATCATTATTGCAATACTATGGTCCACCACTGACCTACTGTAGTCATTCATTTTCTATGAAATCTTAATAGCTAACCATACGGAGTCCATACATGTCGTATTGAATTCTTCTAAGGAGGCAACATAATCACCATTCCATGATTCATGAGGAACACTCCTGAACTTGGCGTACATATGACATGAAGCAGATAAAATTACAGAAGTATTTCAATAAAAGCAACGATAGCGGGCTAATACCATTATTAACCATATTTCTTTACTGGGAGACATGAAGCTCAAAGGTTCATTTAGTCCTTTCGTAACATGCTCCTGGCTTATCTCCAGATAGGACCTTCTAAGATACCCGCTCACGGCGATTACATGAATTAAATCTTTACCAAACTACTATTACGGTTGAGTACCGCACAGTCATCAGAAGGAATGTCAATCTTTCACACCATAATACAACCTTCACAGAATTAACCATTATCACTATATTCCTTTGGCACGAGCGCCGATAATTGTCCTCTTACACTTAAAGTGTTGGCCACCTCTTTGGCGTTTCCTGATAGTAAAATTTCCTTACAATCAATGTCATTTTAACCACCTCCAACTAAATTTTCTACCTCATTTCAATCACTGCTTATGTGAAAATGCTTCTCTTAAGTCCTGGTGAGAAAAAAAATTACCATTTTTCCATAAGTCATTGCCTTAGTCATTAGATGTGAACATTGCCACAACTGACTCTCGATCATACTTAGGACGTCTCTTATCTTGGGTCCTTCTTGTTTTCCCCAATCTCGACCCTCATTGGATCGATCTATACTTTCTTATGGTTTAACACGTGCCCCACCTGTCATTATTATAATTACGTCATATTTTCTTCATCAAAATTTCTATTCTTGAGAACTTTGAATATTACCTTTCTCCTTGTAAAACCTCTAAGGTTATCCTTAAATCCTTCATCAGGTACACCCTAGGCACAGGGTATATCAAGATACCATTTACTAATACCAGAATCATTGTCTATAGAGTTCTACAAACTTTCTCCACTGATCTTTAAATATTGTTGTTGCCTTAATCCTTCATTCCATACTATCAAAACTCATATTGTCCCTATTAAGGGTGAAATGCCAACCTTTATGCATTCCCCTAGGGTTCATCTCAAGTTATCGAAGTTATATCCTTAATTCCACCTTTAAAGAGGTACTTGCATCCTTCCATGGATAAATCAAGTCATATATCCTTGATAGATTATCATATTCAATCATTCCCACCCAGATAGTCTATACCAATTTCACAATAGCATCCTTATTCAAACTGAGGTCAACACATATGGCCTTCAAAAGATAACAATGGTTACCCGCTTTTCTTTCCTAATTTGGTAATGACAACAGGGATGTCCTGGAAGATATTGGTCATGTTCAACGTGAACTTCTTCTTAATAAATCCTTATTTACTTTTGTTGTTTATCTCAACAGTCATCTCAATGTTGAGATATCTTTCATACCCGGTGTCTTCCTTTCTGGGTATCATGCCCCCGGTCTTACACTTCACATTCTTGAAGGTCACTTCCTTCATCCAATTTTCCTAATTTCTTACTTTCTTGTCTTCTCAGTCTATCCGCGTCTCATTGTTTATCCTTAAAACTATCTCAAGGTTTCCTCAAATTCTCCCAACTTAAAGGGGTACAATATATATATATATATCTCTTATGCCTTCAACCATCAACTTTAACTCATGGTGAATCACCCTTATCCTGATGATTACATACTTTTCTATTTCTATTGCTATGAGTCTTTAGGGTTTCCTCATACCTAACTCCCTTATCACTTCTCAACTCTATTTTCTTTATATCCCTTTATACTCCTTCCCTTTTCAGTCTTTTATTTTCGTTTCTATTACAACCATTACATGAACCAACACAACATAAGCATTGATTTCAAACATCCCGTCATTCTGGATTCGTGTCCTCAGAATGAATCTTGACAACTTTTACAACTTAGATTCATAACTCATCATACTCGTCCGCTTTTGTTTTGGCTCTAAAGCTTTTACACTACCTCCATAACTATGGGAAGTACTTTCCCGAAAACAATTATCTGAACTTTAATCAGTTTATTATAACCTCTGGCTCTGTGCCTTTCTTGGCCTTTCACCAACGGGTGGCCTCTCTCTTAGGAGGGTAAGTGACAAAAAAATAGTCTTTTGTGCTTCGTCAATCATTTAGAATCTCAAATGATTCATACATTTCCTTTAGCCAGGCTCTTGCCTCAACTGGGTCAACATGTTCCTTGGAACTCTGAGAGCTTAGCGACTTAAAGGTCATGAAAGGATTTCCTACCGCATTATCTCCTCAAGGTGGTGGTTGGGGATAATAGTCTAAGTTCTGTCTAGAAAAGACCATAAATTATCGTATAGGAGTACCGTCTCGGGTCTCCTTTCCTTACTCGACTTCTGTTTCCTTAGTCTGAACATTCCCTCCTCCTCCCCATAATCAAGGTCATCCTACATATTTTAAATCCTCATTTTCCACTTCATTATGTTATGGGTTCCTTCTATCTTGATGGCGACCTCCCTGACTATCACGTTCAGGGTTTGCTCTAAATCTTATTCCTCAAACTAGCTTTCATCTAAGATCTCATCTTTAAGCTCTTGAACATTTGGAACCCAAATTCTGTAGGAATACCTCATTATTCCCTTATCATCTTTCTCGGTATTAATCTCTTATCTATTTGTTGGCTCTCTGCCTTCATTCATCACTTTTTCTGGCACAATATGTTCTTTTCCAATAATTCGGGCTGAATTGCAATCTCAAACAGCTTTTCGATACCGGCTCCGGTTACCTTCACTTTTATTTCCATTTTCTCAAAATCTCTTATAAACTCTCCCAAAGACATTATCATCTTGAGTCTCTCCTTTTTACTAAGGGCATCAGCCACCACATTGGCTTTCCCCGAATGATAAAGAATCTCCCAATCATAATTCTTGATTAGCTCTAACCGCCTCCTCTGGCGTATATTGAGCTCTTTCTACGTAAAAATGTACTAGAGCTCCTATGGTTTGTGTAAATCTTGCACTTCTCTCCATACAAGTAGTGCCTCCAATCTTTAGGGAAAAACTATTGCCACGAGCCCAAGCTCATGGGTGGGGATATCGAATTTTATATTCCCTTAATTGTCTTGACGCGTACGCGATTACCTTGTTGTGCTGTATAAGAAGCACCCTAATTCCTTATGTGAAGCGTCACTACACATCACAAAATCTCCTTTTCCATCCAACAATGCCATCATAGGGGTCGTCACCAATCTTTGCTTCAGTTCTTGAAAGTTGTTCTCGTATTTCTCTGTCCATTCGAACTTCTCAGTCTTACGAATAAGCGCGTTAAAGGGGCTACTTATAACGACCCGTGTATTATTGAATTATTTAAATATGTGATTATTACGGAAATTATTAAACCAAATATGTGTATTGGTTTTTACCACTATGTGTTGTTTGATTATTATCTATGTGTGAACTATGATGTATCGGGTTGTTCGCGTGATTAATTAAGGAATTGTATTGAATTGTTTCACTTTTAAAGTGGATTCAATGCAAAATTATTTGTACAAATATTAGAAGTGTCTCTAAAATTGTTTTTATGGTTTTATAATTATAATAATTATTTTTAGGATTTTATAAAATTGAGAAATCAATATTTTATTAATTATTTATCCTTAAATGATTTTCTAATTGCTTTTATTTGTAAAATCCATATATAATTCTAGAATTCTTCAAAAATTATGAAACTCATACTTATTTAAGTTTGGAATATTCCGAGAATTTTAAAATTTATTTTGGAAATTTTCGGGATTTATTCTACCCGCGCATTGTTTCGTTTATTTGTTGAACGCGGGTATAAAGTGCATTTTAGAAATTATTTTAAAATTATGAAATTTACATTTTTATTTACTTCGGGATATTTCTAGCATTTTAAGACTATTTTCGTGATTTTCTGGATTTGTTTTAAGTGCGACTCGGTTCACTAATTATGAAATACGGGTACGAGTTATGTTTCAAAAATGCTCTAAAAATTATGAAAACCTTATTTTATTAGTTTCGGGATATTTATAAAATTTTAAGGATATTTTGGGGTCATCTGGATTAATTTTCATTTCGCAAGTTGTTCCGTTAAGAGATTAAAGGCGATACAATATTGGGTTCCCAGTTAAAAAATGGACACGTGGTAAACTCTTACAGCCTCCTGTGCCACGCGTCAGTAGGAAAGAAAAAAAATAAAATAAAATAATAAATAAATAAATATTGCAAAACAGACACAAACATCTCATATCTCTTCCACAAAATCTCTCTGTATCACTCTCTCTCAGTCTCTTTTCGATCTCTCCTTCGATTCTTTTGTTTCTTCCCTGTGGTGTTGTCGCGTATGCCCGGCGATTCCCTGTGTTTCTTTCTGATTGCCGCCTATGGGTTTTCCGGCCGCCGCCGGATTTCTTCCGGTTGGGTGGTCTGCGTAGTTGCGCGCGTGTATAGAAGTGTGTGTCTTGTTGGTGTTTCCGCCCCACTCTTTCTTTTCCCCGGTGATTACCTTTGTTCCACCCCGTTGTTCTTTGTTTATCTCCGACTGTGTGCTGTCTGCGGTTGTTGGCGCGTGATACGCGTGTATCGTGCTGTGTTAATTGATTTTTCATTTATTTATTAACTGAACTTTTGATTTTGTTTGCAAATCGTTTGATTAACAATTCATGAAATAAAATAATTGTTGTGCATAATTATAGAATTTAATCGATGAAATTTACGAAGGATGTCCGATGTAATTGGAAACCCGTGAATTTTATCGCCGTCGGCGATGAGCTTCGGTGAGCCGACGGTGGACGGTGATGAATTTATTCTGAGTCCTAATACGAATAAAAAATATAAAATGCGAATAAGAGTAATAGTTAAATAATATCGGTGATTGGGATTCGTGCAATTGGATTGTGATTTGGATTGTCATTGTAGTTTTTGTGAATTGATTTGACGTCAATATTGTGTTCGACGGGTAGCCCAATAAACAAAGGAGGCGATGCCCGATTTTCGGGAAACTGAACTATGTAAATACATGAACGTATCCGATGATTATCGGGACGTCAAGTGACTATATATGGTATATCTGTGTGTTTTATACGAAACTTGATTGTGTGATGTGATAAAATACTTTGCCAAATCGATAACCCTGATTTCATAAAATAAAGAATATATGTATTTTCCAAAAACGAACATCGAACCGATCTTCGAGATTTTGAACCCTATTTGTTGCGTGTGTTAATATAATATTCATAATTACGAGTCGGGTTTGAATATCGTTGGGTAAGAACTTGTATCGAGGATATGTCAAGCATACCTAGACGTCTAACGTAGGGTATTTCGACCTTGTAGGTTATAATCGGGAACTTGTAAGTGGACGATGGACTAGAGATGACCTGGTAGTCGGTCGACGAGCTCAATAGAGTTTCAACAGGAAAACTTAAGTATCAAAGTCGAATCCAATGGGATCTAGTGATTGGACTTTAGAGCCTGAGCGGCAGAGTCGGCTCAGAGTTGATCAATAATAGTTGTAAAGCCTTGTAAGGCAAGTATTTCTGAACTTTTCTTCAAGATATATTATCAATGTTTTCGAACTATTTTATAACATGTCGCTATTATTCAAAATAACTCTTGTTTACATTGCAAGTGCATTAAATTATTTACCCTTGAATCCCTGATTTTTCTTGATCTTGAGCCGTAAGCCTTGTTCTTTGTAAACCATCCTTTGTTGATCCTCAGACACCAAACCACACAAATATGATATTATTTCCCAAATGGTTAACTAGCAAACACCAAGCACCAGAAGAAGATGGTTTGAAAACACATAAACTTTTATACTCCGATCATTCTTATTAACATCAAGGAACCATATCCTGAAAAATCATTACTGGTTTGATACCTGACCCTTGTACAAACTGAAAACCGTTTCTCATACATACCCTGATATACCTTTGAGATATCCATGAGTTTTCTTATGTTTTTATGCAAATGTTTAACCATCATCGATTATGATCTTGTTTTATTGAATCATATTGTTATCATACTGAACTGCTTTAGGATTGGATAGTTTTAATATATGTGGACCAGATTCGTGGTCAGACCATACCAATGGTCAAGTTAGGCCAATGTGTGCCTTGGATCCAGTAATTAGAGTAGTGCTGTGTGCTTGCTCGGGGTTAGTGCGTGACTGATCAGCAGCCTAACCTTGGTTTTTAAAACTTAAAATGAATATCCAATTCTAATGAATAGTTAAAAAGAAACTTGATTCCTTTGAATCATCTCATTTAATCATGGTTTAACCTCAATTATCGTTATCATGACTTGCTGAGCTAGATAGCTCACCCTTGCAATTTTTTATATATATTTTACAGTTGAAAAGAATATGAATGATAGTGAAGTTCCTCAGTCCAAAGTGCGGGCTAAGGTTCCAGTCGAGTTGGATCGAGCTAGCAGAAGTTTCATGCGGTAAAGAGATAGTCAGATTGTAAGAATGATTTTGTTATCAATTATAAGTTAAATTGGTTGGGATTTGGTACGATGTAATAATTAAGGTTGTGGCTTATTTTCATACTTTAACCTGTTGCGATCCGTCGTTTGGTGAAGCAGGGTCATTATAAATAATATTTCTTATACAGGTTGATATATTGTGTTTGTGTTGTGGACCCCAAACTTCTGACCCGGGTTTGGAGGGCGTCACAGGTTGATATCAGAGCCACAGGTTATAAGTCACTGAAACAAGCCTAGATTGTCGGGATTGGGTAGAGGGTTAGGATTAGGAATAGGAGATAGAAAGATAAGACGTTGTGAGGTTGAGTGCGATTGCATAGTAGGTCTTCGGCATGGTTCGTGTTGCGATTCGGGATTCTCAGCTTGCGACGTGAATTCCAGACAACGGAAATGGCAGATCTTGATTTCCTGGTGTCATTTGATTATTTGGAGCTTTCCGTTCGAGGATCGCCATCTTCTCTTAGATTGGAATTGCACCTTATTCCTCCACCAGTATTAATGGCACTATCTTCTGTTATAACGGTTGCACTTCTTCAAGCTATTCTACGCTACTTTTCCATCTTTTGATATCAGATTACCTATTCAAGAACCTCCATCTGTTTATTCTTGTTTTACTGGACATTCGGCCGTGAGCGTATCTCTTTAGTTTACCATACATCCTGTTCTATACCCCCAGTTTAGAACTTGTCCTATGAAGCGATTGTACCTACGAGGATGGATTCGAGAGCTATAGTAAATGGTGAGCATTTGAGATATAAATAAAGGTGAGAAGAAGTTTAGAGAGGAGATTTAAGTGTTTCAGGGGATAGCTGTTATCGGGCTAAAAGAAGCCATTAGTGACTAAGCCACCCGTGAATAATTACGGGATGAATTAGATGAATCTTGAAAGAGTTAGAGAGAAAGGTATAAATCTGGAATTTTGGTGGAATTAAATGATGGTGCTATGATAAATGCGATATGTAAAGTAGTGTTGTGATGTGATACGAGCTAACTTTGTTCTATGAAATAGACTTGTTGACTATTGAGTAACCTGTTCTACTTAACTACTGCAATGACAATATTGGGAGTATTACCAGTATGGGAGCCTTGATGTGAAGCTACGAATAAGATAATGTGCGACAACAATTGAAGTTTCGTCGATTAAGGAGGGTAAGTGGACACGATGAAGGAGATAAGGTAGATTGAAGTGAGCGGACCTTTATGTGATTGTTTCTTTAATTTGGTACCTTGTTATAGGTCGGAAGGACAACAACCAACTCATATAGTAAGGACAACCAGGTTTATAATTTTCCAAATTTTTTAAACAAGTTTTCGAAAAAGATTTTCTTTACAAATTTCTAAAAGCCTTTTCGAATAAAATGATTTTTAAACATTGGTTGTCAAGTTACTATTTGAGTTTCTTGTTTGTTAGGAAGCCCGGATTACCTGGAGGGATGTTGTTTCAGACTTAGTATTGCTAATTTCGAGAACGAAGTAACCTATGATTATGAAGGAGTTGATTATTCCTAATAGTATAGTGCAAGTATTGTTTGATAAAATTTACAACAGAATCAGCGTACGGAGTAACTATACTTTCAATTACTAGGACTATCAGAGTTCAAAAAATTCATTAATTTAACAGAAGCCGGAGCGTGATCGAAGAAGATTGGAAAGATCTCCAGATCTCTCTAAAAGCAGAATATTATTAACAAAAGGATCGTTATGTCGAATGGTATATGGTTATTCTAAATTAAAAGAGGAATCTTGAAGTTATAGGAACGCCAGTATGATCGAATTATTAGGGTATTATAAGTGTAAGTGCGATGTTAAAGACGCAAAACTTAGAAAGTAAGAATTCATTATAATGCTTGGTTTGCGAAGACATTTCAGTGGACTTTCTAAAGTTGTTATATGACGCGATTGGGATATGATCGAACGAGCTCAAAAGATGAATACAAATAAAATGTGGATGGTGACCAATGGTATTGTTCTTGCCTTCAATATTACAGCATATATTTCTATTCAATTCCTAACAATGTATGAACTTCTTTTCTTAAATAAGTTCTTTGCTATGATATCAAAAAGGAGGATATTGCATTCCTTTCAAATTTATTTGCTTCCCTCAAGTCTTGTTTTCTAATTGGGACAAACAGTGTTATGGTGAGACACTTTGTCAAAATGACGAAGAGTCGGGTGGGACGCCACCTAATCATGTGTTGTATGCCATATGGTATGAAAGACTGGCCATCTTAAGTACCAATGTGGTTGTCTCATTCATATTCAAATCCTTATTTCATCTTTCTTTTCAACTCTAATTTTATGGAATTTCGAATCCTTTTAGTCGTTTCGTTGTACTGTCGTTCTTTGCAAGAAGTTTTCAAACAGAAATCAACGTATCCTGAATCAAGTGGACGAAGTTCCATCTACATCTTATGTATGGGAAGGAAATACGGGCACCTGGCGAGGATTGAAAATCACTAGTCCCAGTGAAGAATCCACTAAGAATCAAGGGAATCTACTCCAATAAGGAATACGTTTTCGAGAACGAGAATATACGGTTTTTCTGAAAAATAATATGTTATTCAGAATACGGACGTGATGATATGGATGATCAGGGTGAATACCTTATGCGTTAAAGTATTAAAAGATGTGAGAGAAACCTAATTGTTTATCCCTCAAAGTTTTGTTGATAAGATGAATTACCTTGTTGAATTGATAAGATTGTGATTAAAGGACTAGCAAGTCAAGAACGTGTAGTTGTTAAATAAGTGAGTACCAATGGTGAAATTGAGATTCCTGGCAATAAGTTGTGTAGAATTGATATCCTGGAAGATAAGAGGATTTGATATTATTCTAAGGAATGGATTGACTACTAAAGCGTGATGTCCAGACAGACCGTCGTGACGAAAAGATAATTCTGAGGATGCCAAATGAGAAGGTGAGGAGGTTCAGAAGATGAAAGAAGGTAACGAATTTGTTAATGATAATTGCGGTGATCAAGATATGAGCTTTATGGTGATTATGGAATATATAAAAGTCGAAAGCAAACAAAATATGAAGATTTATAGTAATTAAGGAGTTTCAAGATATGTTTTTGGATGAGTTATCAACATTTCCTTCGGATATAGAAATTGAGTTCGTGACTGATTTAGCACCTGAAATGAAGCCGTGTCCAAGGCCCCGCACAGAATGGCGCCATTTAAAGTGAAGGAGTTAGCAAAGTAAATGCAAGAAATGCTAGAAGAAGAAGCGATTAGACCTGGGGTACCCCATAAGGTGCACCGGTATTCATTGTTAATAATAAAGATGGAAGTATGTGATTATGCGTCGACTAGCAAGAGCTCAACAAGTTTACTATCAAGAACAAGTATTTGTTACCTTGACCCAATGATTTGTTTGATTAAACGAAGGAAGCAAAGTACTTTTATAAGACTGATTTAAGACTTGGTATTTCACCAATTAAAGATTAAACCTATGGATATATCAAAGATAATTTTCAGAACCAAGTATTGTTCTCGTATTGTCATCTGGATTAACCAATATACCAGTGATATTGAACTTGATAGACAGAATCTTTAAGGAATATCCGAGTAAGCTATAGTTGTGATACCTAAAGTCAACGGAGGACCATGCAAAGCATTTAATGATGACTGGGAAGTTGAAGAAGAAAGAAGTTGTACGACATATAGTTCTTAGTATAAATAGTTAATGTAGAGAAGATCGAAAGAGATTCAGCAGAAGTTAAAATTACTATGAATGAAAAGAGACCAGAAACACCAACAAAAGTAAGAAGTTTTATCATGGGTCGGTTACTATTGGAAATTGGTGCAAGATTTCTTGAAAGTTGCAATATCTTAGACGAAACTAACCAAGAAAAGCAAGAAGTTTTGTGAAATGGAGAAGGGTGAAGGGAAAGTTTTGCGGAGTTAAGTGAAAGAATAGTTTCAGCACCGGTTTTATCAATTTAAAAGTATCAAGGAGGTTTGGTAGTTTATAGTGATGCTTCTCATTAGGGAATAGGATGTGTGTTGATGTAGCATAATAGAGTTATTGTATATGCATCCAGACAACCGAAACCTTATGAGCAGAAGTATCCTACCCATAATTTGGGGTTAACAGTAATAATATTCATTTTGAAAGATTTGGGAAACATGATATGTATGGAGAAAGGTATAAGATCTATACGGGCCATAAGAGGTTGAAGTATGTATTCACGAGGAAAAGCAAAGATAGAGGAAAGCAATAACGTACATAGAAACTATACCGGAAGAATTTTCTAGGGAATTTTAGAAGTTGGAATTGAGAGTCAGAGTTTATAATCCAAACAGGAGCAAGGATGGATAGTATGACCTTTCAGTCAAAATTGTTAAGAGAAAGATAAGGATATATCAAAAGAAGATAATGGATCACGATGTTAGCAGTATTGAGAGGAAATTTATGCGCCCAGGAGAACGATCACGATATCCCCAGGTTTTCTTCCAGCACTTGGAAGTTACAAGTAGAAAATTAAGAAATGAGATGCCACAGGGAATTCATAGTATAAAATATATACTCTACTGAAGAGATGCCAAAATATATACAAATAAAATAAAAACAGCGATAACCAGGTATAAGAAGGGTATTTCAAAATGGATTAGAAAGTGGTGGACACGTCAAAGAATTAAGGTGAACTATTGAAGGCCTAATGGATAAGGCAGACCCAGGGAATGGTCTTACAAGAAGTGAATCGTGAAACGTACCAGTGATGTTCATGGAGAAAAGGAATGAAATTATAAGAATATGTACTGATTATCGGGTGTTTAACAAAACAACGAATATGGAGAAGTGAGACTCTATAAAGAATGGATTGCCTATAAAACCTAATCCAAGAAGTGTATTAGATCTCGGGGATTAACTTAAGATCCGACCTGAGAACATATCAGAGATTACGATTGAAGTGAGTTAAGAGCATAGCAAGCTTTGGTGATATTATGTGAAATAACAAGTGTATCAGGTGACTATAAGGAATTAAGGATCATGGTGTATAAGGAGTACTTGAATAAGCAAACTATATTTATTGATCACATCCTTAGTTACTCAAAGAATAAGAAAGTCTGCATGGAATGCCCAAGAATTTTTCTCTAAGGATTCGAAGGAAAACAACTATGCGTTAAGTTTTCAAGAACGAAATTTTGACTAAGGTTAGCAAAAGGTTCTGAATTAATCCCTTAACAACTATCTAAGCAAAGCCGTATGATAACAAATGCCCTATACCGACAGGAAGAGTTGGATGTAATTAAGACTACCAAGGAATTAATAAATGAATTGGAAAGAGTGAAATTTGAAGTTCAAATACTTAAAGGTGATAATACGTGAATATATGAGATTACTTTTCAGCTTTAACTAATAAAAAGGAGTAAGAAATGTTTAAATATTTGGAAACCAGGTTAAAAATGAGCAGCGCCTATCATCCTAAAATGGAGAGTCAAAGCACGAAGGTGATTTAAGAAATATAAGATATGTTGAGAAGTTGAGTTTTAAGGAAACACGGGAATGAATAGTTATCATTGATGTCAGCTTTGGAATGCTACTTTATCAAGATTCATGTGAACGCAAGTGTAGATCCTCATTTTTATTGAGATAAAGTGAGAAAAAGAAAGTTGTCAAATTCTAAATTAATTCAGCATACCAAGAGCGAAGTAATATTGATTGAAGCAGCTCGGAATAGACAAAGAAAAAAGACGAAATTATATCGAGAAAGAGTATGAGTATAGAAACAGGACCAGTCTTGTTAGTAAAAGTGTCGTCTTGAAAGAGATTGGATAAGTTTGAGTAGAAGGGACAAGCTAAGTCCTAAAATTAGTGAACCATTCGAGGTATCGAAAAATATAGATAAATGATATGACCCTCGCACCCGTGTGTGCACCTAGTGTATTTTACTTGTCAATGTTAAAGTAATAAGTATTGGGCTTGAATTAAGTGATTGAGCAGGAGCCAATGGGGCTCTTGTCCAAGTTGTTCTACATATAGTGATCAATCCAAATTCTTGATCGTCAAAGACAAGTCCTTGGGAATGAGTGCATACTTATTGTAAGTACGTTTGAACCCTCGAGTAGAAGGGTCTACTTAGAAATTAGAGTCAGATATGCTTGACAAATATCCTCACTTGTTTAGTTAGACAAGATTCTGAGGACAGAATCTTTTTAAGGGGGGGAGGATATAACGACCCGTGTATTATTGAATTATTTAAATATGTGATTATTATGGAAATTATTAAACCAAATATGTGTATTGGTTTTTACCACTATGTGTTGTTTGATTATTATCTATGTGTGAACTATGATGTACCGGGTTGTTCGCGTGATTAATTAAGGAATTGTATTGAATTGTTTTACTTTTAAAGTGGATTCAATGCAAAATTATTTGTACAAATATTAGAAGTGTCTCTAAAATTGTTTTTATGGTTTTATAATTATAATAATTATTTTTAGGATTTTATAAAATTGAGAAATCAATATTTTATTAATTATTTATCCTTAAATGATTTTCTAATTGCTTTTATTTGTAAAATCCATATATAATTCTAGAATTCTTCAAAAATTATGAAACTCATACTTATTTAAGTTTGGAATATTCCGAGAATTTTAAAATTTATTTTGGAAATTTTCGGGATTTATTTTACCCGCGCATTGTTTCGTTTATTTGTTGAAATCGGGTATAAAGTGCATTTTAGAAATTATTTTAAAATTACGAAATTTACATTTTTATTTACTTCGGGATATTTTTAGCATTTTAAGACTATTTTCGTGATTTTCTGGATTTGTTTTAAGTGCGACTCGGTTCACTAATTGTGAAATACGGGTACGAGTTATGTTTCAAAAATGCTCTAAAAATTATGAAAACCTTATTTTATTAGTTTCGGGATATTTATAAAATTTTAAGGATATTTTGGGGTCATCTGGATTAATTTTCATTTCGCAAGTTGTTCCGTTAAGAGATTAAAGGCGATACAATATTGGGTTCCCAGTTAAAAAATGGACACGTGGTAAACTCTTACAGCCTCCTGTGCCACGCGTCAGTAGGAAAGAAAAAAAATAAAATAAAATAATAAATAAATAAATATTGCAAAACAGACACAAACATCTCATATCTCTTCCACAAAATCTCTCTGTATCACTCTCTCTCAGTCTCTTTTCGATCTCTCCTTCGATTCTTTTGTTTCTTCCCTGTGGTGTTGCCGCGTATGCCCGGCGATTCCCTGTGTTTCTTTCTGATTGCCGCCTATGGGTTTTCCGGCCGCCGCCGGATTTCTTCCGGTTGGGTGGTCTGCGTAGTTGCGTGCGTGTGTAGAAGTGTGTGTCTTGTTGGTGTTTCCGCCCCACTCTTTCTTTTCCCTGGTGATTACCTTTGTTCCACCCCGTTGTTCTTTGTTTATCTCTGACTGTGTGCTGTCTGCGGTTGTTGGCGCGTGATACGCGTGTATCGTGCTGTGTTAATTGATTTTTCATTTATTTATTAACTGAACTTTTGATTTTGTTTGCAAATCGTTTGATTAACAATTCATGAAATAAAATAATTGTTGTGCATAATTATAGAATTTAATCGATGAAATTTACGAAGGATGTCCGATGTAATTGGAAACCCGTGAATTTTATCGCCGTCGGCGATGAGCTTCGGTGAGCCGACGGTGGACGGTGATGAATTTATTCTGAGTCCTAATACGAATAAAAAATATAAAATGCGAATAAGAGTAATAGTTAAATAATATCGGTGATTGGGATTCGTGCAATTGGATTGTGATTTGGATTGTCATTGTAGTTTTTGTGAATTGATTTGACGTCAATATTGTGTTCGACGGGTAGCCCAATAAACAAAGGAGGCGATGCCTGATTTTCGGGAAACTGAACTATGTAAATACATGAACGTATCCGATGATTATCGGGACGTCAAGTGACTATATATGGTATATCTGTGTGTTTTATACGAAACTTGATTGTGTGATGTGATAAAATACTTTGCCAAATCGATAACCCTGATTTCATAAAATAAAGAATATATGTATTTTCCAAAAATGAACACCGAACCGATCTTCGAGATTTTGAACCCTATTTGTTGCGTGTGTTAATATAATATTCATAATTACGAGTCGGGTTTGAATATCGTTGGGTAAGAACTTGTATCGAGGATATGTCAAGCATATCTAGACGTCTAACGTAGGGTATTTCGACCCTGTAGGTTATAATCGGGAACTTGTAAGTGGATGATGGACTAGAGATGACCTGGTAGTCGGTCGACGAGCTCAATAGAGTTTCAACAGGAAAACTTAAGTATCAAAGTCGAATCCAATGGGATCTAGTGATTGGACGTTAGAGCCTGAGCGGCAGAGTCGGCTCAGAGTTGATCAATAATAGTTGTAAAGCCTTGTAAGGCAAGTATTTCTGAACTTTTCTTCAAGATATATTATCAATGTTTTCGAACTATTTTATAACATGTCGCTATTATTCAAAATAACTCTTGTTTACATTGCAAGTGCATTAAATTATTTACCCTTAAATCCCTGATTTTTCTTGATCTTGAGCCGTAAGCCTTGTTCTTTGTAAACCATCCTTTGTTGATCCTCAGACACCAAACCACACAAATATGATATTATTTCCCAAATGGTTAACTAGCAAACACCAAGCACCAGAAGAAGATGGTTTGTAAACACATAAACTTTTATACTCCAATCATTCTTATTAACATCAAAGAACCATATCCTGAAAAATCATTACTGGTTTGATACCTGACCCTTGTACAAACTGAAAACCGTTTCTCATACATACCCTGATATACCTTTGAGATATCCATGAGTTTTCTTATGTTTTTATGCAAATGTTTAACCATCATCGATTATGATCTTGTTTTATTGAATCATATTATTATCATATTGAACTGCTTTAGGATTGGCTAGTTTTAATATATGTGGACCAGATTCGTGGTCAGACCATACCAATGGTCAAGTTAGGCCAATGTGTGCCTTGGATCCAGTAATTAGAGTAGTGCTGTGTGCTTGCTCGGGGTTAGTGCGTGACTGATCAGCAGCCTAACCTTGGTTTTAAAACTTAAAATGAATATTCAATTCTAATGAATAGTTAAAAAGAAACTTGATTCCTTTGAATCATCTCATTTAATCATGGTTTAACCTCAATTATCGTTATCATGACTTGCTGAGCTAGATAGCTCACCCTTGCAATTTTTTATATATATTTTACAGTTGAAAAGAATATGGATGATAGTGAAGTTCCTCAGTCCAAAGTGCGGGCTAAGGTTCCAGTCGAGTTGGATCGAGCTAGCAGAAGTTTCATGCGGTAAAGAGATAGTCAGATTGTAAGAATGATTTTGTTATCAATTGTAAGTTAAATTGGTTGGGATTTGGTACGATGTAATAATTAAGGTTGTGGCTTATTTTCATACTTTAACCTGTTGCGATCCGTCGTTTGGTGAAGCAGGGTCATTATAAATAATATTTCTTATACAGGTTGATATATTGTGTTTGTGTTGTGGACCCCAAACTTCTGACCCGGGTTTGGAGGGCGTCACACTACTATTTTACGAACTTGAACGAACCTACGGTAGTAACCGGCCAATCCTACCTCTGATAGTCGCCCTAACCATAGTCATCAATTCCTCAGTGGTCCTTTATTCATTCTTGTCAGGATCCTCCACGAGATTCTTCTCAGCAATAATCCCTTCTAGGACAACATCCTCAACCGCTACATCCTCAATATGAACATCATCCGGTCCCGTGTTAGGACGCTCTATCGGATCCATAATCTGATCACCAATAAGTAATAAAACATCATCGCGTTGTTGTTCCTCAACCTCAGGGTTCGGAGTCCCGCTACCATATACGATAACGAACTACGCTTCTATCACGATATTTATAAGGGTTCCCATAAGGGTTTTAACTGTCAGTACTACGTTAGGTAGTCCGACTATGAACTTGGCAAGAGTTCTTATTATCTTAGTGAACTTATTATTTTAACGTCATATCATCTCTGAGGTTTATAACGCTTAGCTCTGATACCATTTCTGTAACACCCCCAAATCCGGGGTCGGGGATCCGGGTTGTCATGAGTTCCATTTCCCTTAATAACACCCAATCTTAATAAACAATCAACTACTCCGTACTGTGACCCCAAAATAAACACACACCACAAATTATAGTCTCAGAGGTGAATATCCAAAAATAACATGAGTCATTTTATTCCACAATTATATGCCATTACACCTTAAAAGGGTTTCTGAATAAATTTATATTTCTTTGCCATTATTACAATTCATAAAGATACATAAGTCTGGTACATCAAAAGTTGAAAGCCTAGCCTATTGGTAGTTCCTACCTCAGCTACAGCGACATCAACGCCTATAGGAAACTGCGGAACGTTTCCTATCCGCTTGCGAATTGGGAGCTTGGTCCTGTTCATCTTGTATATCTGATGTTGTGTGATGAAAGAAGAAAGCAAGGGTGAGCAACAAGCCCACCGAAATAGTATGTATAATAATTTACAATATATGAGCATTCTCATCATACTCAAGAAAGTCTTGGTTGATAAGAAATGAACCAAGTTGATATCTTAACGCGACCAAGTCACAAAATATTTAGTATATACATATATACTTTTCAAAATCTTTGAAATACTCTGCCAGGCATAATATACACAGAGTTTCAGTTTATAAATATATAAAAATATCATTGCAAGGTGATCTCATATATCTAACCTTGTCTCAACATTTTTCTGAAAACCTTTGTCATTCATAAGATAATCATTAACTAGATATAAGTTAAAAAGATGAAGTTACAAGATACTCCAATATACTTATATCTTTTTCGAATACTACTTGAACTACCACCATTCTGAAAGGAATATGTCCTAAGTCCAATCATGTATTAGGATTTAGGAATAACTTTTTTATGTAATCTATTTTGATTTCATTGATATTAATAAAAGACTTGTTTTGTTTTTATTACGGGCTCTATCTATTTAAGTGTTTAAATAAGATATACCATAGTTTTGAGTAAAGCTTTTTATGGATTATGATGAGATCATAATAGTGAGACCTAAAAAGATGATAACTCTAAACTTAAATAGTTCCTGGTCGTAGGATTACTAACTGGTAATTAATAATCCGCAGAGATCGGTACATACTATGCTTGCTTCATTATGAAGGATGTCTGTTCTCATAGACATTTGTGTGGTGACACTATAGCTAGTATGTAGGTGCTTATTATGGAATAAGTTCACTGAACATGACTCGCACAGCTGAACAACTGATGGAGTTCACTCACGTGTCAGCAGTTGTTCACATAGTGATAGTTGTACAAGTATCCTTAGACTTGAGGTCATCATAGTCATCTTGTGTACACTGAACTATGTTTTGGTTTAGTTCTTAGTCTCCAGGGACAATTATTAGGGCTCTTCTGGGTATAGAAATTTGTACACGAAGATAGTGTATGATCAATAAAGGATCTACCCCTTCCAGTGAAGGAAGCGAATGTTCAAGGCTGATCCACTTATGCTAGTTCAGGAATTTCTGGCCAGAGTAAATGAAATTAGAAAGGAGTTTCTAATTTGCATAGAACTAAGCATAGTAAATGGTAAGCAAGTGATTAAATTAGATAGGCTTGACACGAGATCCATGCCTTGTATTTAATCGGGACATTGTAGGGTAGAAGGAGTTTATTGTACGGTAACTATTCACTGAATAGGTTCTTAATATTCTAAGCAGTGAATTCATATTATCCGGATAGTCGCGATATGTTGAGAAGTATCCCTCACGATGTAGAATAAATGTGATTAATTAATTAATAATATTTAATAAATTAGAGAATTTATATAAATAATGATAAAATAGTTTTATTATTATTTATTTCTACTACCGGCTTATTTCTACTCGACCCTGCCAACACTTAACAATCGCCCAGCCGTAGCCTTTCTATCGAAGTGCTCTGGGTAGTGTTGCAGAAATATCCAATTGGATGATGAACTCATTACGGGAGTTTGCCGCACCAGGAAGACCACTCACGATGATCAGTCGCAGTAGTGCAACCCCACCATTTTCTACATGTAGAGGAGAACCTGTTGGATTTACTTGTCAACCGAAAACTGGACTCCAAAGGAATGGACCGTCTTAGCGGAACTTCTAGGCCATTTGGGCCAATAAATAAGGTTGGGCCGGCGCCACTCGACCACTTACGCCACTCCTAGTTCAGATGAAATCCATGACTCTGAAACGTAAAGCTCGTCTCCCCTTTCCCCAAGTAGGAACTTGTTAATACGACTACACCAAGAAGTCGCATCTAGTTGGTAAGAAAAACTCACCGATATTTCTCAGGCGATGCCTGTTAATGGATTAACTTATTCCAAGAATTTTACTTCCCGAGTGTTGGGTAAGTAATCAAAAACTCTTTTATCAAAACAGCAACCTTGTTGCGAATATAAAAAAATAAATCACGGAGCCGGATCCCTCAGATTTTTGAGCAAGTATTTAAATCCCCTTCAAACGGAAAATCTTAAATTTGAAAACGAGTTTCGGGATCCGCTTAACTTTTAAAATCATTTTGAAGACTCGAAAATATTTTTAAGAATGTTTGGAGTAATGCTGATTTAATAAAATAAATCAGTCCCGATATATTAGAAAATATCTAAATATTATTATTTAAATAATATTCCCATAAGGATAATCCTTATAAAAATAATCGAAGTAGAAGTTTTTAACTCATACTTGAAATGATTAATAAATAACCAAAGATATACTTATACGAAAGTACGATCTTTATTTAAATAATCGAAAATAAGTTTGATTATCGAAACATTATTCTTTAATAAAATAAAGAATATTATTTAATAAATAAGCGAAGTCATAAGTCCTCAAATGAATATTCAAAATAATATTCATTAAATAAAATAAACGGAGTCTTAAGTCCTCGAACGAATATTCAAAATAATATTCATTAAATAAACTAAACGGAGTCATAAGTCCTCGAATGAATATTCAAAATAATATTCATTAAATAAAATAAAGTTATCGAATAAACCTTATTCGATTAATAGTTTTGAAAACTATATCTATATATATATATAAATATATATATATATATATTATACTTGGGAACATCGACTCCCGGTTTAGAAATATGTTCACCTTTGGGTCCCCTATACTAAGGGTATACGCAATTACTGCTTATCTCTAGCATAGGTATTATGCAACGATAAGCATTGGAATTAACAGATAGATATCAAGATTACGAAATAGACATGCATATAACCCATATCAGCATGCTCCAATATATTGCAAGATTTGCGAATTAACCATCATGCATCTATCACAAGATAATGCATATATATATACACATCACAACAACAGTATAACGGGTAGAAAACTTTCCTGAGCGACTAGGGGTGGTAAAAGGCCTGGGACGAGCCTGGTAACCTATAAACAACATATAAGTTGGAATTAAACCAAAGTCGCTTAAGAATCTACACTTTAACCAACTAGACTCTAACGCTCGCTTTTGCGCTTAACGATTCACTTAAGTCGCTCGAGTACCCTCGGCTCCACCATTTTTAATAAATTAACCATTACGAATTTTAAGGCGATTCTTTCGCGAGTACTTTACCAACTTCCTAATCCATATTAAGTAATTGTTTCGTAATCCAATTTGTCTTTTAGGGGCCTTAACCAAGGTTTCAAAGTAAGGCGGGGGTAATGGTCCGTTCGCGAAATGCCTTTACTTAAAACAGTCGTTTCTCCTAAACCGTACATCGGATTCAAGCGAACCACATATCAAAACGAAGCTCGTAACATGAACTATCTAATCATGGCAATGGTCAGTTCATGTCAGTGAGTGTTCTGGTGCAAAAGTTAAGCACAAAACAGTCTAAGGTAAATCGGGCATTACAACGGCTATATTTACGCGATTACCAAAGTTTAAACTACTCCAATCAACCACAAATCAACCACAAATCAACCCATAACCACCAATACCACCAAACTTCATCCAAACCTTACTAACTCAGTCCATAACCTCATGATTTTTCCAACTTATTCAATCTCAAACAAGAGCTACTAACTATACTTAAGGTTCATCAACCAACAACCAAGATTTATAACCCAAAATCATTATAATTCCAACCAAACTCTAAACATACAAGAATCATGCTCTCATGAACTATAACAAACAAAACCAAACCTAATACTCAAAGTAAAGCTAGGGTTTGGAGGTGTTATACCTTCCTTGGAGTGATTAGAGTAGCTAGGAAGTCTTAGGGAGCCTCCTACAAGCTTGATCTTTCAAAAGAAATCAAGAACACAAAGTTAGGTTTTGAAGTTTCTAAAAGTCAGATTGAAAGAACTGTCAAAACGAGGGTCTTACTATGCTTATTTGGACGAGACTTGTGAACAAGAGTTGTAGGCCATCTCAATACATTTCCAAAGAGCTATAGAACATACTATTTGAGTGAGTATTGAAGGAGATATGGTAGTTTGAAGTTGCTGCTCTGGTTTTGGCCGAGAGCATTTGTTCTTGGAAAGCAAAAGTCAACTTCTAATTTGTGTTTTTGATTTGTTTTGCTTGGTTGTTTCCTTTTGTTTTGCTTAATTACCTTTTAACCATGGTGAAATTTGCATGGCTTGTAATCAACCGACAATCCCTCCATTTGTCATGCTTATGTCACCATGTCTATGTCATCCATTTGCCACATGTCTCTTCCTTGTGGTTTGATGATGTCACAATCCTTGGTTTCTTGTACAAGCTTGTCTCTTGGTCATTTGTTTTACGGTTCGCTTAACTTTCGTTCTCGTTTATCGTTTGAAAGATCATACCCGGGATCTTATAACTTGGGTTCCCCTAAACCCTTTTTAATAATTTATATTCCTTTTATGATCCTCTCTTATAATCCTTGAATTTAAATCCTTGAATTTAAATACTTTTAATCATGTTACCTTATACCCAATTCTTTCGGTATCTGGTGGATTTTTGGAAAAAATCAAAGTGTTCGAATTTGGATTCTGACGATCTTTACATACACTTATTTACTTTATGGAGTACTAATACGATCTTAGAATTTCCATAACAGTACTCCTATATAGCGTGTTCTAATAATTTTCCTTAATCAGCATCATCAGCAAAAGTTACTATTCATCCGTGTTCAAAACTTTTTTCCAAAAATTGGGGTTATTACACTCAACATGAGGCCTATGTGGACTGCATAGAAAGAGGCCCTCATGTTCCAATGAGTGCTGCAACAGGAAACGAGCCATCAGTTCCCAAGCCAAGGCACGAATGGTCTGATCCTGACATTGAACAAGTCAGGAAGGATAAAAAGGCCATGAACATTCTGTTCAATGGAGTTGATGCAGACATGTTTGACAATATTATCAACTGTAAAACTGCCAAGGAAGTCTGGGATACTATATAGATAATCTGTGATGGCACTGAGCAAGTTATAGAAAACAAGATGCAACTCTTGATTCAGCAATATGAGCATTTTCACAATGAGGAAAGTGAATCACTCACTGACATTTTTAGTAGATTTCAAAAAGTACTAAATGCTCTTAAGTTGCATGGAAGAGTCTACCAGACTAAAGACTCTAATCTGAAATTCCTTAGATCTCTTCCAAAGGAATGGAAACCAATGACAGTCTCATTAAGAAACTCACAAGATTATAAAGAGTTTACTTTGGAGAGACTGTATGGCATCCTGAAGACCTATGAGCTTGAGATAGAGCAGGATGAAAGGATGGAGAGAGGAAAGAAGAAAGGAGGATCCATTGCACTAGTTGCTGATTTGGAAAAGGAGAAGGAAGTGAAGATGGAAGCTGTTGAGTCAACTTCTAAGGTCTGTGAGAACAAGGGCAAGGGGCTTGCAGTAGAAAGTGAAGATTCATTGAGCCAAGATGACATGGAGGACATTGATGAGCACCTAGCATTTCTTTCCAGGAGATTTTCCAAGCTCAAGTTCAAGAAGAACTTTGGAGCAGCCAAACCAAATAGAAATATGGTGGATAAGTCAAAATTCAAATGTTTCAAATGTGGCTTGGCAGGGCATTTTGCAAATGAGTGTAGAAAGTCAGATTCCAGTAAGAAAAGGTTTGAGTCTGTGGATTATAAGCAAAAATACTTTAATCTACTCAAACAAAAGGAAAGGGCTTTTATTACACAAGAGAATGACTGGGCAGCAGATGGTTTGGATGAAGGTGAAGATGTCAGCTATGTCAATCTAGCCCTAATGGCCAAGTCTGGTGAAACAGATACAAGTTCCTCAAGCAATCAGGTAATTACTACAAACCTTGCACATTTATCTAAAGCTGAGTGTAATGATGCCATAAATGATATGTCTACAGAATTATATCATTTGCGTGTTACACTTAAGTCTCTTACTAAAGAAAATGCTAAAATCAAAGAAAACAACTTGTTTTTAAGTGAGAGGAATAATGTGCTTGAGTCTCAGTTTGTTGATTTTGAGAAACTAAGAATTGAGTGTAAGATTGCCAAGGAAGAATTAACTGAGTCCTTGAAAAAGGAAGAGATTTTAAAGAAGCGGCTCGAGCATGAACAAGAGGTGATTAAAGCATGGAAAACATCCAGGGATGTCCATGCTCAAATCACCAAAGTTAAAGGAATTGAGTCTTTTTGTGATGAAGCCTGGAAAAAGAGCAAAGAGAAACTAGAACCTAATTTGGTAGATGGTTTGCTAACAGATGTAGACTCGACGGATGATGAGGACTATCCGTCGGATAACAAAAAGTGTTATCCGTCGAAAGATGAAAATCCTCATTCGTCGGCTGTGAGCAAGCCCATTAGCAAAGCCAAACTAATCAAGCTGAATGAGAAGTATGGGTCTGTTTCCAAGAACTTTGTTTTAGGAGAGTCAAGTCAAGTTAAGAAAGGGAAAAAGGATAATGTTGGTCACATGACTGTCAAACAGTTAAGTGACAGACTTGAGAAAATTGAGGTAAAAACAGAGACTAAAAGGAAAAACAATAGGAATGGTAAAGTAGGGATTAACAAACACAATAACTACACACCTGATAAATAAAATTTGTGTCAAGTGTGGTAGTGTAAATCATTTGTCTGTTAATTGCAAATCTGCCATGCCTACTCCCATATCTGTTCAGTCTCAATTTCCTAACATGAATGCCATGCCTCACATGCCTGTTAATGCTATACCTACACAGAACATGAATGCACAGTTTGCTAATATGCCATTTGCACCTAATCCATATTATGTTGCATATAGTATGCCTCAAATGCCATTTAGCATGCGTTACTGGAATAACATGTTTACACCAAGCATGCCATTTCCTGTTAGCCATAATATGCATGATAATTATGTTGCATTGAATGGTTTCAAAGGTCCAACCCAAATGACTAAGGAAGAATCTGAAATTCCTAAGTTAAATGAGATAAGACCTAAGAAACAGAAGAAGAAAGCTAACAAGGCAGGACCCAAGGAAACTTGGGTACCAAAATCAACTTGATTTGATTTTGATGTGTGCAGGGAAACAGAAGGAATCTTTGGTACTTGGATAGTGGTTATACAAGACACATGACTGGTGATTCTACCCTGCTCACAGAGCTTAAGGAAAGAGCTGGCCCAAGTATTACTTTTGGAGATGACAGCAAGGGTTATACTGTGGGATATGGCTTGATTTCAAAGGACAATGTCATCATTGAGGAGGTTGCCTTAGTGGATGGTCTCAAACACAATCTGTTGAGTATCAGCCAGCTTTGTGACAAAGGCAATTCAGTAACCTTCAACAAAGAAGCTTGTGTTGTGACTAATAATCAAAGCAACAAAGTGGTTCTCACTGGTGTGAGAAGAGGAAATATGTATCTAGCTGATTTCAACTCATCCAAAGCAGAATCTGTAACTTGCCTTCTCAGCAAAGCAAGTCAGGATAAAAGTTGGCTATGACACAAGAAGCTATCCCATTTAAACTTCAAGACCATGAATGAGCTGGTAAAAAAAGAACTAGTAAGAGGCATTCCTCTAGTGGGGTTTACAAAGGATGGACTGTGTGATGCCTGCCAAAAAGGGAAGCAGATTAAAGCATCATTCAGGAAGAAACTTGATTCAGCAATTGAAGAGCCTTTGCAACTGCTTCACATGGATTTGTTTGGACCAGTCAATGTATTGTCAATCTCAAGGAAAAGATTTTGCCTAGTAATTGCAGATGATTTCTCAAAGTTCTCTTGGACACATTTTCTAAAGTCTAAAGATGAGGCTAGTGAAATCATCATCAATCATATAAGGCAAGTCAACAATCATCCTGATTTCAAAGTTAGAAGAATCAGGAGTGACAATGGAACTGAGTTCAAGAATTCTGTCATGAGACCATTTTGTGAAGAAAATGGGATTCTGGATGAGTTTTCAGCAGCAAGGACTGCACAACAGAATGGAGTAGTGGAAAGGAAGAACATATCACTTATTGAAGCTGCAAGGACAATGCTTGAAGAATCTAAACTACCAACATATTTCTGGGCCGAAGCTGTAAATATTGCATACTACACTCAGAACATTTCTCTGATTAATCAAGCAAGATGCATGACTCCCTATCAATTGTTCAAGAACAAGAAGCCAACTCTAAACTTTCTTCATGTCTTTGGCTGCAAATGCTATATCCTGAGAAATCAAACTGATCAAAATGGGAAGTTTGATGCTAAAGCAGATGAAGGAATTTTTGTTGGATATGCTGTTGGTAAAGCATATAGAGTCTACAATCAAAGAACCAACATTGTTGTGGAATCTATACATGTTGTGTTTGATGATAAAAAGATTGAAGGACTCATAGATGGAGATTACCATGAGAGCCTCAAATTCGACAATATGGAGATGGTTAGTGATGATAATGATGAAGAGAGTGATCAAGAAACAGTGTCTAAAGATAATGCAGACAAATCTACCACCAATGAAGCACAAAACTCAACATCCGTCGAGTTGCATAATGCTTCATCCGTCGGAAGGCAATCTGTGTTATCCGTCGGAAGACAACCTGCCTCATCCGTCGATACTCAAAATTCACCATCCGTTGGGTTATCAAGAGGACCAGGAAGTTAAGATAGATCACCTATAGAAAGTACCCCTTTCTCAAATCTAAGATCCTCAAACTCAGGGGATGTTTCTAGCAATCAAAACTCAATCACATATCAAGACAACCATGAGGTCTCTTCATCTACATCTAATCTACCTCAACAAAGGAAATGGACAAAAGATCACCCCTTTGAGCTTATCATAGGTGATGTTTCTTCTAGAGTTCAAACAAGAAGAGCAACTCAGGAAGAATGTCTATACAGCAGCTTTCTGTCAAAGGAAGAACCAAAGAAGGTAGAAGAAGCTTTGTTGGATCCTGATTGGATTTTAGCTATGCAGGAGGAGCTAAACCAATTTGAAAGGAATAATGTATGGAAGCTGGTACCCAAGCCTAAAGGAAAGAATCCAATAGACACCAAGTGGGTATTCAGAAACAAGATGGATGAAAATGGCATAGTAATTAGGAATAAAGATAGATTGGTTGCTAAGGGTTATTGTCAGCAAGAAGAAATAGATTTTGATGAAACTTTTGCTCATGTTGCAAGACTTGAAGCCATCAGAATCTTCTTAGCCTATGCAGCCCATGCCAATTTTAAGGTCTATCAAATGGATGTCAAAAGTGCCTTTCTAAATGGAGATTTGGAGGAAGAAGTGTATGTTAGTCAACCTTCTGGTTTTGAAGATCCAAATTTTCCAGAATATGTCTATTATCTTCTAAAAGCACTTTATGGACTAAAGCAAGCACCTAGAGCCTGGTATGACACTTTATCAAAGTTCCTTTTGGAAAATCATTTCACAAGAGGTACTGTTGATAAAACTTTATTTTTCAGAAATATTAATGGCTCTAGTATATTTGTTCAAATCTATGTAGATGATATTATTTTTTGCTCTACAGATGAGAAACTTTGCAAAAAGTTTGCCAAATTGATGCAAAGTAAGTATGAAATGAGTATGATGGGAGAACTAACTTACTTTCTTGGTTTGCAAGTTAAGCAAGTTAGTGATGGAATATTCATTAGCCAAACTAAATATATTTTTGATCTTTTAAAGAAGTTTGATCTAATGGATTGCACATCTGCAAAAACTCCCATGGCCACTGCAACTAAGCTTGAATTAAACACTACTGAAAAGTCTGTGGATATTTCAAGTTACAGAGGCATGGTTGGCTCACTTCTGTACTTAACAGATAGTAGGCCAGATATAATGTTTGCTACATGTTTATGTGCTAGATTTCAGGCTGATTCTAGAGAATCTCACTTGATAGCTATTAAGAGAATTTTCAGATATCTCAAGGGAACACCAAAACTTGGCATTTGGTACCCTAGAGATTCTGGTTTTGATCTAAATGGTTATTCAGATGCAGATTATGCAGGTTGTAGAATTGATAGAAAGAGCACAACAGGGACTTGTCAATTTCTAGGAAATAAACTTGTGTCATGGTTCAGTAAAAAGCAAAATTCAGTTTCTACTTTTACAGCTGAAGCTGAATATATTGTTGCTGGCAGTTGCTGTGCACAGATTTTATGGATGAAAAATCAATTGCTAGACTATGGTTTGCAAGTTGAGAGGATTCCTATTTTCTGTGATAACACAAGTGCAATTGCCATCACTGAAAATCCAGTGCAACATTCAAGGACAAAGCACATAGACATCAAGTACCATTTCATAAGGGAACATGTGATGAATGGTACTGTGGAATTACATTTTGTTCCTAGTGAAAAGCAACTTGCAGATATCTTTACCAAGCCACTGGATGAATCCACCTTTTCAAGGTTGGTGAGTGAGTTAGGTATGCTTAATTACTCTTAAATTTATCTGAGTTATTTTGCAAGTAGAAATGTAGCCAGAAATTTAGTTGATTTTTAAGTCTTGGATGAAATTTTGGATAAGTCAAAATTTGCATCTCGACGGATGACCCTTATCCATCGAGTTTAGTCATCCGTCGATATACTACTTGCTAATAAAAGTCAATTATTTTTCTGGAATACTTTATGTCTCGACGGATATCAGTTTATCCTCATCCGTCGAATTGTCTAAATCTCAGTCGTTAATTCCCTGAACATTATCCATCGAGTATACTTACAGTTTGTAAGCATTACACGACGGATAATGGGTGGAATTTTTACAGTTTACTTTTAAACGTCTATTTTAGGCAATTTCTATTGGTTAATTTACTTTTCTTTATTATTTTTATCAGTTATTTTTGAGATAGTATAAAAGCTTATTTCATTCCAATTGTTTTCTTTTATCATTCTCAAATTCAACTACTTTTATTTCATTCTCTCTCAAGCAAATATTCTCTTTCTCTTCAAGCTTTCATTCTCTAACAATGGCACCTGTAGTAAAAATTATGTCTCAAACTGGGTTCATTTATGAGAAGAACAACTTCACTGCTTTGGTCAATAAGGGTATTCGGCAATCAGAGGACTATCACAAGATGATGGACTTTGTGAAGAATTGCAAGCTAAATTACGCCATGCTGGAGTCACCCACAATCTTCTGTGAAGTTGTTGAAGAGATGTGGACCACTGCTATCTACAACTCTGCTGACAAGACCATCACTCTAACCATCAAAGGTAATGAGTTATGTATCAATAGTGATGTGATAAAAGCATGTTTCAAAATTCCTGATAATAATGTGACTTCTCCACACAATGACACTGATATTATCAATATGCTTAATTACATGCATTATGCACTTCCTACTACTAAACTAAGTGATATTAGGAGATTGGGTCTTAGGAAGGAGTGGAGTTTCTTGTGTGATGTGGTTACTAAAGTTTTCTCTGGAAAAGTCAGTAATTTTGATTCAGTGAATATTTCCATGCTTAACATGCTATACATGCTAGTTACAGATAAATTTTATAATTTCAGTGACCTTGTCTTGTTTGAGTTAGGTTTTAAACTAGGTGAGTTATCTAAAAGAGGAAAGAATGTGTATTATGCTAGATTTTTCATGTTAATGGCTAACCATCTATGTCAAGAGATTGTGCTTGAGAACCCAAACAACAAACTGGCTTGTTGGGTTCAAGAGAGAAGACTCATTACAGATTTGAACAGAGCCAACCATCGCAGGGATGTGCCAATGTTCTATTTTCTTGTAATGCAGGCACCTCAGGTAAGTGAGGTAAGTTCATCCATCCCTATAACTATTCCAACCTCCACTATTTCTTTGACTTCAGGAGTAGCTATGGCAACTGTGCCAATGACCAAACAGTTGTCTACCAAAGCCTCCAAACCCTCTACAATTTCCAAATCTAAATCAAAGAAAACCCCCTCTGGCATCTCTCAAAAGATGCCAGTTGAAAAATCCACAAAAGCAAAAGAGGGGAGTGTGAAGGAGGGAAAGTCAGGTGAGGGAAGGGGTGAATATCAAAGAAACCCCAAGAATAAGGATGGAGAGTTGAGTGAATCCCAGCCTAGCCACACTGCAGTTTCCTAACAAACTGCAGTGCTTAAAAATGATAAAAGCTAACTTCTAGCTGCATCCTCCCAAAAGGATGTAGTTATTGAACAAAGCTCTCAGCCAAGAGCACAGGCCAAAAGGGTTAGGGACACAAGCTCACCCCAAACTTACACAAGAAAGAAGAAATCTAAAACCTCTGGGGATGCACAGGGCACACACACAGTGCAAACTGGTGCTAAAGACACAGTCCCTGCACTCTCTCAAACTCAGTTTGATGTGGCTCCAATAAATGTGGAGTCACTGCCAAAATCTCTAATAATAGAAGCATATGAAACACCATACTCACCAACAAACTCTCTGGAAGTGGATACGATAAACACTTCAATTCCTGATTCCCCTTCTTTAACTCTGTCGGGGAAGCCAAAATCTAGTGCAAGTGAGCATCATCTTTTTTATGATTTGTTGGCTCACTTGCCAATTCTTTCAGATACTATTGTGACATCTGTGCCCCAAATATCTTCAATCAACACAGAGTCAACAATAGTTTCTCTTCCCACCTCATTCATTTCTACTCTCTCGATGGATATTTCTCATCCGTCGAGTAGTGATTGTATCCCGATGGATAAGCCTAACAGTAGTTATCCGTCGGATAGCATTACCACTCACTCGACGGATATCACTTATCTGTCGAGTATCTCTGCACAACTTCAAACTTCAATTATTTCAAGTGCAGAAGATTTAGTGGTTGTACAGTCACTCTTAGGACTGAGAGAGGAGAGTGTATTGAGTGAGAGGCTGGGTTGCTCCCAGGCAAAAGGAGAGGAAAAGAGTGAAAATCAGCAATCCATTTATTCAGGATTGGCAAAAGTGAGTGAGAGGAGTCACACCTTAGTAGGTGAAGGTGAGGGTGTGAGGGTGGGGAGCCAGGGTGAGACCCTGATGCAATAAAAGAGAGATTATGAGAGAAAAGCAGGTACAGAAGTAATAAGGGTGGATACAGCCATTGCTCATGAGTCAATGATTGTGGATGATGCTGAAAAGGAAAGATAATTTCAGCAACATTACAAGGCTGTAATTGATAACATTTCCTTGGATGCTGACAATTTTACTTATCTTATGTCAGCCTATCAATTATTGGCTGCTCAGGGCAATGAGGAGGTAGAAAAGACATTAAATTTGGTGCATACTTCAGAATCTCTAAAAAGGGATAAAGCTGCTGTCAATTTAATGCCTCCTACAGCTGATGAGCCATCTGAAGAATTTGGAGTAAATTCTAATGATGATGACTCTATTTCTTTGGATGGAAGCATGAACTTAGGGGGAGATGAAGGCCCAAGTTCTGTTCCAAATTTACCTGAATGGGCATGGACAAAGGAATCTACACCAGGACAATTTGGTGTATCTTTGGTCAAGCAGGTTATGGCTATTCAAAAGACCCTTCAGGAAACTTCAGATGCTGGTACCAAGGCTATTCTTCAAGCTCACCTAGATTCTCTACATCTCATGAAGATACAGCAATTAAGACAGAATCTGAGTGTGGATGAACTCAAAAAGGATATAGCTGACTTGAAGACCTACAATTCTGAGAAGCTGGATTCAGTCATGCCATATGGTACCATGCAAGATCTATTACTGAGATTGAGGAGAGAATCAGATTTTGAAAAGAAGCTGGCCAAGCTGGAAGATAGAGTTCAAGTTATTGAGAATTCTGTGGCCATCCTTCTTCAAAATCAACAGTCTCAGACAAATCTTCTCATGTAACTGGCTAAAGCACAAGGCCTAACTCCTCAACTTGATGATAACAAAAAGGGGGAGAGAGAACCAAGTAAGGGGGAGAAAGGACCAAGTGAGGGGGAGAAACTTCAAGTACAAATCAGCAAAGTAATTGTACCTTCAATTACTATCTTCAAGCCACCAGTTGCAGATGGTATAGATCTAATTAAAGCAGCAGCAGCAAACTTGAAAGTTGCTGAGAAAGGAAAGTTGAGTTTGATCAACTGGGAGAAGATTGAAGAGAAGATACAGAAAAAGTTTGAACTTGTCAAGGAGCCAGTTAAGTCAGCCATCAATCACTCTCAAGTCAAGCAAATCAGTGTGAATGAGATGAGCATGAATTATCTGGAAAGAGGACAATCTTCCTGCATCAAGTCTACAAAGGCTGAAATAATTCTTAAACCAAGGGCAAACTATCCAAAATCATCTTTGAAGAACCCCTTGGACACTGTGTATGAGACACTCAAGCCTGATGAGAAGAAGCTTCTGTCAAGATCAATTGTCTTCTATAAAGATCCAGCTGATTCAGCTTCAAAAAGGAGAATTGCTAAGATATTCAGAAATGGAAAGGAAATTTGTGTGGTAGCTGGACATCCACAATTTGCTCAAGCAAAGAGAGAAGAAAAAGCCAGATTAAAGCAGGAAAAGTAGCAAGCTGCTCTAGATACAAAGAAGACTAAATAAAAGAAAGAGCAGATTACTATCTTGGCCAAGCTACAGGCTGTGAATTCATCTCAACAAATTCCCTCTCAACCATCTGAAGCTGTTGAATCAAGAATCAAATTGAAGAACAGAAGAAATCTCCAAGAAAGAAAGAATTGGCTAGAAGAACAAAAAGGAAACTGGATATTGTTGACAAAGAATTGGAAGATCAATTTCCTAAGGTACCCACACCAGCTACAACTCAAACATCAAAGCCCTCTGTGGTATTTGAAGGTATAAGGGCGGTGGATCCCTACAGGAATATTCATGGTGAACCTATTGTGCCCAAGGATGAGCCAATAAAGTGGGATAACATACCAATTCCTGACTTCAGTTTACCAATACTTAGCAAGCCAAAAAGGACAAAGTCAAGGGCAGTCAAGAAAGTGAAGTTGTCACCTCTCAAATCCAAATCAGTAGTTAAAGCTCAACCCAAAGTCAACAGGGGAGACTACTTGTACTTGTGCGACATCAAAGAGTTTTCAGATCTAAATCTTTATCTGGATGAACTAGATGAAGTGAGGGGAATTGATGCATACAGAAACCTACCTGAAAGGTTAGTGTTCAAGTACAAAGGAGGAAAGGAGATTGTGTGGCCACTTCACAGGATTCTTCAAGAGAGCCAAGCTGTACTGATTAAAGTTTATTCATCCTTCAAGAAGAACTTTGGGTTCAATGTCACTGCAAGAAGACTAGTATTGAAGAAGATTGAAGAACTAAGGAGAATTAGAGCTAAAGATGCACTCCCAAAGACTCTAATCATCCCATACACAGGGAGAAGAGTGCGTCTAAGGCCCTACTGGCTGATGGAGTTCATAGATGACAAAGGTGTGAGAAGATTCTTCAGGTTAGAAGACCAATTGAGTATCTCTAGCAATGAGACTCTCTTGGAAATACAAGAAAAGCTAGATCTCTCAGAATATGATGAACTGGAATTCCACAGGCAGCTCCAAAATCAGATTGATGAAAACAACAGGAAGCTTTGAAGAAGATCCAGACCTTCAAGAAACTAGAAAAATCTGCTCAGGCTAGAGGAGCATCTTGAAATGACTGTGAGCCAAACTTTGTACATTTTGATTATTTGAAGCACTTTCAGTATTATCTACTTGTCTTTAAAGCTGTATGTTTAGGATATTTTGTTATCATCAAATATCTCTTAATTTATGTCTACAATTCCAGTAGACATAAATTGGGGGAGATTGTTGTGCATATGTTGTGTACTTGATGATTTCATAAACAAAACAACTAAGTAGATTTTACTTAATGAAATAATGTAGCACTCGATGGATAAGAATTATAGTCCCGATGGATAACTCATTATAGTCCCGACGAATGTTGACTTATTATCCATCGAATGAGTAGCTTATGTAATGATGAGTCTGTAGCACAGTTCTTTATACATCTTTGTATAGATTCTGTAGTAGCCTATAAGTCATGTTGACTTTAACTAGATATGCAGAATAGGTTGATTAATTGTATATAAATGATGTCTTGTAATTTTGCATAAGTGAAATGAAGTCAAGTGCCAAAATAGTTACCGACGGATGATTAACAAAGCCATCGACGGATGATCAAATGACTATCAACGGATGTTTAATATAGCAGTCGACGGATGATCAATGAAGCCATCAACGGATGTTCAGAAAGTCGAAGGATGATCATATATCCAACGGATGTTCATAAAGTCCAACAGATGATCATATAAAGAATTCAAACAGCAGTTGAATAGTGAAAGCTGAGCACATCCGTCGAGATGTATACAAATCTACTGTGGAAGCCCATTAACTGGGTAATAAAGGACGAAAAGTAGCAAAGCTTAAGACTGATAGTTTTTATATTTATTCAGTCTTTTTGACTTTGTAATTTTGGTAATATATAAACCAAGAACGTAGCAAATAGAAAAGAGAGAGCTGAGATACAAAAACAGAGAAATCTTTGTAAGCAGAATCTTTAGCATTTCCCTGTATTCTCAGTAGTTCAATTTGTAAGCAGCTGTGAGCATTCTTGCACACAGAGTTCTCTCGATATATAATATATATCTCTGGTAGAATTGTTTAAATCCACCAGAAAGTTTTCAAAGACTCTTGTTTTTTTAATTACTTATGGTTTGATTCAATTAAGTTTCTATTCCGCATTGTGCTAATCAAAACACTTATATCTATATTCGAGTTGAACATTTTTATTTCGAGAAAAAGGTTCAAAAATTCCATTCAACCCCCCTTCTGTAATTCTTGCTATATTGTTAAGGGACTAACACACTTTGTTGCTTCTTTTGTTAGTCACAACACAGGCTTCTGAAGGTTACTGAATTGCCTTTATCACAAAGCTGGTTGATACTCCGCATATTATGCTTGAGACCATCCACTAGGGCAACCTCCTCAATGATGACATTGACTTTAGAAATCAAGCCATATCCCACAGTATAACCTTTGTTGTCATCTCCAAAAGTAATACTTGGGTCAGCTCTCTCCTTGAACTCTGTGAGCAGGGTAGAATCTCCAGTCATGTATCTTGAACAACCACTATCCAAGTACCACAGATTCTTTCTGTTTCCCTGCATACATCAAAACCAAATCAAGTTGATTTTGGTACCCAAGTTTCCTTGGATCCTGCCTTGTTAGCTTTCTTCGTTTGTTTCTTAGGTTTGATCTCATTTAATTTGGGGATATTAGATTCATCCTTAGTCATCTGAGTTGGACCTTTGAAACCAGTCATTAAAACAGAATTATCATGCATATTTTGATTAACAGAAAAAGGTATGCTATTTGCAAACATGTTATTCCAGTAAGGCATGCTAAATGGCATTTGAGGCATACTAAATGCAGCATAATAAGGATTAGGTGAAAATGGCATATTAGCAAATTGTGCATTCATATTCTGTGCAGACATAGCATTCATAGGCATATAAAGCATGGCATTCATATCGGGAAAAGAATATGGTACAGATATAGGAGTAGGCATAGCAAGTTTGCAATTAACAGATAGATGATTAACACTACCACACTTAACACAAATTTTTCTTGGAGCATATTTATCAGGTGTGTAGTTGTTATGTTTGTTAATCCCTACTTTCCCATTTCTATTGTTTTTCTTTTTAGTTTCTGTTTTAACCTCAATCTTTTCTAATCTGTCATTCAATTGCTTGATGGACAGATGACCAACATTCACTTTCTTCTCCTTCTTCACTTGACTTGATTCTCCTGGAATAAAGTTTTTGAAAACTGATCCATATTTTTCATTTAACTTAGCCAGTTTGTGTCACATGTTTGCTTATAGCCGACGGATGAGGATTTGTGTCACTCGGCGGATAATCCTTTTATTTATCCGACGGATGACTCTCATCATCCGTCGAGTCAACATCTGTTAGAAATACTTCAACCAAATTGGAATCCAGCTTCTCCTTACTCTTTTTCCAGGCTGCATCACAAAAGGACTCAATATCTTAAACTTTGGTGATTTGAGCATGAACATCTCTAGATGATTTCCATGCCTTAATCACCTCATGTTCTCGTTCAAGTTGCTTCTTCAAAATCTCTTCTTTCTTCAAGGACTCAGTTAATTCATCTTTAGAAATCTTACATTCTATTCTCAATTTTTCAAATTCAATAAACTGAGACTCTAGCATATTATTCCTCTCACTTAAAAATAGATTGTTTTCTTTGATTTTAGCATTTTCCTTAGTGAGGGACTTAAGTGTAACATGCAAATGATATAGTTCTGTAGACATGTCATTAATTGCATCATTACACTCAGCTTTAGATAAATGTGATAGGTTAGTGGTGATTACCTGATTACTTGAAGAACTTGTTTTTGTTTCATCAGACTTGGCCATTAGGGCTAGATTGACATAGATGACATCTTCATCCTCATCTAGTCCATCTGCTGCCCAGTCATTTTCTTGTGTAATGAAAGCTCTTTTCTTTTGCTTGAGCAACTCAAAATACTTCTGTTTATAATCCACAGGCTCAAACTTCTTTTTGCTGGAATCTGACTTTCTACACTCACTGGAAAAATGCCCTGCCAAGCCACATTTGAAATATTTGAATTTTGATTTATCCACCATATTTCTAATTGGCTTAGCTGCTCCAAAGTTCTTCTTGAACTTGAGCTTGGAAAATCTTCTGAAAAGGAATGCAAGATGTTCATCAATATCATCCATATCATCTTGGCTCAAAGAATCTTCATTTTCAGCTACTAGCCCCTTGCCCTTGTTTTCACATACCTTTGTAGTAGGCTCAACCGTTTCTACCTTCTCCTTTTCCAACTCATCAACCAGTGCTATGAACCCTCCTTTCTTCTTTCCTTTCTCCATCCTCTCATCTTTCTCTATTTCAAGCTCATAAGTTTTCAGGATGCCATACAGTCTCTCCAAGGTAAACTCCTTGTAATCTTGAGAATTTCTCAGTGAGACTGTCATTGGTTTCCATTCCTTTGGAAGAGATCTAAGGAACTTGAGATTTGAGTCTTTTGTATGATAGACTCTTCCATGCAACTTTAGAGCATTTAGTAGCTTTTGAAACCTACTAAATATGTCAGTGAGAGTTTCACTGTTTTTACAATGAAAGTGCTCATATTGCTGAATTAGCAGATGCATCTTATTTTCTCTAACTTGCTCAGTACCATCACAGATAATTTGGATGGTGTCCCATGTGGCGCCCTCCAAACCCGGGTCAGAAGTTTGGGGTCCACACACATACCTTAATTATAACCTGCTTATAACAATAATAAAGATAATAATAATATATACAGTGACCCTACTTACCAACCACCACGGACCGCAACAGGTTAAAGTATGCACACAAGCCACACACACTAATATATTACAAACCGTTCAAATCCCAACTATTTCAAACTCAAACTGAGTATTAAACATTATTACAAACTTTTACAAACTTAAATTATTCCAAAAGAAACCTACTAGCTCAGTTTCCTCAACCTGAACCCCTAGCTCTCGCGCTGGACTGGGGATCCTCTTTACCAACTGGTTCCTTTTTAACTGGAAAGAATATAAACAACATCGCACAAATGAGCTACTAGCTCAGCAAGTCACAATGATAAAACTGAGAATAATGATCATCAGATGAATATGGTTATGATATCAAGTGAATAATGGATTATGATTTAGAATTGGATATTATACTTTTAATTTAAAAACCAAGGTTAGGCTGCTGATCAGTCATGCACTAACCCCGAGCAAGGCACACAGCATTGCTCTAACTACTGGATCCAAGGCACACATTGGCCTAACTTGACCATTATATGGTCTGACCACGAATCTGGTCCACAATTTTATAAAAACAATCCAATTCTAACATAATAACAGAATATGCAATAATAAACAATAACCGAAATCATTAACAACAATAAATGTTTAACAATGAAAGGGTTTAAATCCTTGTAAGGATCAACAAGGTACTTTCCTTATTAATCACCATAGTTTGTTGGGAAACTATGGTGTGGCTAGGCTTGGGTACACTTACTTCTCCATCCTTATTCTTGGGGTTTCTTTGATGTTCACCCTGTACCTCACCTACCTTACCACCCTTCACACTCCCCTCTTTAGTTTTGGTAGATTTTGCAACTGGTTTCTTTCGAGAGAAACCAGAGGGGGTTCTCTTTGTTTTGGATTTTGAAGTTTTTGTTTTGGTGGCTTGGGTAGGCATCTGTTGGGTCATTGACACAGATGTCATAACCACACTCAAAGGCAAAGAAATTTGGGAGGTTGGAATAGTAGAGACAGTGGTTCTTACCTCACTTACCTGAGGGCCCTCCATGATTGGAAAATAGAAAAGGGGCACCTCATTGTGATGACTTGCTCTGTTAAGATCTGCAAGCACTCTCCTTTCTTGAACCCAACAATCCAGTTTGTTGGTTGGGTTCTCAATAACAATATCCTCAATAAAATGGTTAGCAAGAATCATAAAGAATCTAGCATAATAGACATTTTTAGTTCTCTTTTTAATTTCCCCTAACTTGTAACCTAACTCAAACATGATCATGTCACTAAAATTATGGCACTTATCAGTAACTAGCATATAAAGCATGTTAAGCATGGCAGTGTTGACAGAATCAAAATTACTTATCTTACCAGAAAATACCTTGGTAACTACATCACACAAATAACTCCACTCTTTTATAAGACCTAGCCTTCTAATCTCACTTAACTTAGTGGTAGGAAGGGCATAACCAATAGAATTAAGCATGGTAACTAAATTAGCATATGTGTGTGGTTCAGTAGTAGTGTTCTCAGGAATCTTAAATCATGCTTGAATACATCACTATTAATGCAGAATTGCTTACCTTTAAGAGTAAAAGTTATGATTTTGTCAGTAGACTAGTACACAGCAGTTGTCCATATCTCCTCCACAACTTCACAGTAGATTGTGGGTGATTCCAACATGGCATAACTGATTTTGTATCCCTTCACAAAGTCCATCATTTTGTGAAAATCTTCAGATGTAGGAATTTCTTTGTTCACAAGAGCAGCGAAGTTATTTTCTCATAGATGAACCCTGAAAGAGACATGATTTTGACTACTGGAGCCATTTTTAAAGTGAGGAAATTTGCAGTGAGAAAGAAAGGATTTTGCTTTGAGGAAGAAGATAGCAGTTAGTTGCAATAGAGAATGATAAAAGTTAAAATAAACTTGAAGTGAGGCTTATATGTATTCTCAGATTAAAATGGAATAAAAATTAAAGTTAAAAATTAAAGACCCAATCAAAATTGCCCAAAATAGCCGTTTAAAAATAAAATAAAGTGTCAAAATTCTGTCAATCATCCGTCATGATATACTTACAGACTGTAAGTATATCCGATGGATAATGTTCAGTACTTTTAACGGCTAAGATGTAGACAATTCGACGGATGAGAATAAAGCAATTATCCGTCGGGTATAAAATAATCCAGAAAGGTAATTGATTTTTACCAAGCTATTCTAATTCGACGGATGATCAAACTCAATGGATAATGAGCATCCGTCGAGATGTAAATATATGATTTAGCCAAAATTTCATTTAAAACAGAAAAATCAATTAAGTTTTTAGCTGCATCACAACTTGCAAAATTATCAGAAATAATTTAAGAATAATTTAGCATACCTAACTCACTTACCAACCTAGTAATGGTGGATTCATCAAGTGGATTGGTAAAGATATCTGCAGGCTGCTTTTCACTTGGAACAAAATGAAGTTCCACAGTACCATTCATCACATGTTCCCTAATGAAGTGGTACTTAATGTCTATGTGCTTTGTTCTTGAATGCTGTACTGGATTTTCAATGATGGCAATTGCACTAGTGTTATCACAGAAAATGGGAATTATGTCCACTTGTAGACCATAGTCCAACAATTGGTTCTTGTTAGGTCACACAATACTGTAGAAGGGGGTTGAATACAGTGTTTATACAATCAAATCGATTTAACACAAGTATGTAACAAAGATCAAGTATATTTAATAAACTCTGTTACAATATGAACTGTTGTTCTCTCTCAGTGATGAACAAATATCACTAAGTGCTGCTAGGTTACAATATATAATCTTCTCGATAATGATAACACATATAGTGTAAACCCGAAGCTGTGTTTATATAGTAGATAGTTACAAGATAACTTCTAATTGATATGGAATATAATTCTGTCTCCTAAAATATAACAATCAGATATCTTCTACAATTCTTCTAGTCATCTAACTTTTTCCATGCATATCTTCTATTGTTTTAGTCTCGATCTTCTCCTGTAAATCAGCTTCATTCCTTAACTGAAAGTCTTCCTGCACTTAAGTTCTGATATGACCTTAAGTTCTGATATTAAGCTCTGAATTCAGTAAAACCTGATTTCAGTAAGTCCTGATATGTCCTTTTGTTAAGTTCTGAAAACTAAACACAAATCATATTATACATGACATCTAAAATATATCTAATAATCTCCCCCAACTTGTAAATTATGCAAAATATACAAGTTAATAGATTTGATGATGTCAAAAAACATTTAAAGTACAAATGCAATAAGAGTTTAATTAAATAACTAACTACAACTTACAGTCCTTGTAGCTTTTACCAATCTCACTGAGTCAATCTGAATCCAAAGTGATTCTTGACAAAGTTTGATATCAGCTTTTCTTCTTTATTCCTCTGGACTTGAGCTATTGTAGTCTTGAATTGCTTCATCTCTTCATCTTGACTTCCAATCTGGTAGATTGCTGTAATATCTGGGATATATCATATAATTATTTTTGCTAATAAATAAATATTATGTATGTTCAGTATTTATTCTGTGAATTATTTGTTAAGTGGTATATGTGTTTGGATATTTAAAAGTAATATAAATTGAGTATTTTAATTTTTATATGTCCAAAATAAAATATAGATAATTGTCATATCTTCCTATTTATTTTTATGTTGATTTATGATTTTATAGAAAATTTATGGATTTTATAAATTCTTTTTCGAGTATTTATAAACTATTTTATATAATCGGGAACCAACCGACTTCACCCGTTTTTACGTTTTTATAACCCGAAACTCTTCCGAGAACTCCTTCCTAACCTAATTGCAATATTCCGAGCATTTTCCATGTTTCGACTTTTTCGATCCGGCGTACGGTTTGTCCTGTGCGGGTCTCGGCGCAATATTTTCGATACAAAATTCGTTTCGGTAAATCAATAAAACTCGTATTTTCGATAAACGGGATATTTCATTAAATTATTATAATTATCACCTCGTAATATGTGTAACCAGGTGCTGAGACCAAGACCGCAGTACAAATTGTACATATTTGGATAATTATCCCGAAAACCGGTACCGTTTGGATCTGTTTTTATAAATAAATGTACTATTTTATATCCGGAATGATCCAGCGGGATACTATTTTCCGTAAATATAAATAGCCTTTACCGTAATTATTTCCGTACCGAAAATCATTTGCAAACCAGTAAATCTTTATAAAACGGAGAAAATACTATATTCATTTTCGTTCTTCATAATCAAACTCAAATCCGGAGGCGTTATCGATATCCAATTTTGGCGTACATATACTCAAAACGAAGCTACTGAAATCTAGAATCCAAAATCTTTCATCAATTTCAATCCAGAAATATCAGGTCATTTTCTATTTAATGGTTTTAATTCGAATTTCTTGATAATTAAATTATGAATTTTTGTTCGAGCTATTGTTTGTATGTTTTAATGCTTGCATGTTGTAGAGTTTTTGATGCTGATCATTTTGGTATATTATACTTCAAATTTGGAGTTCTATAATGTGTCCAATTTGTGGTTAGATTATCGAATTATTGAATTAGGGTTTTCTTGATTTGAATGTTTTCAATTCGATTTGAGGTTTTCTGTATCTGGGGTTATCTGTTAAATTTGATGATTGATATGTGTTCCTGGTTGAATATGGAATCGTTTCGTATATAGCATAGCAACTGACGATTCCCAGAAGTTTGTAAATCAAGCTCGCCGGCCCTTCGCCGGTTTTACTTCGATTTTCGATGGAAAATGAACTGAGATCATTGGTGGTGTTGTTTGTGACCTGATTTGTGATCCTGAAGCGATGTAGAATGAAAACCGTGCTTGAATCACATCAAACCGTCCCGTTTTGGTTAAAATTGGGGCTTCACCGGAGGATGTTCCGGTCACCGGAAACTAGGTTCTTCACGACTGGTTTCTGTTCTTGGTGACCTGGATTCCTGACCAGGTTTGACCCGGTTTTGATCCAAATTTTTGTAAAATCAATTTCTAATTCCTGTTTTTACAGTTTAGTCCCCCAGGGTTTCCCAGCTTTGCAAAAATTTGATTTCTGTTTCAAAAACTTTTAAAAATCAGATTTCTTTTATAAATTATTTTCCAAAATTGATTTTTATTTTCAAAAATTCCAAAAATCATTTATTTTAATTCCAAAATTTGTTTTTAATTTAAAAAATAAATCTAAATTACTTAGTTAATTAATTTTAATTAATAATTAATTGATTAATTAATCAATTAATTTAAATATTAATTGATTAATTAGTTTAATTATTTATTAATTGATTTTAATTAATTATTTAATTGGATTTAATTATTTATTATTGATTTAAAAATTCCAAAAAATAGGTTCGAGCTCTAAAATATTATTTTAAATTGTTTTCAAGGCTCGATAATTATTATAAAATTATTTTAAAGCCAGATTTGGCCAACCGGACCCTGTTATTGCTTTAAAACTTATCCAACGACCCGTTTTGACTCCGAAAAATGTTTTAAAAATCATATTAAATACCCAAAAGACTGTTTATGACCCGAGGCTTCCTTATAAATGAAATTTCATTGATTGTTTGACGTGTTATGTGTTATATGTGACTTGTTTGTTTGACTGTCGGTCTATATGATTAGTGTTTATTTGTTTTTAACATAACTTTCAATCTGTTAATCGGATTTGGGTAAAATGAATGGTAGATATAAGTATATACCGAATAGAATCGTATGAGCTGAGTATTGATAGATACTTATAATATGTGAGCAGAAGTGGAAAGGCATAGGAAAGGGAAGCAAATAGTCAAGGAATATGAGATTGTGATTGGAAGTTAGTGAAGTATAGCAAGCTAATATCAGGCAAGTGTTCTGAACCTTCTCGAGATATTTTGTAGATAATTGATAATCCAGTTTTATATTGCAAGTGCTTTGAAGCACTGAACCCTAAACCTTGATTCCAATTATTGATCTTTGAGCCGTAAACCTTATTCTTTCTGAACCATTGATTGTTGATTACCTAAATACAAACCACTGAGATACGATACTACTCCATAAATAAACACAAACTAAATACCAAACACTAAACCAAGATTGCTTATATACTCAAACCATTGTACCTTATGCATTGAAAGATCGAATCCTTATAACCTTGAAACTTTAATTCTTTTGTTATCCAATTCTTTCACCACCTGATAGCCATTCTTTGAAATTGCCATATTGTTCCTTTGTGAAGATTGAAAACATCTCATTATTAGACATCCAATATTGCTTATGATTCTGTTTATTGCTTTACATTATTTATTCTGTTATTATGATAGAATTGGATTGTTTTATAAAATTGTGGACCAGATTCATGGTCAGACCAGATTGGTGGTCAAGTTAGGCCAATGTGTGCCTTGGATCCAGTAATTAGAGCAGAGCTGTGTGCCTTGCTCGGGGTTAGTGCGTGACTGATCAGCAGCCTAACCTTGGTTTTTAAAATGAAAATATAATATCCAATTTTAAATCATTACCCATTGTTCACTTGATACCTTAACTTATTCCATTTGATCATTATTCTCAGTCTTGTCAAAGTGACTTGTTGAGCTAGTTAGCTCACTTGTGCGATATTATTTATGTTCTTTTCCAGTTAAGAAGGAAACTGTTGGTAGCGAGGATCCCCAATCCAGTACGAGAGCTAGGGGTCCAGGTTGATCGAGTTAAGCTAGCTGACAGCTTTTGAGATAGTTGAAGTTTGTAAAGTTTGTAATAATATTTAATATTCAGTTATAAGTTCGAATAGTTGGGATTAGAGCGTTTGTAATATAAGTGTGTGTGGGGGGGGGCTTGTGTGCATATTTTAACCTGTTGTGATCCGTGGTAGTTGGTAAGTAGGGTCACTACATATTATTATTATCTTTATTATTGTATAAGCAGGTTATAAATAAGGTATGTGTGTGTATGGACCCCAAACTTCTGACCCGGGTTTGGAGGGCGCCACAATTGCAGTCCTTAAAGCAGAAATATGGTTTCTTTCTAAACCATCATCCAGTCTTATTACCCTTGGATGAGAAGAATCTTCATTGTAGCATAGACATTTCTCTTTCAGTATCATTTCAAGTTTACCAGAATCCTTCTTCATTGGAATTTCACTTCGATCATCTTCAACAATATTAAGAATGAATTATGTAACCCTTGAACCAGAAAGTCTAGCTTTATCTCTTATGGTATTCATTATGAAAGTTGACCATCTCCTGGTAATATCAGACTTTATCTCTAGAAGATAATGAAAGAATTGAAGTTCTTTCAGAGATTTGTTTAGCATATCTGATTCTGACATCTGATATGTCCTTCCATCTTCCAATAGTCATCAAATCAAACAACAATTGGCTTTTCTTTGGATTTGATGGTTTGACATTTTTCCATAGAAGTTTCTTTTTATCAACTACTTTCAATTTGTCTAAATCAGCTTGAGCTATGTCAGAGGTTGATGTCTTGATAACTCTATCATAACTTGTTGTTTCTGTTGTAGCTTGCAGTTCTTCACTCTGAACAACTTGAGTACTGTCAGAGGTTGTCTTTGATTCTTTAGAAATCTTCCTTCTTTTCAGAGTTTGAACATCTTCATCTTCAGCAAGAGTATCATCAGTAACTTGAACCATTTTGCACACTGGTTTCATCAGTATTTGAGGAATTTTCATCTCCAGTGGCTTGGTTGGTTCATCAACTTTTCCCTTCCCTTTGTCTTTGGGATCAATCTCAGTATGTGATCTTGTTTTGGGCTTTGATGCCTCAGTATTTGATTTCTCCTTGATCACAATGCCTTTTTCCTTAGGCCTTGGAGGTTTCTTTGTAACAGAAGCTTTTGGCTTTAGATTTGTCTTTTCAGCTTTAAATCTAGCTTCTTCCTCCTTGAGATTTTCTAAATCCATTACAGGATTATGCTTCAGAAATAACCTTCTAGCAATTTCTTCATCAAGTGTCTGAATCTTAGGATCCTTGTAGTAGACAATAGTCTTCTTTCCCTTGAGCTTCAGAGTTTGCAGACACTTCTGAGAGTCTTGACTTCCACCTTGAATCAGAACATCAGGCTTTGTCATCAGACTTTGCTCATCAGAACTTGATATCAGATTTTGATTATTAGTACTTGCCATCAGATTTTAAGTTTGAGCAGCTTCAGAACTTTTCTTATTTTGAGTAGAAGATTTGCTTATCAGATTTTGAGTTTGAACAGCTTCAGAACTTGTCTTCTTTTGAGTAGAAGATTTGCTTGCATCAGAGATTAGTTTCTTAGAAGAAACCTTGCTGCTCTGCCCTTGACCTTGACCTCTACTCTTATCAGAGTTTTCCTGGTCATCACCTTTATCATCCTTCTTCTTCAGTATCTGAGTGATTGAGCATTTGGACTTACTTACCTTCTCCCCCTTTTTGGCATCATCAGGTAGTAGGAGAGAGAGAAGAAGTTCAACTAAATATTGGATTTCATCCAATTGAGCTTTTTGAGAAGCTTGATTCTGCAGGACCTCAGTGATTTGGGCCTGTTGTTGTTCTTGAATCTTCTCAATGGCTTCAACTTTCTTAGAAATAGGTTTGATAAACCTCTTTTTATCAAGCTTGGTCTCCATATCCAACTTTTTAGCCTTTTAAAGAAGTTTGTCAACCTTTTCATGAGTTGTAGAGTGTTGACCTTGAAGAGTCTTGACACTTAGAGTTATGACTTTGAGTTGAGTCTTAAAATCAGAACTTGGCATCTGCTCATCAGCCTTAGCAATATGCTCTGTCAGAACTTTAGAGCTTGGAATAAGATTAGTTTCATTCCACTTCTTGGTCCACTCCACACCTCTGTGAGTATCTTCCCAAGGAATATGAGCAGCTTGCTCAACAAACTTCTCAATAAGTGCCTCCTTTCCTAGAATGGGAGCTAGAGTATCAACAGAAACACTGTCTTCAGAACTTGAAGAAGACTCATTATCTTCTGACAGTACAAGAGTATGTGAGGCAACTGGAGATTCTGGAACAACTTCATCTAAATTCTGATCATCAGAATTTATCTCCAGAATAGGAGTTGTTGGTATCTCAGCCTGTAGAATAAGAGAATTGACTGTAGATGGCTGAGCTGTTGTGGTTGGAGCTTCCAGAAATAAAATAGTAGGAATAATCAGCCTTTGAAGGTCAATTTCAGGACTTAATCCTGAATCTTCAACTGTTGTTTCTCTGACTGGAGAAACAGTAGAAGTGATCACTATATCATTAGCAGTGTCTTTGGCTTTAGCTAGAGGTGGCAGAGATTCAATCACAATTGGCTTTGAGATCAGAGATTCCTGATCCCCTTCCTCAGCTTCAGTAGTATCCTCAGATGGAGGCTTAGCCATGTGCCTTTTTACCCTCAATTTATTTAATCTCCTTGATTGTGAAGGAGTTGCTTGATCTGCATCAGAACTTACAGTTTTCCTCTTTAAATTACCTGAACCCGCAGCTTCATCTAAATTCTGATGGGTTGACCCTTCAGCTTCTTCAGTCACAAGTTCTGATGCATGAACCTGTGCTTCTTCATCATCTGACCCATCCCTTAGAATCATCTTCCTTCTCTTTGGTGGAGGTTGTGAAACAGACTTTGCCCTCTTAGGCCTGGAAGATGAAGGTCTGATGGTAGGTGTTGATGGTTGTTGTTGTGAGGATTGAGCTTGTTGGAAGTATGTTCTGATGGTAGGTTGAGTTGGTTGAGGTTGAGAGGTGGTTGATTGTGTAGCGGTTGGAGGTGTTGATGGAGGTTGGGATGGTTGGACATCAGGATATATGGAGGTATAGGTGTTTGGGTCAGAGTTTACCAAAAACTGTTTGACTGATTGTGAAATTTGGAGGGGTCTTAGAACAATTTTCTTATTATCAGTTTATAATAAATCGGTAAAAGCTCTTTTAGCAAGTTTAAATGGTGAAATCAACTCACTTTCTAATTGGGGTGCATCAGAGCAACGGAAACTATAAATAAGTTGACAGAATCTAGCAAAATAGATTGTATTCCTATCTTCTGTCATCCTATCACCTATGAATCCTAGTACAACATTAGCATAATCAAAATGAGATTGAGTAATCAGGGCATACCCAATTTGCTGACTTGGGATAGGAATTGCATCAAAGTTTGAACACTTGTTTGCAAAGGTTCTTGTGATGCAGTCAAAGAAGAAGCTCCACTCCCTCCTGATGTAGGGTCTCTTCAACTGCCCAAGCTTTGACAAACTTTTCTCATAGCCCAGATTGGCTATTAGCTGTTGAAGAGCTGGCTCCTCAACTGTTGAATAAGTGCAGTTTTCTGGCAATTGGAGTGCTTGTCGAACTGTGGCCGAAGTCACCACATGTGCATCCTCCCCTGTTCTAAATATGATGCTTAGGGACCCATTAGCACCACCATCATCATAAACTCCTGACCTCTAGAACTCCAGCACCTGAGTCCCTGAGATTACTTCAGGTTGGGTCAAAGCATACCCAATCTCACTTCCAGATAGAAAATCTTGGATGAAGTGAAGTTCTGATGGGGCTTTATCCTTGCTCGGTATAGCCAAGTAGTTGTTAGGAACAAACTTAGCTCCATTGAAAATGATGTCTTTGGGTGCCATTTATGTGAAAAATAAGTGAGAAAATAGAGTGTACACAAGGTGTTTGATAAAAGGCCTGTAAGAAAATAGCTTCAAAGAATATTAGCGAGAGAGAGAATAAGAGAGATTAGAGAAAGAAAAGTAGGTAAAAGATTATAAAATCTTTTAACTCCCATATATATACTCTCTTTTTGACAACTATTATGATTGAAGCAGAACATACTTTAGACACATGGCAGCATATCATTAGTCAAAAAATTATTAGTGGGCACAGGTATTAAGCAATAATAAATATGCGCATGCAGTGTTTTAAGGAAAACACGCTTCCCACTTACTAAATGATTATGACTGTTTTTATCTAACCTAATTATATTCTGATAAAATATGACCGTTACAGTATTTACCACAAATAAGTCAAGTAAATAAATACTGCCACGTAAGCATCAGAGTTTGCATCAGGATTTAATATCAGAACTTGACTATTATCAGATTTTAACGGTCATCAGAACATGGCTTCTGTACTCAAAAAGTGAATGTTTGTATCTATGATTCTTCATACAAATACTGACTTGTTTCTTCAGAGTTTAATCATCAGAACTTCCATCAGAACTTGTCCTCCGAATTTATGCATATGACACTTAACTGTTTGTCAAAAACAACTTAATCACCACATTAATTTTCATCATTCATATGGAATAAAAGTGTGTGCATTAGCAAAATATCAGATAAAGATTAAAGTCTGATAAACTTCAGTACATCTTAGAAATAAGGCATAACTAAGAAAAGTGCTTAAAATATGTCATTAATAATGAAGTCTACTATAGGATAAATTTATGCAAGAATCCACCTCAACTGTTTGTGCTCATTTTATGCATCTTTTGTAATTCCTTTTTATAGTGGATTCTCAGTGTAAGTGAGTCACAACTGCTATCAGAATTTATGCTATTATCAGAGTATTTCTCCAGTAATCAGTGAATGTGAAAAGTCGCCAAGAAAAATTTATTTGCTTTTCTAATGCATATAACTTAATACTAGCAATGCACTAGGGTCTTCCCTTCCACATATTTACTCTAGATCTCAAAGGAGTACCTGACTTCAATTTTCTTTTCTTTTCTTTTCTTTAGATAAGTGAGGCTTATCAAGCATGTGGTTCATCCTTAAAATTTACTGACATCAGAATTTGACAGATAAGAAGCAAGAATCTAGTTTGTGACTTAGTAATAAGATACACAAAGTAAATTTGACTAAGCTCAACATCAGAATTTGCTTGTGTTAATGAATTTCCACATAAATAACTAATTCAAACCTGGGATTTCTAGTATGTTAAAGACTATCAGGTCAATATCTAGAACAGTTATCCTCATTGGATTGAATAGTCACAGAACATTCAAAACACTATCTGAGTATATAGATCCACATCAGATAACAATCAGTATTTAATGTATTACAATTAAAGCACATATTACATGAAGATAAGACAATCTGTAAAACACTGATCATAAAGTCTGATGCATGAGAACAAAAACTAAGCAGATTTAGAGAAAAAACCTGAAACCATTCCAAGTTCATTTACCAATCTTGTAAAAGTAGCTTCATATAGTGGTTTTGTGAAGATATCTGCTAGTTGTTGATCTGTTGGAACAAAATGCAATTCCAATGTACCTTCCATCACATGTTCCCTTATAAAATGGTACTTAATGCTGATGTGCTTTGTCATTGAGTGTTGAACTGGATTACCTGTCATAGCAATAGCACTTTGATTTTCACAGTAAATAGGTATTTTAGAAAATTCTAACCCATAGTCCAGTAACTGATTCTTCATCCAAAGAATCTGTGCACAACAGCTTCCTGCAGCAATATATTCTGCTTCTGCAGTTGATGTGGAAATTGATTTCTGTTTCTTGCTAAACCAAGAAACCAATTTGCCTCCAAGAAATTGACAGCTTCCACTAGTGATTTTCCTGTCTATTTTGCATCCCGTATAATCTGCATCTGAGTAACCTATTAGATTAAAATATGATTCTCTAGGATACCATAATCCTAGATCAGTTGTACCCTTGAGGTACTTGAAAATTCTTTTCACAGCTATTAGATGAGGTTCTCTTGGATCAGCCTGAAATCTTGCACAAAGACAGGTAGCTTACATGATATCAGGTCTACTTGCAGTTAAATAGAGTAAAGAGCCAATCATACCTCTGTAGTTAGTAATATCTATTGATGAACCAGTATCTTTATCTAACTTGATTACAGTGGCCATGGGAGTGGATGCAGTTGAACAGTCTAGCATTCCAAATTTCTTCAGTAAATTTCTGGTGTACTTGGATTGATTGATAAAAGTACCTTCTTCATTTTATTTGACTTGAAGTCCCAGAAAATAGCTAAGTTCTCCCATCATACTCATTTGATATCTTGACTACATTAGCTTTGCAAACCTTTCACATAGTTTGGCATTTGTAGAACCAAATATGATATCATCAACATATATCTGTACCAAAAGTAAGTCATTTTCATGGTTGAGGTAGAACAGTGTTTTATCAATTGTACCTCTGTGAAGTCCACTTTCCAGAAGAAATTGAGCTAAAGTCTCATACCATGCTCTTGGAGCTTGCTTAAGGCCATAAAGTGCTTTATCAAGCATGTAGACATGATTTGGAAATTTTGAATCTACAAAGCCTGGAGGTTGTTCAACATATACCTCTTCTTCCAATTCTCCATTGAGAAAAGCACTTTTCACATCCATTTGAAAGACTTTAAAGTTTTTATGAGCAACATAAGCCAAAAAGATTCTTATGGCTTCAATCTAGCAACTGGTGTAAATGTTTCATCATAGTCAATGCCCTCCTGTTGAGAGTAGCCTTTGGCAACCAGCCTTACTTTGTTTCTTTTAATTATGCCATCACTGTCAGTTTTGTTTTTGAACACCCATTTTTTGCCAACTATTGATCTGTTATTTGGTTTTGGCACTAGGGTCCAGACTTTATTTCTTTCAAATTCATTTAACTCTTCCTGCATTGCTTGCACCCAATCAGGATCTTGAAGAGCTTCTTCCACTTTCTTTGGTTCGGTCTGAGATAGAAAAGAATGATAGAGACATTTATTTGATATTGTAGTTCTAGTTCTGACACCTGCTTCAGGATCTCCAATTATTAAGTCAGGTGTATGTGATTTGGTCCACTTCCTTGCAAATGGAAGTTGATTTCTACAACTGGATCCTCCCCCATGATCCATGTTGTCTCCATCAGCATTTTATGATGCTCCCCCTATAGTTATGCTCTCTAAGACTTCAGAATTTGAGTTGGATTCTTTAGGATTTGAAGTATCAGAGTTTCCATAATTATTAAAATTTGGCTCATCAGAACTTGAAGAGCCAGTGACAGGTTCTGATGCTTCTTGAGAGTCTTGAGTTGTGGTAGGATCTGCAGCTTGCTCCCCCTGGACAGGTGCATTTTCCCTTAGAGTAGTTACCACAGTTTCAATGACATCAGAACTTAACCCGTCAGAACTTACAGGATCAGGATTTAAGTCATCAGAATTTACAGAATCAGAATTTAAATCTTCATTTTCAAATCTCAGCTGATCATGATTATTGAAATCTTCAAGTCCATTAATCTTCTTATCATCAAAAGATACATTGATAGAATCCATGACAACCCTTGTTCTTAAATTGTAGACTCTGAAGGCTTTTGTGAAAAGTGGATATCCAACAAAAATTCCTTCATCAGCTTTTAGATCAAATTTTGACAGCTGTTCAGGATGAGTCTTAAGAACAAAACACTTGCAACTAAATACATCAAAGTATTTCAGATTTGGCTTCTTTTTCTTCACCATCTCATATGGTGTTTTTCCATTCTTGTTTATGAGTGTAGCATTCTATGTAAAACAAGCAGTCTGCACAGCTTCAGCCCAAAAGTAGGTTGGTAGCTTTGCTTCATCAAGCATAGTTCGTGCAGCTTCAATGAGAGTCATGTTCTTTCTTTCTACAACTCCATTTTGCTGTGGAGTTCCAGGTGCAGAAAATTCCTGCTTTATTCCATGCTCTTTGCAGAACTCTTACATGATTGAATTCTTGAACTCAGTGTCATTATCACTTCTTATAATCTTGATAGAATCTTTGACCAATTTATCCAGCTGTCTGACATGATCAGTTAGAGTAGATGCAGTCTCATTTTTCTTGTGCAAGAAATACACTCAAGTGTACCTTGTGAACTCATCCACTGTAACCATAGCATATTTCTTCTTTGAAATAGACATGACATTGACTGGACCAAATAGATCAATATGCAGTAGGTCATAAGGCTCAAGAATTGAGGATTCAGTTTTGCTCTTGAATGAAGATTTTCTTTGTTTTGCCTTTTGACATGAATCACAAAGGCCATCAGGAGCAAATACTGATACCAATTGTTAGGTCACACAATACTGTAGAAGGGGGTTGAATACAGTGTTTATACAATCAAATCGATTTAACACAAGTATGTAACAAAGATCAAGTATATTTAATAAACTCTGTTACAATATGAACTGTTTTTCTCTCTCAGTGATGAACAAATATCACTAAGAGCTGATAGGTTACAATGTATAATTTTCTCGATAATGATAACACATATAGTGTAAACCCTAAGATATGTTTATATAGTACACAGTTACAAGATAACTTCTAATTGATATGAAATATAATTTTGTCTCCTAAAATATATCAATTAGATATCTTTTACAAGTTTTCTAGTCCTCTAACTCTTTCCATGCATATCTTCTATTATTTTAGTCTCGATCTTCTACTGTAAATCAGCTTCATTCCTTAACTGAAAGTCTTCCCGCACTTAAGTTTTGATATGACCTTAAGTTCTAATATTAAGCTTTGACTTCGGTAAGTCTTGATTTCAGTAAGTCCTGATATGTCATGTTGTTAAGTTCTGAAAACTAAACACAAATCATATTAGACATGACATCTCAAATATATCTAACAATTCTTCATCCATAAAATCTGTGCACAACAACTACCAGCAGCAATCTGTAGAAGTAGAAACTGAATTTTGCTTTTTACTGAACCAGGACACAAGCTTGTTCCCTAGAAATTGACAGGTTCATGTTGTACTTTTTCTATCAATTTTACAACCTGCATAATCTGCATCTGAATAACCAGTTAGATCAAAACCAGAATCTCTAAGATACCAAATGCCAAGTTTTGGTGTTCCCTTGAGATATCTGAAAATCCTCTTAATAGCTACTAAGTGAGATTATCTAGGATCAGCCTGAAATCTAGCACAATACAAGTAGCAAACATTATATCTGGCCTACTAGCTATTAAGTACAGAAGTGAGCCAACCATGCCTCTATAGCTTGAAATATCCACAGACTTTTCAATAATGATTAATTCAAATTTAGTTGCAGTGGTCATGGGAGTTTTTGCAGATGTGCAATCGATTAGATCAAACTTCTTTAAAAGATCATAAATATATTTGGTTTGACTAATGAATATTCCATCACTAACTTGCTTAACTTCTAAACCATGAAAGTAAGTTAGTTCTCCCATCATGCTCATTTCATACTTACTTTGCATCAATTTTGCAAACTTCTTGCAAAGTTTTTCATCTATAGAGCCAAATATAATATCATCTGCATAAATTTGAACAAGTATACTAGAGCTATTAACATTTCTAAAGAATAAAGTTTTGTCAACAATACCTCTTGTGAAGTGATTTTCTAAGAGAAACTTTGATAAAGTATCATACCAGGCTTTAGGTGCTTGCTTCAATCCATATAGTGCTTTCAAAAGATAGTAGACATATTCTGGGAAATTTGGATCTTCAAAACCAGGAGGCTGACTGACATAGACTTCCTCCTCCAAATCTCCATTCAGAAAGGCACTTTTGACATCCATTTGATAAACTTTGAAATTGGCATGGGCTGCATAGGCTAAGAAAATTCTGATGGCTTCAAGTCTTGCAACAGTAGCAAAAGTTTCATCAAAATCTATTCCTTCTTGTTGACAGTAGCCCTTAGCAACCAATCTAGCTTTGTTCCTGACAACTATGCCATTTTTATCCATCTTGTTTCTGAATACCCACTTGGTGTTAATTGGATTCTTTCCTTTAGGTTTGGGTACCAGCTTCCATACCTTGTTCCTTTCAAATTGGTTTAGCTCTTCCTGCATAGCTAAAACACAATCAGGATCCAATAGAGCTTCTTCTACCTTCTTTGGTTCTTCCTTATAAAGAAAGCTGATATATAGAAATTCTTCTTGAGTTGCTTTCCTTGTTTGAACTCTAGAAGATGCATCACCAATAATGAGCTCAAAAGGGTGATCTCTAGTCCATTTTCTCTGTTATGGTAGATTAGCTCTAGATGAAGAGGCCTCATTATTGTCTTGATGTGTGACTGAGTTTTGATTATAAGAAACTCCCCCTGAGTTTATGGATCTTTGACTTAAAGATGGGGTTCTTTCTGTAAGTGATCTTTTTTTACTCTCACCTTCTCTCATTGTTCCGACGGATGATGCACTTTGTATCTCGATGAATGAAGCTGATTGTCTACCGACGGATGAAGCATTATGTAATTCGACGGATGTTGAATTATGTGCTTCATTAGTTGTAGATTTTTCTGCATTGTCCTTAGCCACTATTTCTTGATCACTTTCATCATCACTGTCATCACTAACCATCTCAACATTATCGAATTTGAGGCTTTCATGGAAATCGCCATCTTGCAGTCCTTCAATCTTTTTATCATCAAACACGACATGTACAGATTCCATAACAATGTTGGTTCTTAGATTGTAGACTCCATATGCTTTTCCCACGGCATATCCAACAAAAAATCCTTCATCTTCTTTGGCATCAAACTTTCCATGTCGATCAGTTTGATTCCTTAAGATATAGCATTTGTAGCCAAAGACATGTAAGAAATTTAGAGTTAGCTTCCTATTCTTGAACAATTGGTAGGGTGTCATGCATTTTTCTTGACTAACCAAAGAAATATTCTGAGTGTAGCATGCAGTATTCACAGCTTCAGCCCAAAAATATGTCGGTAACTTTGATTCTTCTAGCATTGTTCTTGCAGCTTCAATAAGAGATCTGTTTTTTCTTTCCAACACTTCATTTTGTTATAGAGTTCTAGCTGTAGAAAACTCATGCATAATCCCATTCTCTTCACAAAATGATCTCATCACAGAATTCTTGAACTCAGTTCCATTGTCACTCCTGATTCTTCTTATTTTGAAATCAGGATGATTGTTGACTTGCCTTATGTGATTGATGATGATTTCACTAGCTTCATCTTTGGATTTTAGAAAAATGTCCAAGAGAACTTTGAGAAATCATCTACAATTACTAGGAAATATCTTTTCCTTGTGATGGATAACACATTGACTGGTCCAAACAGATCCATGTCCAACAGTTACAAAGGTTCTTCAATTGTTGAATCAAGCTTCTTTCTGAATGATGCTTTAATCTGTTTTCCTTTCTGGCAGGCATCACACAATCCATCCTTAGTAAACTCCACTTGAGGAATACCCCTAACCAATTATTTCTTGACTAACTCATTCATGGTCTAGAAGTTTAGATGGGACAGCTTTTTGTGCCATAGCCAACTTTCATCTTGACTTGCTTTCCTGAGAAGACAAGTTACTGATTCTGCATTTGATGAGTTGAAATCAGCTAGATACACATTTCCTTTTCTCACTCCAGTGAGAACCACTTTATTGCTCTTCTTGTTGGTCACAACACAGGCTTCAGAAATGAAATTGACTGAGTTGCCCATATCATAAAGCTGGCTGATACTCAACAAATTATGCTTGAGTCCATATACTAGGATATCCTCTTCAATGATGACATTATCCTTTGAAATCAAGCCATATCACACAGTATAACCCTTGATGTCATCTCCAAAAGTGATACTTGGGCCAGCTCTTTCCTTGAACTCAGTGAGTAAGGTAGAATCTCCAGTCATGTGCCTTGAGCAACCACTGTCTAGATACCAAAGATTCTTTTTATTTCCCTGCACACATCAAAACCAAATCAAGTTAATTTTGGTACCCAAGTTTCCTTGGTTCCTGCCTTGTTAGCATTTTTCTTTGATTTCTTAGGTTTAACCTCATTTGATTTGGGGATCTCAGATTCATCCTTAGTCATTTGAGTTGGACCTTTGAAACCAGTCATTGAAACAGAATTATCATGCACATTTTGGTTTACATGAAAAGGCATGCTATTTGCAAACATGTTATTCCAGTAAGGTATGCTAAATGGCATTTGAGGCATACTAAATGTAACATAATAAGGATTAGGTGAAAATGGCATATTAGCAAATTGTGCATTCATATTCTGAGCAGGCATAGCATTCATAGGCATTGTAGACATGGCAGTCATGTTGGAAAAAGAAGAAGGTGTAGACATGGGAGTAGGCATAGCAAGTTTGCAATTAACAGAAAAATGATTAACATTACCACACTTAACACAGATTTTTCTTAGAGCATATTTATCAGGTGTGTAGTTGTTGTATTTGTTAATCCCTACTTTCCCATTTTTATTGTTTTTCCTTTTTGATTCTGTCTTAACCTCAATCTTTTCCAGTCTGTCATTCAATTGCTTGATAGACATATGACCAACATTAGCTTTCTTTTCTTTTCTAACTTGACTTGTATCTCCTAGAACAAAGTTTTTAGAAACTGATCCATATTTCTCATTCAATTTAACTAACGTAGCTTTGCTAACTGGTTTACTCACAACCGACAGATGTGGCTCCTTGTCTCTCGACGGATAATCCTTTTCATCATCCGTCGAGTCCACATCTGTAAAGAGTCCTTCAACCAGATTGGAATCAAGATTCTCTTTGCTCTTTTTTCAGGCTGCATCACAAAAGGATTCTATACCTTGAACTTTAGTAATTTGATCATGAACATCTCTAGATGATTTCCATGCTTTAATTACTTCATGTTCTCACTCAAGCTGCTTCCTTAAAATCTCTTATTTCTTTAAGGATTCTGTTAGTTCATCCTTAGCAACCTTGCATTCTAATTTCAATTTTTCAAACTTAATAAATTGAGTCTCTAGCACATTGTTTCTTTCACTTAAAAACACATTATTCTCTTTGATATTATTATTTTCTTTAGTGAGAGACTTGAGTGTAACACGCAAGTGAATTATGCATCTTTCTTCTTTTGTCTTCATCTGTAATTTCTTGATTGATTTCCACCTACACTTCACTGAAATTTACTTCACAAGCTTAAAAAAAGGTGCATCTACTCTTTTCAGCATCACAGGAACATCCTGTATCTCAATTTCTTTTCCTTTTCCAGCTTCAGTTTTCTTGTGAGAGTTTATGACCTCATAGTCCAAACCAATAGCTATATTAACACACAGTTGTTTTTCTCATGATACTGACCAATCAACTGAGATGCATTCTTGAATGATTTGAGCTTCAAATAATTTTTCTCAATTATTTCTCTCGACACAGCCTCTACTTATCCAGCACACTTCAGCTTGTTCTTGAGGTACTCATTTTCCTGCTTGACTGTTTCAAGATCAAAAAACTGCAGTTCTAACTCTTATTTTTCAATCTCCAGCTTCTCATTAATTTTTGACAGCCTACTCACTTCCTCAGTAGTTGTCATCATGCTTGTGTGGATGTGAAACATCTATACATCATTTTCTCAACAGTTTCTTTATATTGAATGACATTTAATTCAATTGTGGTTAGAATTGGTACCTCTGATTTGGATGCAGTTGATTCTCCTTGCTCTAAAGCCATGAGAGCATAATTTCTATATTTTTCACAGTCATCCTCATCATCTGTATCATCCCAGCTTTTGCCTTCTGCAATATAGGCCTTTCCCTGTTGCTTTCTCAAGAGTGCTTCATACTTTGCTTCCAACTTCAAATAAGTTTTATCTTTCTTCACTTCATTTGGATTTCTACACTCAGTGGCAAAGTGACCTAGTCCATCACAGTTATAACACCTTATCTTTGATCTGTCAACAAACCCTGACTTGTAGCCACTTTTTCCAGCTGAGTTGAACTGAGTTTTTCCTTTCCAGTTGTTGTTGTTTTGGATGTCTGACCCTTACTCTTGAAGTACTTTGGCTTCTTAACCCTTATGTTAGAGAATTTCCTTGCAAGGTAAGCCATTGAATGGTCCATCTCATCCAGTTCATCAAGGATGTAGAATTCATCCTCCTCTAGCTCTAGTATGACTTGCTTCTGTAGTTCCTTATTTTTCTATCCAACAGCTTGAACAACTGGAGTCTGAGCTTCTAGTTCATCTTCAGATGTTTTACCGTCATTGGCAACCAAGGCACTAGTTCCATCAACAACATGTCAGTGACCAGCTCTCAATGACTTCATTTGTAATATTTCCAGCTCATAGGTCTTCAAGATCCCATACAAGACTTCCAGAGTCATTCTGCTTAAATCTCTTCCTTCTCTAATAGCATATATCTTTTGTTCCAAATGATCAGGAATGGTGAGCAAGAATTTAAGGTCGACCTCTTCAGCTTCATAATACTTGTCATGAAACTGCAAATCATTTATCAGCTTATTGAACCTTTCAAGAACTTCAGTTATACTTTCCTTAGGTTTAGCCATAAAACCCTCATACTGTGAAACCAAGATTTTTCTTTGATTTGATCTAACCTCTTTTGTTCCCTCACACAGTATTTCAATTTTCACCCAGATCTATTTAGCTTACTCACAGTTAATAATGTTATTGTACATTAAATTATCAAGAAACTCAATCAATATGAGTTGTAAATTGCTATCCAGTGAAACCTTTTTTTTTCAGGCTTTGTGTAGATTGAGGGATCTTTAGGTGCAAACTGTGCTGGTATGACCATGTCTCCATCTGTAGATTCATGAACCCTTTCCATAGGAATGAATGGTTCATTTTTTAGAATCTGAATGTACATTGTGTTGGCCATCCTTATGAACAACATCATTTTCTTCTTCCATAGTGTGTAGTTGATCTTGTCAAAGACAGATATCTTGATACCGCTTAATTTCGGAGTACTCATTCTTCCTAGATCTTTATCTGTTTTCTTTCAGATTTTTCTTTGATATCACTTGTTAGATATTGAGTGTAATGAAATATAACACAGAGGGGGGTGAATGTGTTTCTTGAATTTTAATTCTCTTTTGAAAGTGTATGGCTTAATTTGAACAAAGCAAATATAAATTTGTAGAGATAAATTATCTGACAATAAACACACAGAACAAGTTATCAAAAACTCCTTTACTCCAATTATATATAGGATATTGTTATACAAATTATTAGATATTATAGTAGAATAATATAATAAATGAAATAAATATAGTCTATATTATAGTTATACTTTAGCACGTGCAACCCACGTGTGTAACGACCAAACTGTACCACCAAAACCCCTGACTACAATTATATATAGGATATAATTTTTAATTTTTACTTCATATTTTTGTTTTTGTAATTTATTTATTAATAATCTCATTTTTAAGTTTTGTTTTTTTTTTAATTTTATACTGATATATTATTTTACTTTGATTTAATCATATAATTTTGTTTTAACCCGGGAGCATTATACCAACCAAATTAAATCAATCTAATTATATTTAATTAATTTTTTAGTCCGGATCAATAGTATAATTTTATTTTGATCGAGATGAATAGTGTATATTATATAACCTTATCCCGAGGTCATTATACTAATTTATTTTTTATTTTATAAATATGTATTGATATTATTAATTCATGTAACATGTAATTTGTATTTTATTTTAAATGGTAACCATTCCAAACAGAAGAAATTAATTTCATCCAAATTTGACCGAATGATAGTGGAGGATAAAGAAAGTAGATGCAACGTGGTGAAACAAGGCACAAGCACAATAACACCCCATCTACCATTGTTCAACTCTGTCATCTCCTCCTAGGAAAAATCAATTAATCATTGTTTCCAATTTCTAAGGAAAAAGTAACCAAGAAATGGAGATTCCTCCTCTCATCATATTCCTCTTTCTCCTCCTCTCAACACTCTCTTTCTCAGTCGCCTCCACTCAACAACCCCAATCATCATCCTACATAGTCCACGCCTCCAAATCAAGCAAACCACACATCTACACCTGCCACCACCACTGGTACTCTTCCATTCTCCAATCCCACCCCAACTCTCAACACCTCTACACTTACACCCACGCTCTCACCGGCTTCTCCGCTACTCTAACTAAATCTCAAGCCGATTCTATTCTTCGCATCCCCGGAATTCTATCAGTGCTTCCTGATCGTGTACAGCAACTCCATACTACTCACACTCCTACTTTCCTCGGCCTGGCTGATACTTTCGGTCTCTGGCCCAATGCTGATTATGCTGATGACGTTATTATCGGAGTTCTCGATACCGGTATTTGGCCTGAGCGTGATAGCTTTAGTGATGAAGGCTTGTCACCTGTTCCGGCTACCTGGAAAGGTGTATGTGATTCTACTCCTGATTTTCCTGCTACGCTCTGTAATAAGAAGATTATCGGTGCCAGGGCGTATTACAAAGGATATGTCAATAATAACAGATTGAATTCCAGTAATGATAAGCTTTCTGTGCGAGATACAGAAGGTCATGGAACTCATACTGCTTCTACTGCTGCCGGATCTGTTGTCAGGGATGCTGGTTTTTACGAGTACGCCAAAGGCGAAGCCAGAGGTATGGCGATCAAGGCCAGGATTGCTGCTTATAAGATCTGTTGGCCTGGCGGTTGTTATGATTCCGATATTTTAGCTGCTATGGATCAGGCTATTCAAGACGGCGTTCATATTATTTCTTTGTCTGTTGGAGCTACTGGTTATGCTCCGCAATATGATAGGGATTCGATTGCTATTGGTGCTTTTGGAGCTACTCAAAACGGTGTCGTTGTGTCGTGTTCTGCGGGTAATTCAGGTCCTGGTCCGTACACTGCTGTCAATATTGCGCCCTGGATTATTACTGTTGGTGCTTCCACGATTGATAGGGAGTTTCCTGCTGATGTCATTTTGGGGGACGGTAGGATCTACGGCGGAGTGTCGCTTTACTCTGGCGATCCTCTATCGGACACGCAGATTCCTTTGATTTATAGTGATGATTGTGGAAGTAGATATTGTTATAGTGGAAATCTAGATCCTGAGAAAGTCAAGGGCAAAATTGTCATTTGTGATCGCGGTGGTAATGCGAGAGTGGAGAAAGGAAGTGCTGTGAAAATTGCCGGTGGTGTTGGAATGATTCATGCTAATACTGATGAAAATGGCGAGGAACTTTTAGCTGATTCTCATTTGATTCCGGCAACTATGGTTGGTCAAGTTGCTGGAGATAAGATCAGAGCTTATTCTAGATCGGATAAGAATCCGACGGCTACGATTACTTTTAAAGGAACGGTTATTGGAAACTCACCTTCAGCGCCGCGTGTGGCATCGTTCTCCAGCCGCGGACCTAATCATTTGACAGCCGAGATTCTTAAGCCGGATGTGATTGGACCTGGTGTTAACATTTTGGCAGGATGGACTGGGTATACTAGTCCAACTGATTTGGATATTGATCCGAGACGAGTAGCGTTTAATATTATTTCAGGAACGTCTATGTCGTGTCCTCACGTGAGTGGATTGGCTGCTTTGCTTCGCAAGGCCTACCCGAAATGGAGCCCAGCTGCTATTAAATCAGCTTTGATGACAACTGCTTATAATGTGGATAATACTGGTGCGAATATCACTGATCTTGCCACTGGTGTGGAGTCAACTCCTTTTGTTCATGGAGCAGGACATGTGGAGCCAAACAGAGCTCTTGATCCAGGGCTGGTTTACGATATTGATGTTAGTCACTACGTGGCATTCTTGTGTTCTATTGGATATACTCCAAAGAGGATTGCAGTGTTTGTGGGTGATGATAAAGTGGATTGTAGTGTGGAGAATTTGGGTGGTAGTCCCGGGAACTTGAATTACCCATCATTTGCAGTGGTGTTTGATGATAGTAACGAAGTCAAGTACAAAAGAGCCGTGAAGAATGTAGGAAATAATGTAAATGGTGTTTATGAGGTGAAGGTGAGTGCTCCCCCTGGTGTGGGAGTGAGTGTGTTGCCTAGTAAGCTTGAGTTCAGTGCGACAAATGAAACACTTTCATATGAGGTTACTTTCACCAGCACAGTTGCAGCAGCAGTTGGCAAAAAGGCATTTGGTGCGATTGAGTGGACAGATGGGGTTCACCTTGTGAGGAGCCCTGTTGCTGTTTCTTGGAGCCTAAACTCCGCAGCATCAGTAGCTTCAATGTGATTGGTTTAATGACGATGTAGATCAGCATTACATTCATGTTTTGCAGCTGTGACAGATTGTGCTGCATAGGAGTTGAGATTGAAGATGAGATCAGTTACTTGTTGGAACAAGGCAATGAGGAAACTGGGTGGCCATATGGTGTTGTTACCTTAGTTAAAGCTTAATTTTCCTCAATCAACCTTCATTGCAACCTAATAATAAATCAAAAAACATTGTGAAATTATTTAAGAAAGATGTAGAGATGTTTTGCAAATTTCAATTTGTGGAAGCACCTCCTTAAGTAAGATTTGACAATCACTTTAATAGTGTGTACGTTGATTTGGTTTCCCTTTTGGATGAAGAGAAGAGAATACATGATCGATCTTAATTATGTTCTGTGTTGATAACCTGCTGACAGAAAGATAAATGTCATAAAATATGGTAAAATAGCGAGAATTCACATGTATTGGCCTTGTCATACTAGATACCTGTTGCAGGTATGAATTTACTATATTTACAAATTTGCTGGTAAAGAATTAGAAGTTAGAACACAACATGACATGTCACATGTCCTCTAAGCACTTATTATGCATGAATTTGGTTGAGAAAACTATCTAAAATCATTCCTGCTTCAGAGGGTCCATGTGAGAGAGTCAGAGACAGCAAGGCAGCCACTACGATCAATGGCGAATAAAATGATGAATGCCGTTTCTATTCGTTTTTCCAGGGGGACTAAAAGAACAATGATGATAATTAATGTTAACAATAAGTTTTTTTTGTTCGTTTTTACGGGAAATCAACAAAGACGCTTTGGCCGAGTGGTTAAGGCGTGTGCCTGCTAAGTACATGGGGTTTCCCCGCGAGAGTTCGAATCTCTCAGGCGTCGTGTTTTTTTTCCCATTTCGCTCCATAGTGATTCTCCTTTTCTCCCCAATAAAAAAAGGATATTTACCTTTTCCTATCAACTACCATCGACACACATTGGTGAACCAGAATTTTTTTAAAAAAAAAAACATTTCAGTCCAGACATTAAAGTGATTCCTTTTCACCTGCAAAAATTCAAAGGAACAAGATGATAGAGGATTCATAATAACGTATTAATTGTACACTACTGTTACTGTTTTTAAAATTATATATTATAGTATATATGTATATTTTAAGCAGAGTTAGCTGAAAATTCTCGTAATATCTTGCCATTTTAAATAAAATTTTCAACATGTCACTAAAAAAATTCATAAATTTTGCTAAAATTTCAGAAAATATAAAATACAATAATAAGAGCATATGCACCCACAAAATCCATTGATTCATCAATTCATGGATTCAATTGATGGAGTTGAATATTATTCACGATAAATCAATTATTTTTGTTGATTTTTATGCACCCATAAAACTCCATCAATTTATCGATTACTATTCATTAAATAAATAATTTAAACTTATATCATAAATTTAAGTTCATCTCCATTATTTAATGGTATCACAAATTATATCCAATAATAACATGATCTTCTGAGTATAGTAAGAAATTGGATGTTATAAAAATTTTGTGTGAAAAATGAGTACAAAACACTCTATATTTATAAAGAAAAATATGACCGTTGATAATTATTCTCGTTACTGGCATGTACATTATGTAAATACAGCCGTTGTAATGTATTAAAAGAAGAAAAAAGATGGAGCCCATTAGATTGTTGTCCCTTGACAAGTCCATCAAAAATCCATGGATCTATTCCTCAAGTGATGGAGCATCAATAAGTGATTGCCTCAATTTTTAAGCGTTGGATAGACATTTGGTTTTAATCCTTCAATTCAGCCACTGAATTCACTCTTATAGTCATGTCGTGCATATGCTGTAAATCTATCAAAGTCTATCCTTGTATCAAATATAAAAAAATCTATAAATTTTTTAACATCATCATATTTTAGTGATTTTTTTAATTTATATATTACCAGATTTTGATTTAACTTTTTAAAATCTAAATTGAGTACCACCAAGTTTAAAATAATTTTTTACAATCTTGATCGATTACAACCAGATTTTATAAAATTTATTAGAATCCAAATTGAATACACCACTATTTTAAAAATTCAAAAAAAAAACTCTTTAACATCCGGATCGAATATACATCTTAAGTTTAGGGTGGGATGATGGATTCCTAAGAAGTGTTACATGCCCTAAATTGGTTTTTAATTTTTTTTCCAAATAATGTGGTACCAAAATTAATATATTTTAATTTGTATGCGCATATATATATATATATATATATAGGGAAGTAAGCTCTAAACTTATTAACATAAAAATTATGTAACACGTTGGCATCAGCAAATGGTTCGGGGAGTTAATTGATTAGTGCATATATTATGTAGAGAAACACTAGATTTTTCGAAACGATTTCGAGACGTTGAGTTGTCAAATTACTACTGCTAGCTTACGGCCGGTATGATGCATGGGTCTTGGTTAATATTTATATATTTTTATTTTTATTTTCATTAATATTTTATATAAATAATTAAATACTAAATATTGATTATATAATTATAATTTTATTGTGTATAATTTCAAATTAAGTTCAAGAAAAATAAATATTATATGTCTAATGAGATCTTATTCATAAATAATAATGTAAATGTTTATTGTTGGTAAAATTTGAACATTTATATGTATCTTTCTAAATTATAATATAAATGTTTGTTGTTGACGGGATTCGAATCTGAGAACTTGTGGAGTGTATTTTTTAGTATATTAATCTAACGGCTCTGATTATTTGGTGAAAAAGATATAACGGTCGTGGTCGTGATGAAAAGGGATAAGCAAAATGAGGATCAACCAAACTACAAATTATAGGTCATTCCGATTATTATAATATAATATAGATTAGATACTTTTTCATAAAAATGAAATAATGTAATTCTTGTGCATATAGACATGAGTCTCACGAATAATAAAAAAAATAAAATAACACCATACAATATAATACATGTTATTTGGGAAAACTTTTGGAATCCGTGCAACATTTAGCACCGTTCATTATTTTATTATTATCTCTGACAATCATCGTTTTAAAAAAAAATATAATTTATTCACATCAATTTCATATGAACTAAATAGGACTGAAAAATTTAAAGAATATAAATTCAATCCTATATTATTCCTCAAAATAAAGTTTAATCTAAAATATTATAAAATTTTAAAAGAAGCAGTCCAACCCTAAACTTAATACTAAAAAGAGGAATATGGTAATTTGAAACATTACAATCCGTAAAATTAATTATGATAATATTATTATACGAGAATAATAATCCTCTTGTTTAATCTCCCAAAACAAACACAACTCGTATGTTCCAAATGATCAAAGTATGGATTACGGGAGAATAGGTCGAAAAGTGAATCATGAACGCCAATTTTCGAGATAATAATCTACATTAGTCGTTTAGATTTGTCAAAGTTGTGATAATATTGAGTTTGACGGAGAGTCGAGTCTTTTACAACCAGTACTCTAATATTATATTAAGTAAACAGCTCAATCAAAAATTGTACGGCGTTAAAAAGAAGGCTCCATTCGAATTTTATAATATATTCTAACACTTATTTTTTAAAGATATATACAAGACACAAAAAAGAAAAAAAAACTTATGTAAATCAGCTTATATAGTAATAAAAATATGAAACTACAAATAAACTCCAGAGGAATAAATGCAGAGTACACTGTAAACCGAAAAACCTAAAAGATTAGTCCTCCTTCTATTTGGTTGATATTTATAATGCTAGGTATAGTAGCTTAAAAAACTCCCAGAAGCTTATATTAATCCGTGGCCAGATCTGGCTCAAATATTGCCAAATTTAGGTTATGCTCAAAATATAAACTAAAAAACTTTTGTTTTTGCTAAGTAACTAAAAAACTTACCTGCACTATGTATCTTCTACAAAATGGATTCACTGTCGAAATAAAGGTGAACACTGATGCAAATTTCAGTGAATTTGTTTTTGCGACCTGTGTGAGAAACAAGATGATAAGATGCATAGGAGTTGCTTTCCTGCGTGGTTCTTGTGGTTACGGCGAAATTAATGGATTTTTAGAAAGAAAAAGAGCTTGACGAAATATTTTCTTAGGCTTGTTTACCGAGCTGTGGTTGATTATGGCATTTATACAAATAAAAAATTGTGGTATTTCTCCCTTAAATCGGTACTAAAGGCTGGATTGTTTTTGCTGCTATAGCGCTGGATTGGCGAGCAAGGGGAGATCCTCAGGTGGCTAAATGTAGAGCTTCCTTGTTCGGTCTAAGACAATCCAACACCCAAGAGCTTCTCAACGTGATAACTGAAGGGTGGCTGATTGTAGGGCTTCCTTGTATGGTCTCCGACTCTCCAGCAATCTAAATCTTATCAACATGATCACTGAATCATACTTGTAAATTCTGGTAAAGCGGATGAACAGAGCTCCTTGCAATCTCCCTAATGTTGATAACGTCCTAAAAGATCCATCTTCTTTTAGTAGTTTTTTGGCATCGAACGATGTTGAGAAAATCACTTGCCTAACAAGATTTCCCCATATGTACCATCTAGGCATCTGCCTCCTATCCTCTCCGAGAAAAGGGCTTACGATCTCTACCAACTACAGACAAACATTAAGTGCATATAATAACCACAGGAACTGTCCTGTTTGAGATCATATGCAACCAATAATATAATACAAGCAAATTACAATAAAAACACCAAATATTTGACAATCAAATAGTCTGTAATCATGAGCTTAACATATAGTCGAACAATCACAAAACCCAGAATTCCATAAACTGCATTTGTAAAATTTTGCATGTAGAGACTAATGCTTAACAATAGAAATCCAATAGAAGAGAAAGTTCCAAAAGCCTCGGTAACACTAGATAAGAGCAACAGAACCGAGATGTTCTAGGCTTTCCTAACTTCCAGAAATTGAGAAGCACTATTCCACTGCCAGCTGCTGTACCTCTAGTGTCCATACTTCTGGAACTCCCACTCGCTGTTGTCTTTATAAACATAAGATGTAGAATTAGTTATCTGTACCAGCAGCAAGTAGAGAAAGCAAAATAACAGAATTAAATAACACACCAAGTGGGCACACTTGACGGGTTTTGAGCCATCGGCTGATGCAATGGAAATGGAAGGCATGATTGCACACCCCTGCGGCAACATAATTTTTTTTTAGAATACACTTGGCTTGACAAAGACAAGGACTAACAATGTACCATGCTAATAATGAAAAAGCACAGCAAGACAGTAGAGACACCTGTGCCACACACAAGTCAATATTTGTTGTTTAAGGTGATTACTGAAACAGCTCAAAAACAGACCGCAAGTGGCAAAATAAAAATCCAGAAATATCTCACAAGGAGTCTAGAGTTAGAGATTGAAGATCACGGACATAAGGAATTGCTCAAAATTGCGCTATACATACTTCACTGCATATGACCAATACAATTGATGAAGATTGAAAGATAATTATATGATGATGCATACCCCGTTAAAATATAACAGCACAAACACCTCATGTGCAAACAGAGACAGAAAAGGGGAGGATACATTTGACAATACTTTTATGCTCCTCTATTAAAAAAACGACCCCTGTATTCTTCAGTTTCATACCATTCCTATACTACTTATTTACTAATAGATAAGATTATTTCATTAAAAAACCCAACTAATATAATTTAATATATTTCATATTCCTGTCTGACCTAGGTTTATTATGCTACGAGAAAAACGAACCGGTTCAGAAAATAATAGTTGTGATTTGTGAACTTTTATGTTTACCGAGTTTTGAGTTCAATCTAGTGATGCAATAACCATGCACTTAAATTTCATATCCTTTTAAGTATCTAAATGTTGGGTTACTGATATACAATTATACATAGACAAGATATTTAATGTTTACAAATCATGGATTCACATGTTAATATATCGCATTAATTTAGAGGTCAGTTTTGGGTTTCCAGGTGGTGTTTGTGTTCACGACAAGTCGGTCTAAAACTAATTAAAATTTAATGAAGACGAATATATAAATTTGAAAGGAATAAATTTATTAATTATAATGAACAGGTCCTCGAAGGTCATATTAGGGTCCCAACCCCCTCATTACAGTAACGAAGTTCAATAATTTAGTACATCTTCAATATTTGTGATCTAACTAAGCCTCATAGAAATGATTAAAATTTATATCACTTTAGCGAGTTTGTCGGACAAAATCAAAATTTTAAAGAGGCATAACTTAACATTTTACTCGTTGAAAGGAAAGAGGTAGATTTTAAAATGTATGCACTGTTTCTTTCTCTCCCATCCCTACTTGAAATACTAGGAAAGCAATCAAACACATGCTTAAAACCCGTCATATCTAATGTAGCACAAGCCTTGTAGACACTAAACATAATAAAGAGCACAAATCATATATAGCTATTATTAATTTGTTTATATTTGCGAAACAAATAAAAAATTATAGAATATAGCACAGGTGGAAACTACTACAAATGAGTCTCAATGGAAGAGGAAACGAGCGCAAGAGCTAACAGATACAGCACAACTATGCATGGAATTTTCTTCAAATTACCAGTATTTTCAATCCAAATGCATAGATATAAGAAATTAATCAATTACAGTTTACAACTTGGCCAAACACATAAATCGAAGAAGGTGACTTGGTAACAATGCTAGAGTAACATTGTAAATAGCCTTAAAATCATGCAACCCAGTTGTCATGTTCCTTTGGCATAATTGACCATATATATTTACTCATTAATGCAGCCACACGCCCTCATCAATTACCCGCTGTCATTTGTAATTTAATTTTTGAAAAACAAAAGACAAGTGTTTACACTTAAAATCCAAGCATATGCTCTCATTGAATTACTTTTACCACTGGACTCTTATTTTTCTCGATAAACAAAAGGTAAGTGTTCTTAAAATTCTAAATATAATTAAATCTTAATTAACAATGTATGGATGTGGAATTGACACAAAGGGTGATTTTAGAAATTACATAGCATGGTTATCACAATAGCAAGTCGAGTCAAGCCGGCGGACTAGTCGATAAATTTATAAAAAGTAAATTAAATAATAATGATATATCTTAAGTATGTACTCTCACAACAATAGCAAGTCGAGTCAAGCCGACGGACTAGTCGATAAATTTATAAAAAGTAAATTAAGTAATAATTATATATCTTAAGTATGTACTCTCACAACAAAACAAACATTTATTTTTCTACTTTCTAACCACCAATTTATGAACACACAAGCTGAAAAGCACATAGACGCATACAATACATACATATAGAGAATAAGGATCATGAGGTAAACTTTCCTGAGATAGTCACTGATTTTGTGTGCATATATTAAGTACCTAATTATCCACTTTCTTGATTAAAAAACAAAACAAAAAGAGAATAAGTAAATATTTAACAACAAATGTCTAGATTTGGTGGAGAACAAAAGCAAGAATAAGAAAAAATAGAAATTAGCATGTACATATTGTTTTTTGAGTAGGATTTTAGATAATATGTTTTTTTTTCATTTTATTCAGTTCTGACCGGATTCTACACCAGCCAATCGACTAGTGGACAAGCCACTCCAAGTAGTCACGTAAGCCTCTCAACTTTACAATTCACAAATCAACCTCTCCCAGTCAACCATTTGAATCCAGCTAATCGAAAACGATTAGTCAAGTGCCATGAAAACAATGCATGTAAATGCAGAACATATAGATAAAGTAGGTTCAGTATTCAGTCATAACAATTACATAACATGCTAGTTTGAGATTCTCCAAAGATTGTCAATAATATGCGAGTATTATGAAACAAAACAATAAAAAAACATATAGATTAAGCAGGTTTAGTATTCAGTAAGTAGTAACAATTAGTAAGTAATAAGTAAAAATATAGGTTCAGGTTCATTAATTATATCCGGAGGTTTGACCTAGTTTTGCACCAGTTGCGGGTGGTGACTACTCAACCTAGTTGAGTAATTGCTACAAATAGTAAGTCGGGGGTTAATAGTAACAAAGAGGATAGAAAATAGTAATACGAAAACAGTCTTATGTCCTTGTGATTAAAAAACAATCATTTCTGACCTCCCCGCTCGTATACTTAAAAACATACTTAAAAACATATTAGCTATCCTAAAGAGGAATAGACAAAGCGGTCCTTGAGAAAACATGTTAAAGCAACCACACTTACAAGTTACAAACAAGCAAGAAAATACATAAGATATATACATATTGAGAATAAAGATCATAAGGTAAACTTTCCTGAGATGGTCACTGATTTTGTGTGTATTATATTGAGTATCTAATTATCCACTTTCTTGATTAAAAAACAAAACAAAAAGAGAATAAGTAAATATTTGTTGTTTAACAACAAATGTCTAGATTCGGTGGAGAACAAAAGCAAGAATAAGAAAAATAGAAATTAGCATGAACATATTGTTTTTTGAGTAGGATCTTAGAAAATACATTTTCTCTTTTCATTTTATTCAGTTCTGACCGGATTCTACACCAGCCAATCGACTAGTGCACAAGTCACTCCAAGTAGTCATGCAAGCCGCTCGACTTTACAATTCACAAATCAACCTCTCCCAGTAAACCATTTGAATCCAACTAATCGAAAACGATTAGTCAAGTGCCATGAAAAAAATGCATGTAAATGCAGAACATATAGATAAAGTAGATTCAGTATTCAGTCATAACAATTACATAACATGCTAGTTTGAGATTCTCCAAAGATTGTCAATAATATGCGAGTATTATGAAACAAAACAATAAAAAACATATAGATTAAGCAGGTTTAGTATTCAGTAAGTAGTAACAATTAGTAAGTAATAAGTAAACATATAGGTTCAGGTTCATTAATTATATCCGGAGGTTTGACCTAGTTTTGCACCAGTTGCGGGTGGTGACTACTCAACCTAGTTGAGTAATTGCTACAAATAGTAAATTGGGGGTTAATAGTAACAAAGAGGATATAAAATAGTAATACGAAAACAGTCTTATGTCCTTGTGATTAAAAAAACAATCTATTCTGACCTCCCCGCTCATATACTTAAAAACATATCAGCTATCCAAGAGAGGAATAGACAAAGCGGTCCTTGCGAAAACATGTCAAAGCAACCACACTTACAAGTTACAAACAAGCAAGAATATACATCGAAACATACTCAGAAGCCAATCAACATTGACATTTTATCAAGCAGTTAAATAAAATACTAATTAACAATTAGGTTTACGACAACCTAATTAAAAAAATAAATGAATTACCAAACTTAAGCTAGGAAAATCGAGACAAACACATACTGCAATCATACAAAGCGATAGTATCTTCATACAGTCTTAACTACCGAATAATAATCAAACAGGAAACAGATCAATTCAACAACATCATTCAGTAACAATTAATAACAATACATCAAAATTACATACATATATAACATAATTGGCTTAATAAAATAGAAATCATACCCCAAGCAACCGTGCATTCCTCACTAGTAGCGCTAGCTTGATTAGCTTGACACTCGATACCTAATCAAATCATACATAAACCATAAGCGCTATTCTGATAAGAAAGCAATTGTATGTACTGTATGTACAAATCAACACACACAAAAAAGGAGACAAAATAAAAAAACTCACAGAGATCCATGATATGGTTCCTGCAAATCGCACAGTTATCGACAACAATATCTGCAGAAATCAATTAGAAGAAATTAAATAGATTAATTATCGATTAATAAAAGAGGGGGGAGAGCTAGGGTTTGAGAAAGGACTGACTGACCCCAAGCCCAGAGAGAAACAGCGTTCCACTTTTTGATTTCGAAGCGCTTAGGAGGTTTTTTTGTTGTAGAAGGACCGGCTCCGCTGCTAGATCCGACTTCTTCCGCTGGTACCATCGTAACGTCTGTGTCCATCTCTTCGATTAGCTTTACTATGACTCCTCCCCCTACCAAGACGCCTCGATATTTATACTACCCTTTCTGTTTGATTGGCCTTTATACACTAGCATATGCTAGCCGAGCCGAATCATTTTCTAGAATTTTTTTATGCATCATGCAATTATAATGTTTTTAATTATTTTTTAATCGTAAATGTTGTACAATGTCTAACGTATATCAAATATAAGTTGATTGTTTTTCAATGCATATTATTTTCATAAATAACAATACGAAATTACACAACGTTTCAAATATAATCATTAAGCAATATATATATATATATATATATTCTTGTTTGTGTTGTATAATTTGTATTTAATGAATGAATATAAATAGGGTAGTCAGTGTACGTTTAACGAAACGATTATACTTAATCTGTAAAATGATGTTAGTATGTTTACAAATAAAAAATTAAAAAATAACATTTATATTGAATACATAGTTAACCAAAAACTTTGAATTTTATTTAAATAAACTATAAGTACTGGTCTGTATTATTACTGAGTTCATTACTAACTTACAATTAACTTACTCAATTTAAAAAGATAAAAAATGCATAATTGAAGTCAGGATGACTTGCAATCATATTATACAATAATGTAAAATTTACACTATAATTAATATAAAAGTTGATTTTAATGAAAAATGTTAGTTTTTGAAATTCAACGTATGTATGCATGGAAAAATGTTAGTTTTTTTTATTTACACTACGATTACCAAAGTAACATTAAGTTATGTGTGTGTAAATTGTCGTATGTTACATTTCTTAATAAATTACTATAGTTTCAATTATTTATATGTTAAATATCTTATTTATGTACATGTATAATCGCTATTAAGATAAATGATTACTTAAATAACATGCATTTAAAATTATTCAAAAATTAAAATTATGTAATAAATAAATTACAATAATTTAAATATGGTATTCATATTATCACTGACAAACAATCTATATCTAGTTTTTACGCAACTTAGTATCAATCATTGTTCTAACATAAAAATAAATTATATATTATAAAGACTTATTATTGATATTCATAATTTTTTGTCAAGGATTCGAAGGAAAAATTATAATTATATCTTTATTTAAACCGTTTTTAAGTTCCTTTCTTTACTACTCTAATATTTCTTCATCTAATAATTTGATAACATTGTATACTATTCTCCTAAAATTAAATATTTTTTCAATTTGATAAAGTTTTATAAATATCAGTTGAACTGGTTAATTCATTCAGATATTGAACAATATATATATATATATATATATATTTCTTTAAATAGTATAAAATGCATTGAATCCAATGTTACAATATATTATAGATATAACTTTTATTTAAATAATTCAAAATATTTGTACAATATTATCTTGATTAATGAATATTATTTATCTAGAAGAATTCTTTTTAAAAAGCTAGTTTTTTTTAAAGTGAAAAATGAAGAATATATCGATTTAATATATCATCGTACTTTTAAAAAATCTCGTGAGATCTCATATCAATTTTCGAATATTTTTAAAATCGGGACAAGTCTCAAAAATAATAATGTGTTATCAGTGAAGTTAGTAATTTTAATATAAATAATCAATTGACTTGATTTTTAAACACCTCAAACACATTAATTTATATTAACGTAAGATATTAAAAAAATTCACATTATTGGTAAGATATTCTCGCCGAACTTCTAATTTAAATTTACTAAACGTCGAATGTGACAATGTTTTCCGGCCGGGTCATATAGTCAAATTTCGAGTATTTTAATTACTTTTTATAATAATAAAATATGTTAAAAATATATGAGATACATTTTCAAACTAAAAAAAGATTAATAAATAAGATAATAATTCATTTATGTACTATGTTTAATTTTGTATCCAAATTTTAATTCTTTAAAATTAACTGTACAACTGTTCAAGTAACTATCTTTTTTTTTACGAAATTCAAGTAACTATCTTTAAAGTTAAATAAAATATTCATTTAACACACTTACATATTATGTGTATGATAACAAACACATTTGACATTATGGTGTAGTGGTACGAGGTTGTACAAGTGAATGAAATATCTCGAGTTCGATTCCCACAAACCACATCTTTTATATTAATATTAAAAACAGTGGTAATTTAGTCTTTTCAATGAGACTTTTTAATCTCACTAATTATCCCCTTGTTCTCCTATTATATATAGAAGAAATAATTGTTCTATTTTGTTTTTATAAATTATTGAAAATAAAACAAAAAAGGTTATATGTATCGACCCATAATGTTTTGAATGTTTATAAATAAATCAAATCAAACATATTTTTTATATCTATTATCTATTTATTATCTATCTATTATATTATTAATAGGCCAGCATGGGGCAACCTAAGACTTTTTATTATCATCTAGTTATAAAGACATTTTAATAGGTTAAAAGACGTATTTGCCCCTGTAAAATAGTGAGCAAGTTTATTAGTTATGGGAAAACACAATTGCTTCATTGCTCCTGGTTAATTTTAACATGTCGGATCGCTGCTGGTCTATGCATAAGCATGTGGTTCTCTGTTGCTTATGGTGGTTTGTTAAGCAAGGGATTGGGATTCAAGAGCCACAATTGCAGTCCGGTTATGTTTGAAGGGGCCCCTGAATTCATACTACGATTTTAATTATAAGATATGTGCTTTGTCTTCTTGTTTCAAATCTTAAAATCTTAATTGAAAGGTAATTGCGACAATTAGGGTATGTGCTTGGTATCTGAGCATTTCGTGGCTTTTGTTATTTACCCTCCCTGACAGGGATTACCCATTTCCCATGCCTACTTGCTTGCATTTGCCTAAACCCAGTCAGTGCTCAGATTTTTGCCCCGTCTCTTAGAGGGTTTGGAGACTAAGACGGCCGATATGGGCGACACAGGTGGTGAGTATCAATCCAAAATAATGTTTAGGTTATCTTTGTGTATTTGGGCTGCCCTGTGTATTTGTGTGTATGCAATTGTGTGTTGTCAGGGGCACTTGATTCGTAAGGTTTTCAGGTCAATTTAAGGATATTGTTATTCTAAAGGCATCAAAAACAAAAACATGTGTGTGATTCTTCAAGATAAATGTGTCAAAGTGCAAAACAAATTAAGCTTGGTGTAATAAAGGTTTTTCCAAAAACAAATGCTATCGACATTTACTAGATCTGGTGGCACCAAAAGCTTATTTAACTATTTAATGATCTTTTATTGTTCGTCGAGTGTTTTAAAAATCAGTCTTCATTGAATGTGTGAGCTTGCAAGTTAAAAGATTTGAGTTAGATCACGGAATTCTGATGTTGTCTAGCAGCACTACCATTCAATTACTTGTGTCAGTGAACTTATTTCGATTAAAAAATATAGAGTCGTGAACATTTATTTTTTGTTATAATGAGCTTATCAAGATCTTAGACACCGCGTCTAATATATTAGTACAATATGGGTTGTGCAGCAAGCATGATGTTAAGAAATGAAGGGAACCGCTTCAGATTTTGAAAAACGAGATAAATATTAACTATTTTCCGTACAGTATGAACATTTTGTTTAACGGTATAGATTCTGATATGTTTGAATGTGTCATGAATAGCTCTACAATTAAGGATATTTGAGATACTATTCAAACTCTATATGAAGCATCTGAACAAGTCAGAGAGAAAAATATGCAAATTCTAATACAACAATATGAGTATTTTCACTATATTCCTAGAGAAGGATTGAGTGAAACATTCAACAGATTTCAAAAAATGTTGAATGAGTTAATGTTGCATGGAAAAGTCTATCAGGTCAAAGACTCAAATATGAAGTTCTTACGATCTCTTTCAAAGAAATGGAAGTCAAGAACGGTCCCTGTTAGAAACTCATATGAATACAGGAAATGCACTATTGACAGATTGTATGGAGTCTTGGAGAATTATGAGCTGGAAATGCAACAGGATGAAGAAATTGAAAAGGGCTAAAGAAAATATAGATCTGTAGCTCTTGTTGCATCTATTCACTATGAGGAGCAAGTGGATGCCATAGTGGAATCTGCAACCAATTATGATGAAGAAACAAGATCAAAATCATCAAAAGGAAAAGCTAAAGTTGTTGAAACTGAGAGTGACTCATCTTCAGCATATAAGCTAGAAGGGTTGGATGAACATGTGGCTTTTCTGTCAAAAAGATTTTCTAACTTGAAATTCAAAAGAAAATATTTCTTCAAGCCATTCAACAAAGAGTCCAGTACTAACATGAATTTGGTTGATATATTCAAACTCAGATGCTACAATTATGAAGCAGATGGACACTTTGCAAATAAATGCAGAATGTCAAAGAATTTTAGAGGTGGTGAAGTTGTTGATTACAAGAAGAAATATCTTGATCTCTTGAGACAAAAAGAGAAAGCTTTCATTACTAAGGAAAAGGAACGGGCTGATAGAGATGACTCTGATGAAGAAGCTGAATACGTGAATCTGGCACTAGTGGTTAATGATGATGGTCTTGAAGCTAGCCCATCAAACAATCGGGTAATCAATATTGATCTATCTAATCTGAGTAAGGGTGAATGTAAAGAAACCATTAAATATATGTCTTTTGAATTGTATAATTTGCATGTTACTTTAAAATCTCTCAAAAAGAAAAGTGCTAGAGTTAAAGAATCTAATGTTTTGCTTCTTGAGAAAAATACTCTGTTAGAAACTCAGTTGCATGACTTTGTGAAATTGAAAAAAGATTTCTTGGTAGTTAAAGATGATTTTCTTGATGTGCTAAAAAGGGAAGAAACTCGGAAAAATCAACTTGAACTTGAACAAATTGTTATTGCTAAATGGAAAGAATCCATGAATGTAGCCAACAAGATCATGTAAGTTCAAGGCATTGAATCTTTTTATGATATTATTGGAAACAGGGATAAAATGAACCTGAAAAGGATGTGAGTCAACGGATAGTGATTATCCATTGAAGGTGAAGTATAAAACTATCTATTGAAGGACCCGTTAGTTCTTCTAAATGGGAGAAACAGAATGAGAAGTATGGTCCAGTTAGCAAGAACTTTATGACCGATGAGAGCAGCAAAACCAAGCAGGTTAAGCAACTGAACATAGGCCACTTATCCAACAAGGATTTGAAGGATAATATTGAGACAAGTATAGGCACCAAAAAAAAAACAATAGAAATGGCAAGATAGGAATTAACAAACACAACAACTACACTCCGGATAAATACGCTCCTAGAAAGTCTTGTGCTGAGTGTGGTAGTGTTAATCATCTATCTGTTAATTAAAAATTTATGTATATGCATGCTATGTCCGTGCCTAAAGTTTTCATGCCTGCAATGCATTATTTTCCTATTCCAAATGTGTTTAATCAGAATATCAATAATACGCCATTCATTCTTAGTTCCTATTTTTCTAAATATAACATGCCATGGAACATGTCTAAAATGAATAACTTGTTTACTCCTTACATGAATTTTATGCATCCACAAAACTTTGCATCTAGTTTAAATATAAATAACTTTGTATAAAGACCAAAGGCAAAAGTGGATATAGATCCTACAAAGCCTAAAGTAAAGAATAGTCAAAAGGCAAAGAAAACATCTGACAAAATAGGACCCGAGAACACCTGGTAGCAAAGTCGAATTGAGTTGATTTTAATTGTGTGCAAGGAAAGAAGAAAAATCTCTGGTATGTGGATAGCGGTTGTTCAAGACACGTGACTGGTGATTCATCCCTACTTATAGAGTTGGAGGAGAAAGATGGCCCAAACATTACCTTTGAAGATGACATCAAAGGATATATTGTGGGATATAACTTGATTTTATGGGAATATCATCATTGATCAAGTAGCACTAGTTAAATGACTGAAGCATAACTTGCTTAGTGTCAGTCAATTTTGTGATAAAGTTTTTAAAGTAAACTTTGATCTTGAAGCCTGTGTTATTACAAAAAACAAAAACAACAAGAAAGGCAATGTCTATATTGATAACTTCAGCTCAACAGAAGCTGACTCTATCACTTGTCTTCTCTGTAAGGCAAGTATGAAGGTTGAATGTGGCACAAGAAGCTGTATCACTTAAACTTTTCAACAATGAATGATTTGGTCAAGAAGGATACGGTAAGAGGAATGCCTGAAAGGAATATGTCCTAAGTCCAATCATGAATTAGGATTTAGGAATAACTCTTTATGTAATCTGTTTTGATTTCATTGATATTAATAAAAGACTTGTTTTGTTTTTATTACGGGCTTTATCTATTTAAGTGTTTAAATAAGATATACCATAGTTTAGAGTAAAGCTTTTTATGGATTATGATGAGATCATAATAGTGAGACCTAAAAAGATGATAACTCTAAACTTAAATAGTTCCTGGTCATAGGATTACTAACTGGTAATTAATAATCCGCAAAGATTGGTACATACTATGTTTGCTTCATTATGAAGGATGTCTGTTCTCATAGACATTTGTGTGGTGACACTATAGCTAGTATGTAGGTGCTTATTATAGAATAAGTTCACTGAACATGACTCGCACAACTGAACAACTGATGGAGTTCACTCACGTGTCAGCAGTTGTTCACATAGTGATTGTTGTACAAGTATCCTTAGACTTGAGGTCATCATAGTCATCTTGTGTACACTGAACTATGCTTTGATTTAGTTCTTAGTCTCCAGGGACAATTATTAGGACTCTTCTGGGTATAGGAATTTGTACACGAAGATAGTGTATGATCAATAAAGGATCTACCCCTTCTAGTGAAGGAAGCGAATGTTCAAGGCTAATCCACTTATGCAAGTTCAGGAATCTCTGGCCAGAGTGAATGAAATTAGAAAGGAGTTTCTAATTTGCATAGAACTACGCATAGTAAATGGTAAGCAAGTGATTAAATTAGATAGACTTGACACGAGATCCATGCCTTGTATTTAATCGGGACATTGTAGGGTAGAAGGAGTTTATTGTACGGTAACTATTCACTGAATAGGTTCTTGGTATTCTAAGCAGTGAATTCATATTATCCGGATAGTCGCGATATGCTGAGAAGTATCCCTCACGATGTAGAATAAATGTGATTAATTAATTAATCATATTTAATAAATTAGAGAATTTATATAAATAATGATAAAATAGTTTTATTATTATTTATTTCTACTACCGGCTTAATATTGAACTTACAGGGTCACACCATAAAAAGAGAATGATTTAATGGTGGAGGAATTAATTAATAATGGCTAAATAATTATTTATTTGTGAAATAAATAATTAATTGGCAAATTTAATAATTGATTAAATGAGATTTAATTGATTATAAATTAATTAAGAAAAGTTCTTAATATTATTAATTAAAGGATTTAATTTTTGGAAATTAAATCAAGAGAGAGAATTATTTCTAAAGTGTTTAGAAAAAGGATTAATAATTAAAAGGTGTTTTAATTATTAATGAGAATAATAAATGGGATAATAATAATATTATTTATGGGAAAATTTCAGCTGAAAATTTTGCCTATAAATACACTATTATAGACCCTAATTTGATTCTAACCCGAAAACCCAAAAAGTTTGGAAAACCCAATTCTCTCCACCTCCTTCCTCCTCCTTAACATCGTTTTCTTGGTGGATACTGGTGGAGTGCTTCACACTTGAGGAGCAACTGCTAAGGATCTCTGATCGTTGTCTCCGAATTATTTTTAAAGGTTAGATTCGATCCCTCGAATTTTTATTCACGATTTATATGCTTTTATTTGGATTTTGTATGTGTAAAAGTGTTTTGCCATGACCCCGCCGTGTTAAAATCCAACAATGGTATCAGAGCATAGGTTGTATGCATATAGATCTGTGGTAAAAATTTCAGAATTTTATGTGCTTGTATGAATTAATTATGATTTTTACAAGTTATATTATGGATTAATTTTGTCTGATGAGAAATCGTTTCTCAGAATAATTTTGAATGTTGATCTGGGTTCTACAAGTGTTGTAGATCGTCTGGGTATTTTTTTCATAATTTTATGATGTATAGATTTTTTATTATGAATTTTTGAAGTTCTTGTAATTAAATTCGTAATTAAATTAGTATAAATATATGTATATAAAGTATATATATATATATATATGTTTGTATATATCTGTACTGTTATCTGTGCATCTGCTGTACGGAGAAGAACAGAAAGAAGACAGGTGATGTCAGGCGCGCAAATCGAAAAAGACTGTCAGGTAGCGGCGGCTGCTGAAAAGCAAAAAAATAAATAAATTAGGGGTGTAACGCATTCCGGGAATGCGTTACACACCTGTGGCGCATTCACGGAATGCGTTACACCCTTTAATGGCTGAAAAGGGGTGTAAAGCATCACCGGAATGCGTTACAGGTCCTGTAACGCGTTCCTGTAATGCGTTACAGCCCTTCTGTTGATTTTAAAATTGATTTTCTGGGAGTTTAGTAACTCCGTTTTAGGCGTGCAATATACCGTTGGATTCGTTTTTTCGAGACGGATCTAATGGAGTGATCAATTTTAGATTATATAAAAGTTTTGAACTGTTTATATTTCCATGAAGTGTTTTAAAGCTATTTTATTTGTTTTAGTTGCTTTTAAATGCTTCATGTGATACATAGAGATGTATAATGCTTAGACCTATATGCTAGATGATGTAACATGCCTACCTTGATATTTATTCATGTTTATATATGTGATATATACTTAGTTTATCATGTGATGATAGATTTAGGTGAACTTAAATGAATATAAGGCGTTTGTTAGACAACCTAGTATAGTGAAATTGTTTCATAACCTTAAGAACAATATTATGAATACAATCATGAGATTCTTGTGTTTATGAAACACGTAATTGAATATGAATTTTCGATATGAGAGAAAGGATGATTCTGTCAACAACAGATTTCTATCTGTAAGAAAGGGTTATTAAGTGACGCCTCTTGACAATGCTCCACCCGATCTGGGAATCATCTGATTATTGATTATTGATTTGAAATATTTAATTTAAAAGGAAGAATTTCTTTATAATATAATTATGATTGTAACGTAATATAATCCCTCTAAAATTAAATAATATCAAGTAGTAATTGGCCAATGATACAACGGGCTTGTGTCGGTCATAGCCTTCCAACATGATAGAATAGTAGTTCTTATTTTTGAATCATTGTCGTTTCGTGCCATAGCCGAGGGCTTTGATTTCAAAATAAGAAATACTTGTCTATTACATTGAGATGTGTACATTGAATAAGAATCTAAAGGTCGTTACGTGCCACAGCCGTGGGCCTTTGGGGACTGATTCAATTGTACGGAATGTTGGGTTAGACTTGACTTAAAATATTGAGTTTGTCGTGCCACAACCGTGACTCAATTATTCAAGAGGCTAAAGTTTGATTAGGGAATAACATTAGATGTAATTGACAAGAGTTGTCTGCCTATTGAACATTACATGGCGTTTCGTGCCATAGCCGGGGTTATGTAATGGAATGTAGGATCCCTATTCCCACTAGCATTATGAATGCTTAATTTTTCACGTAGGGGGTTGAATAAATTAGATAAACTAGTGGGAGCCACTTATGAATAAAGACCCGATTCATATAGTGTTTTGAAATGAAATCAAATATTTGCTAAGTGTTGTTATGTGTTTATCATTTACAGATTTACTTTGTACATTATGTCTTCTGCACTATCACTCAGGAGCATACTAGATGCTCACAAATTGACTGGTCCTAATTATGCTGACTGGCTTCGAAACTTGAGAATTGTTCTCAGGATTGAGAGGCTGGAATACGTGATTGACTCACCTAAGCCTACTGAACCTGCTAGTGATGCATATAATGATGAACATGTTGTGTATCGTAAGTGGATAGATGATGTAAATGTTGCTCAATGCATCATGCTAGCTTTCATGAACATTGAGCTACATAAGCAACATGAGCATATGGATGCTCACACTATCCTCATGCATCTACAAGAGTTGTATGATATGGCAGGGAGGACAGCTCGATATGAGATATCGAAGGAGCTGTTCGGGTGTAGGATGTCTGAGGGATCATCTGTGAATGACCATGTACTTAAGATGATCAATTTGATTGAACATCTTGGACAACTTGGTTTTGCCATGGATGGGGAGCTGAGCCAAGACTTGGTCTTGCAATCATTTCCGAGTTCGTTCTCGCAGTTTGTTGTGAACTTTCACATGAATAAGTTGGATGTCAGTGTTAGGGCGAAATCACGCACTAATATTCACGCAAGTATACGCGTTCGCAAGTAATATAGAATACTTTCTAGTTCGTTCCCTCAGAGACTCAGACTAAGTTATTGTCTAATTTAACTCACTCACCAATGTATGATTACTTCTCAATGTTAAGATAGTAACACTTAAAATTGTTGATTAAATATTAACTATAATTAACTACTTAATTAACCACTTAACTAACACTGTAATTTATCAATAATAAAACACTCATGAGATCACAACTTCATTATTACTTCCTTCTATAGCCATAGATATTACCTTTAGCATGTGACAGTGATGATATTAATCGAATAACACAAAACTGATAAAAGCCAACTTTCATTGTACTAATACCATTCTACCAAACATCCATAATTAAGATAGAAATTGAATAGTCATCAATTATGTTGAGTTCCTATATATCTACAGAAATTGACAACACAACGATTTAAGCACAAGTTATTCCTTTTGATTACATAGGGCAAATAAAACTGTTAGAGTTACCCACTAATCATGCACAACGTACATGAACCTATGCTAGCATGGCAAGTTCTAAATCTCAAGATCCACTGTCGCTTCACAAGAGATTAACACCCTATCTTATATGTTCGCGACGCACATAAGACGAATACGCACAACCAATACTAGATATCATGCAATCATCACACACTAAAGTATTAAACAATTAACTAAAGAATTCCATAATAAATCCGTTGCAACCCCATGATCACGATTAGCCCATAATAGAACTTATCGCCATCATGGGTTCATATGAAATCATGATAAACGAACACAAGAAAATAACAACTAAACTAATTATATTAAAACATAGTACGTCACAAGAGTAAATAAGTCAAAGCAAGAAAACTAGCATCCAACGTTACAACGAAACAAGAATCACAAGAATATATGCTTCCTCTTCGTTGTTGTGTGCTAAATCGGTCTTCTTCCTTATCTCCTTTGCTTCTTGCAAAACACAATCTAAAACATAATCCCCTCTTAATACTCTGTGAAAAACGTCTCAAATCTACTTATATAATAGTCCCATAAAACTCAGATTACATAGAAGTTGGAAGCCAAACAGAAGTAGAAGTCTAAAATAATATATTATTTTCCCCGACCCTGCGCGGCCGCTCAGCATTGCTGCGCGGGCGCGCAGGACCCTACTGGAAAATTTCCAGGTTTGCTCCGTTTCTTCTCCGTAATCTGCCCGTTCTTTTCCTCTCGCAATGGTGAACACATGCCAAGGCTTATTCTTGATGATTCCTCCTCCGAAATGCAACTAATACCCTGAAATGCATAAACACTAGAAAAACGCATCAAATACACAAAATACTTGATTTCAAGACACCAATTTAAGCCATTTTAAGACGTTCTAAGTGGTATAAAATGCCACTTATCACACCCCCAAACTTAAATCGATGCTTGTCCTCAAGCGTCACAGACTCAAAAACAAATAAAAATGTGCATGAATGCAATCTATATGAAAATGCAACGATCCCCCTTACTACAATTAACCAACCAAATTGTCACGTCTCAACGAATGCAGTTAGACACTAAAGATCAAGAAACTCATGCAAACGGACATACCGCCAGAAACGTGGTGTGTGCAAATGCTTAACAGATATGCTTCGGAACTAGACCAATTACTATGACTAGACTTTAGAGCTTACTACGGAATCGTGCTTTTTATTTACAACGCAAATGCTTATTTGACCGTGTAGTGAGTGAGGTCCACAAACGACTTATACAATGGTATCCATGTAACGAGCGTTAGGTTAGCGGATCCCAGACTCTAAAAGCCTTAGGTCACTAGGCACAAAGTCCCCTAAGAACTTAATAACTCGAATACCAAAGAGCCCACTCTTGATCAATTACGCAATTTTTTTTTTTTTTTTTAACTCTGAGCAAGTGCGTTTCGCTCCATCTTGCTCAACCCTAGACTACTCGCATAACATGCGAGCCGACTACTAGCCATTTGACGCCTAGCCACAACTAGCAACAAATTCCATTTTTACTCCATTTTTTTTCTTTTTCATGCCTTTACCACTAAGAACCTATTATCAAATTCTAAGCATAATAAATAGATTATCCTCGAAAATAATCAAATCATAACAACAATCAAGTCCTTCAGCATTCTCTAAGACTTAGTGACAATACAAGTGCTTCTAGCATGCATATCAACCTACACAACTTAATATCACTTTAATGCTATCACTACACTCGCATCAATATCACAATTCAGTCGATAAATTATTGCAAAAGGGATCATGGTATATGCATGAGCTATATGATATGACAATAAATAAAGCTATATAAAAAAAACTATATGGCAAAAATTATGCAACTATATGAACTAACTATCATGAATATGCAACTATATGACACACACAAAATATTCCTTAACTACCACCCCCAAACTTAAAATCTTCACTGTCCCCAGTGAAGGTAGTAGAAAGGAACACAGGGTATACCTACTCGGAGTCATCATCATCATCACCCTCAGTGGGTGGAGTATCAGGCGGCGGGTATGCAGAGTCCTCACCAAAAACTGGCCACTGGATATCAGCTCCAAGGCCTCGAAAAGCAGTCCCTAACGCAAGGGTGAGCTCCTGAGCAAACCTGCTCTGCGTCTCATACATGGCATCCATCCGCCGTGAAAGCCTCCTATACTGGGCATCACCCATCCCAGCACCCTCCTGAGCTCTCGAAGAACTAGCCTCACCACGCCCTGGCCTGGCCATAGTAGCACCTCGTGCTGGACGCCCTCCTGGAAGATGATAACCCAGCCCATGCTCCTCAGGCTCACCACCGGTCCACTCCTGCATCCCATTCAGAGTGCCAGAATCTATAGGAGCTGCTGGCAACTGCAACTGCTCATGAGCCGACCAGTTCACTCCTACTGCACGGCATAGCTTTGTAACCGTGGATGCATAAGGGATGTTCATATGCTTTGCTCCCCTCAAAAACTTTAGAATTCCTTGGTAGATAAACTCACCAAGGTCCACATCCTCATTCAGAATTCCCCACAACAACTGTGCTCTCTCAACTGTGACCTCGTGTGTATGTGAAGAAGGCAAAATATTAGCACATATAAATGCGTTCCATGCACGGGCATACCTGTTCATGGCGATCGCCGGAAAGTGACGATACTCATTATTGGCTGGACTGCGGTTCCAAACTGTGCCCGGTCGACAGAGAGTCGCACAAATCAAATCCAAGTCAAAATCCTCAGCAGTCTTTTCATTCTAGTTCTCCTCCTTGGGCTTCCTCTCTCGCTGTCCAATCACTCGGCGAATCGCCGCAGAATGATAATCAACCGTCAGCCCCTGAACTACAGAAAACCCATTCTTTTCAGCCTTCGCGTTCGCGTAGAACTCGCGAACAACACTCATCGGTACTGCTTCGGGTGACTCACAAAAAGCTATCCACCCCTTCTCTGCAATCATGGGCAACAACTCACCATCCCTCCCTGATGGTAAAAACCCCCTCTCCTTCAGAATCGGCTTCCCCAACAGCCTAGTGTACTCCTCCTCCGCGGCTCTGTCAGTTAACCGAGGCCTCGCAGCAGTACCCCTTGATGAATCAGCAGTAGGAACTGTGCTGCTGCCAATAGTGCGTGCTCTCTTGGGTACCATTGATTTGTGAATAAAAGTGTGTAAGAACTGATTTTTGATGTTTATGAGAGGGTTTAAGTGTAGGAAGTTGTGGGAGATATGTAGGATAGGTGTATGTATATATAGGGTGTGGAGTAGGTTAAATTAGATTAGGAGTGGGGTTGAGGGATAAAATCATGGGGTAATGGGAAAAGAATTCGTGGGTTTATGGGCTGTAATGGGTTTTTGTGTGTTTTTTTTTTTTTTTTTCTGAACTGTAAAAAAAATTTCTGGAACTCGACCCCTGCGCGGCCGCTCAGCATTTCTGCGCGGGCGCGCAGAGGGTCTCTGGAAAAAAAAATTTTCAGCCCCTGTTTTCTGATTTTTTTGTGTTTTTGGATAGGTTATTAACTTCTAAGGGTTCCTGTAACAACAATTCATGGGTTGCCTCCCACGCAGCGCTTCTTTTTCGTCATTAGCTTGACGTTCCGTTCCTTTCTCACGTAGTCAACAAAATGGCACTAACCACCTCTCGGTTTGCCATGTCCCCATAGTAGTGCTTCAACCGCTGACCGTTAACCTTGAATGCTTGGTCCGAATCATTCTCAAAAATTTCCACCGCTCCATGTGGAAACACAGTTTTGACAATAAAAGGTCCAGACCACCTTGATTTCAACTTCCCAGGAAAAAGTCAGAGCCGAGAGTTGAATAACAGAACTTGTTGCCCTGGCACAAACAACTTAGGATGTAGCTTCCTATCGTGCCACATTTTCACCTTTTCCTTATACATTTTGTTATTCTCGTATGCTTGAAGTCGAAATTCATCAAGTTCATTAAGCTGAAGCATTCTTTTCTTACCAGCTGCATCTAAATCCAGGTTCAATTTCTTCAATGCCCAGTAGGCCTTATGCTCAAGCTCCGCCGGTAGATGACATCCCTTACCGTACACCAACTGAAACGGTGACATCCCAAGTGGAGTTTTGTATGTTGTTCTGTAAGCCCAAACAGCTTCATCGAGCTTTAAAGACCAATCCTTCCTTGATGGACAAACAACCTTCTCTAGAATGCGCTTTATCTCTCTGTTAGACACTTCCGCTTGACCATTTGTTTGCGGATGATAGGCAGTAGCTACTCGATGATTCACATTATAACGCTGCATCATAGAAGTGAACTTACGGTTGCAAAAATGCGATCCTTCATCACTTATGATTACCCGAGGTGTTCCAAACCTTGTGAAAATTTGCTTATGAAGAAAATTTAGCACTGCCTTTGCATCATTTGTTGGTAAAGCTTTAACTTCGACCCATTTTGAGACATAATCGACTGCCAGCAAAATGTACTGATTATTACAAGATGAGATAAAAGGCCCCATGAAATCGATTCCCCATACATCAAAGACCTCGACTTCAAGCATCACATTTAATGACATCTCATCCTTCCTTGACAAATTTCCCACTCTTTGGCAACGATCACACCTTAAAACAAACTGATGAGCATCCTTGAACAAGGTGGGCCAGAAAAAACCTGCTTGCAGAATACGAGCTGCCGTTTTCTCACCTCCATAGTGTCCACCATAAACTGTGGAATGGCAGTCTCGTAATATTCCCTCCGTCTCACAGAACGGGATACATCTCCTGATGATCTGGTCAGCTCCCTGTCTAAACAAATATGGTTCATCCCACATATACCACTTCACCTCATGCAGAAACTTCTTCTTTTGCGCGAATGTCAAATTGGGAGGCATTATATTGCTGACAAGATAGTTTACAATATCTGCAAACCATGGTTCTTCCTCCTGAATTGCAAACAACTGCTCATCCGGAAAAGATTCATTGATTAACGTCCTATCTTGTGAAGTAGAATCGGGATTCTCCAACCTAGAGAGATGGTCAGCTACTTGATTCTCGGTACCTTTTCTATCTTTGATCTCTAACTCAAATTCCTGAAGTAAAAGCACCCAACGAATGAGTCTCGGCTTCGAATCCTTCTTAGAAACCAGATAGCGAATAGCTGCATGATCAGTGAATACTGTCACTTTCGTACCAAGCAGATAAGATCGAAATTTCTCAAAGCCAAAGACTATAGCCAAAAGCTCCTTCTCAGTAGTGGTGTAGTTCAATTGGGCCCCATTTAAAGTCTTACTCGCATAGTAGACCACATGGAAGAGATTTTTCTTGCGCTGTCCCAGAACTGCACCTACCGCATAGTCACTCGCATCACACATCATCTCAAACGGTTCTGTCTAATCTGGTGCTGTAATAACTGGCGCAGTGATCAAACTCTCCTTGAGAGTCTCGAATGCTGCCAAGCATTCATCATCAAATTTGAAAGGCACATCTTTCTCAAGTAAATTGCACAACGGCTTAGATATCTTTGAAAAATCCTTGATGAATCGCCGATAAAAACCCGCATGACCGAGAAAACTACGGATTCCTTTCACTGAATTAGGCGGGGGAAGATTTTCAATGACTCCCACCTTGGCCTTGTCCACCTCCAGACCTTTGCTAGAGACCTTATGCCCAAGGATAATGCCTTCACGCACCATAAAATGACATTTCTCCCAATTAAGCACCAAATTAGTTTCCACGCATCTTTTGAGTACGGCGCGCAGATTATTCAAGCATTCATCATATGAGTGTCCAAAGACGGAGAAGTAATCCATGAACACTTCGACGTTATTTCCAATCATGTCAGAGAATATAGCCATCATACATCTCTAAAAGGTGGCCGGGGCGCCACATAACCCAAACGAAACTCTACGAAAAGCAAATGTGCCAAATGGACAAGTGAAGGTAGTCTTTTCCTGATCCTCTGGTGCAATACAAATCTGATTATACCCGGCATACCCATCCAGAAGACAAAAATACTCATGTCCCGCCAATCTGTCAAGCATTTGATCAATGAATGGGAGAGGGAAGTGATCCTTTCTTGTGGCTTTGTTCAATTTTCTATAATCCATGCATACTCTCCATCTTGTAACTGTTCGAGTAGGGATGAGCTCATTCTTTTCATTTACGACCACAGTGATACCTCCCTTCTTAGGAACACATTGTACAGGGCTCACCCACGAGCTGTCAGAAATAGGATAAATGATGCCTGCATCTAGCCATTTCAGAATTTCTTTCTTCACCACCTCCTTCATGATTGGGTTCAGTCTTCGCTGCTGTTCCACAGTTGGCTTACTACCTTCCTCTAACAGAATTTTATGCATACAATATGAGGGACTTATCCCCTTGATGTCTGCTATAGTCCATCCTATAGCCGATTTGAATTCTCTCAAAATCCTTAAGAGCTTGTCTTCCTCACTACCTGAAAGGTCAGCTGAAATAATAACAGGTAACGTAGATGAATCACCTAAAAAGGCATACCTCAAGTGTTCAGGTAATGGTTTGAGCTCTAAGGTAGGCGCTTCCTCTATTGACGGTTTGAGCTTCCCTTCAGCGTTCTTGAAGTCAGAAGTACCAAGAGATTCAAATGGTATATCTAGTTTTCGCTTCCAGGGAGAAGCGTTCAGATATTGTAATTGCTCGTTGCTATCTTCATCATCACTGTCAAATTCCCCCACTAAGGCCTTTTCCAATGCATCAGACATTAGCATGTGATCGAGTTCCGAAGTAACCGCAGAATCAATCACATCCACTTTTAAGCACTCCTCATCTTCTGTAGGGAATTTCATTGCCTTAAATACGTTGAAGGTCACATCCTGATCTTGAACCCGCATAGTAAGTTCTCCTTTTTGCACATCTATCAAGGTACGGCCAGTTGCCAGGAAAGGCCTCCCCAAGATTATGGGAATCTTTTTATCTTCCTCAAAATCCAGAATAACAAAATCAGCAGGAAAGAAGAGCTTATCCACCTTGACGAGCACATCCTCAACTATGCCCCTTGGGTAAGTAATGGAACGGTCCGCCAATTATAGCGACATGTATGTGGGTTTTGGATCAGGTAGGTCCAGCTTTTTAAAGATCGACAACGGTATTAGATTAATGCTTGCTCCCAAATCACAAAGGCACTTGTCAAAAGTTAGATTGCCAATGGTGCAAGGAATGGTGAAGCTTCCTGGATCTTTCAGTTTTGGTGGTAACTTTTGTTGCAGAACCGCGCTGCATTCTTCCGTGAGAGCAACGGTTTCAAGGTCATCCAGTTTCACCTTCCTTGAAAGAATAGTCTTCATAAACTTCGCATAACTAGGCATTTGTTCCAGAGCCTCAGCGAAAGGTATATTGATGTGAAGTTTCTTGAACACCTCCAGAAACTTCCCGAACTGTCTATCCAGCTTTTGTTGCTGCAATCTCTTAGGAAAAGGTGGTGGAGGATAGAGCTGTTTCTCCCCTGTATTAGCCTCAGGCAGAGTGTGTTCAATAGTAGTCTTCCTTGGTTTCGCCGCTTTCTCCCTTTGCTTAGATTCTTCATCTCGAACTTCAGCTTCGACTTCTTTTGCCTTTTCAGCATCAGCTACTTTTCCAGACCTTAAGGTAATAGCCTTGACTTGCTCTTTAGCTTCCTTCCTACCTGGTACTTCCGTGTCACTGGGAAGAGTGCCAGGTTGACGATTGAGCACTGCATTGGCTAATTGACCGATTTGATTTTCCAAGGTCTTGATAGAAACCGCCTGACTCTTGCACAACAGCTTAAGTTCCTCAAAATCAGCACTAGTAGGTGCAGCTGCACTTCCCTGTTGAGGATATGATTGTCTTGTAGCATACTGCTGTGGTTGCTGGAATCCAGGTGGGTTAAACTGTTTACTCACTCCTTGCTGATATGGTGGCTGAATAGCATTCTGATTATTTCCCCAGCTGAAATTTGGATGATTTCTGTTGTTAGGATGATAGGTCGCTGGCACAGGCTGCTGTTGTCGCTGATAATTATTCACATACTGAACAGATTCGTTGACAAGAGAACACTGATCCGTAGCATGAGAACCTGCATAAAGCTCACAAACCATAGCTATTTGATTAACTCCATCAACTTCCAGAATACCTGCTACCTTGCCTGATGTCATCCTCTGAGTTGGGTTTTGATGCTCATTTGCAGCCATCGTCTCAATAAGATTGTACGCCTCAGTATAGCTTTTAGCCCATAAGGCGCCTCCACCTGCTGCATCGAGCATGGGCCGAGATTGAGCCCCCAAACCATTATAAAAACCAGTGATTACCATCCAATCCGGCATTCCATGATGTGGACATTTTCTCAACATTTCCTTGTAGCGTTCCCAAGCCTCGCACATAGATTCTGTAGGTTGCTGCGCAAACTGAGTGAGAGCACTCCTCATAGCAGCAGTCTTTGCCATTGGATAAAACTTCACCAGAAACTTTTGCACAAGATCTTGCCACGTAGTGATTGACCCAGCTGGTTCAGAATGTAACCAGTCTTTAGCCTTATCCCTCAGTGAGAATGGGAAAAGCCTCAACTTGATAGCCTCATCAGTCACGCCATTATACTTAAAAGTGCTGCAGATCTCGACAAAATTCCTTATGTGCATGTTGGGGTCTTCAGTTGCCGCTCCTCCAAAAGAAACAGAATTCTGCACCATCTGTATAGTGCCCGGCTTGATTTCAAAGGTGTTAGCTTGAATAGCCGGATGAAGGATGCTTGACTGAATGTCATCAATTTTAGGCCGAGAAAAATCCATAAGAGCTGGATCAGCTTGAACAATATGATCTCCCATGTTTACTGGTTCTTTCTGCTCAGTTCCTGAATCCGAATCCTCAAAATCTAACTTCTCCGGTGTATCAAGAACTTCGTCTTTCTCCTCAGCTGTATCTAAGGTCCTCTTGCGAGCACGAGAACGAGTTTGCATAAACGCACTAAAGTACCTGAAACACAACCGAAAAGAGTAATTAACTACTACGTCATAATCACTGAGTCCTAAGACCAATGATGGTAAGTACATAAACTAAACAAATACGCCGAGTCCCCGGCAGCGGCGCCAAAAACTTGTTAGGGCGAAATCACGCACTAATATTCACGCAAGTATACGCGTTCGCAAGTAATATAGAATACTTTCTAGTTCATTCCCTCAGAGACTCAGACTAAGTTATTGTCTAATTTAACTCACTCACCAATGTATGATTACTTCTCAATGTTAAGATAGTAACACTTAAAATTGTTGATTAAATATTAACTATAATTAACTACTTAATTAACCACTTAACTAACACTACAATTTATCAATAATAAAACACTCATGAGATCACAACTTCATTATTACTTCCTTCTATAGCCATAGATATTACCTTTAGCATGTGACAGTGATGATATTAATCGAATAACACAAAACTGATAAAAGCCAACTTTCATTGTACTAATACCATTCTACCAAACATCCACAATTAAGATAGAAATTGAATAGTCATCAATTATGTTGAGTTCCTATATGTCTACAGAAATTGACAACACAACGATTTAAGCACAAGTTATTCCTTTTGATTACATAGGGCAAATAAAACTGTTAGAGTTACCCACTAATCATGCACAACGTACATGAACCTATGCTAGCATGGCAAGTTCTAAATCTCAAGATCCACTGTCGCTTCACAAGAGATTAACACCCTATCTTATATGTTCGCGACGCACATAAGACGAATACGCACAACCAATACTAGATATCATGCAATCATCACACACTAAAGTATTAAACAATTAACTAAAGAATTCCATAATAAATCCGTTGCAACCCCATGATCACGATTAGCCCATAATAGAACTTATCGCCATCATGGGTTCATATGAAATCATGATAAACGAACACAAGAAAATAACAACTAAACTAATTATATTAAAACAGAGTACGTCACAAGAGTAAATAAGTCAAAGCAAGAAAACTAGCATCCAACGTTACAACGAAACAAGAATCACAAGAATATATGCTTCCTCTTCGTTGTTGTGTGCTAAATCGGTCTTCTTCCTTATCTCCTTTGCTTCTTGCAAAACACAATCTAAAACATAATCCCCTCTTAATACTCTGTGAAAAACGTCTCAAATCTACTTATATAATAGTCCCATAAAACTCAGATTACATAGAAGTTGGAAGCCAAACAGAAGTAGAAGTCTAAAGCAATATATTATTTTCCCCGACCCTGCGCGGCCGCTCAGCATTTCTGCGCGGGCGCGCAAGGCTGCTGCGCGGCCGCTCAGCATTGCTGCGCGGGCGCGCAGGACCCTACTGGAAAATTTCCAGGTTTTCTCCGTTTCTTCGCCGTAATCTGCCCGTTCTTTTCCTCTCGCAATGGTGAACACATGCCAAGGCCTATTCTTGATGATTCCTCCTCCGAAATGCAACTAATACCCTGAAATGCATAAACACTAGAAAAACGCATCAAATACACAAAATACTTGATTTCAAGACACCAATTTAAGCCATTTTAAGACGTTCTAAGTGGTATAAAATGCCACTTATCAGTCAGCCTGCCTGAACTCCACAACATGTTGAAGACTGCGGAATCAAATTTTCCCCCTAAGAAGAGTTCTGTTCTTCTAATTGGTGAAGGTTCCAATCCTAAGAAAAGGAAGAGAAACTCTTCCAAGAAGAAGAAAGTAGGTGAGAAAACGCCGGTTCCACCAAAAGTTGAAGACCCCAAGAGCAAAGTTGTTTGCTTTCACCGTAACAAGGTGGGGCACTGGAAGAGGAACTGCAAGGTTTACCTTGCAGAATTGAAGAAGAGGAAGGGTAGTGAGACTACCGCTTCTGATTCAGGTATGTTCATGATAGAAGTGAATATGTCATTAAATCAAATTTCTACTTGGGTATTAGATACCGCCTGTGGTTCTCATATCTGCAATTGTTGCAGGGACCAAGGAGAAGTAGGACTCTTGAGGAAGAGGAGGTGATTCTACTGATGGGAAATGGAGCAAGAGTTGCTGCTGAAGATGTAGAATCATTTCATTTACATAGGCCTACGGGCAAGACTATTGTTTGAAATAATTGTTATTTTGTTCCCTCGATTATGAGGAATATTATTCCCATGTTAGACTTGGATGGATTTTCATTTATTATTGAGAATAATGAATGTTCTATTCTTATAGATAATATTCTTTATGGACGTGGTACTTTAAATAATGGTCTGTATATATGTGACATAATTTACTTCAGATTGAACAAACTAATAAAAGAAAAGGGATGATGAAAATCTCACTTTATAGTGGCATTGCAGTCTCCATTTAGTAGACATGGAGAGAGGGCTGCAAATTTGCTAGGAATGGTACACACAGATGTATGTGGACCAATTTCTATGCAAGCCATGGGTGGATTTTTATACTTCATTACTTTCATAGATGATAGATCTGGATTCGGATATGTGTTTGATGAAACACAAGTCTGAGGCCTTTGAAAAGTTCAAAGAATATAAGTATGAAGTGGAGAAACAACCAAACATAGTATTATAACTCTTCGATCAGATCGAGGTGGTGAATACTTTAATGGAGTGTTTCTAGATTATCTCAAAATAAATGGTATAGTCTCCCAGTGGACTCCTCCAGATTGGTATCTGAAAGGAGAAATTGAACTTTGTTAGACATAGTTCGGTCCATGATGAGCTATGCAAATCTTCCAGTATTCCTATGGGGTTATGCATTGGAAACCTCAGCATTTACTGAATAAGATGCCTTCCAAATCTGTTCCTCAAACTCCGTATGAGATATGGAAAGTAAGGAAACCGAGTCTTAAACACGTTAAGATTTGGGGATGTCTAGCTTATGTCAAGAAAGTTGACCCAGATAAGCTGGAATATCGATCCGTAAAATGTAGTTTTGTGGGATATCCTAAAGAGACTTTAGGGTATTACTTTTACACCGATCATCGGGTGTTTGTCTCCAGACATGCTACCTTCTTGGAAAAGGAGTTTATCCTTGAAAGAAACAGTGGGAGCAAAATTGAACTTGATGAAGTTCAAGAAGCACAAACTACTACGGATTAAGTGGAAACACATGTTCTGACTGAACAACCTTTTGTGGAACAGCCCATTCATAGGTCAGGGAGAGTGTCTCGCCATATTTGTCGATCATTGATGATGACGACCCTGTGACCTATAATGAGGCTATGAGTAGTGTTGACTCAGAGAAATGGCAAAGTGCCATGAAATCCGGAATGAAATCTATGTATACGATATACGAAAGAATGATTAGAGCAGATGGCCAGGTGGAGACCTTTAAGGCCAGGCTTGTGGCAAAAGGATTCAAACAAAGGCAATGGATTGACTTTGATGAAACCTTTTACCTATAGCCCTGTTATAATCATTTCGGATTTTGCTTGCGATTGCTGCTTACTACGACTATGAGATCTGGCAAATAGCTAGATGGTTTTCTTTCCAAGAGAAATGAAAACCTAGTGTGTAAGATACTGCGAACCATATATGGTTTAAAGCAAGCTTCTCGAAAGATGGAACATTCGTTTTGATGAAACAATCAAAGAGTTTAATTTTATCAAAAACGAAGATGAACCATGCGTCTACAAAAGGGTTAGTGGGAGCGCGGTAACATTTCTTGTATTGTATTGAATTAGAGTTGACACACATAACAACATAGCAGATCCACTCACAAAGCTACTTTCTGAAAGTCACTTTGATCGTCATAAAGACTAGATGGGTATTAGATACCAGAGTGATTGGCTTTAGTACAAGTGAGAGATTGAAAGGAATATGTCCTAAGTCCAATCATGAATTAGGATTTAGGAATAACTCTTTATGTAATCTGTTTTGATTTTATTGATATTAATAAAAGACTTGTTTTGTTTTTATTACGGGCTTTATCTATTTAAGTGTTTAAATAAGATATACCATAGTTTAGAGTAAAGCTTTTTATGGATTATGATGAGATCATAATAGTGAGACCTAAAAAGATGATAACTCTAAACTTAAATAGTTCTTGGTCATAGGATTACTAACTGGTAATTAATAATCCGCAAAGATCGGTACATACTATGTTTGCTTCATTATGAAGGATGTCTGTTCTCATAGACATTTGTGTGGTGACACTATAGCTAGTATGTAGGTGCTTATTATAGAATAAGTTCACTGAACATGACTCGCACAGCTGAACAACTGATGGAGTTCATTCACGTGTCAGCAGTTGTTCACATAGTGATAGTTGTACAAGTATCCTTAGACTTGAGGTCATCATAGTCATCTTGTGTACACTGAACTATGCTTTGGTTTAGTTCTTAGTCTCCAGGGACAATTATTAGGACTTTTCTGGGTATAGGAATTTGTACACGAAGATAGTGTATGATCAATAAAGGATCTACCCCTTCCAGTGAAGGAAGCGAATGTTCAAGGCTAATCCACTTATGCAAGTTCAGGAATCTCTGGCCAGAGTGAATGAAATTAGAAAGGAGTTTCTAATTTGCATAAAACTACGCATAGTAAATGGTAAGCAAGTGATTAAATTAGATAGGCTTGACACGAGATCCATGCCTTGTATTTAATCGGGACATTGTAGGGTAGAAGGAGTTTATTGTACGGTAACTATTCACTGAATAGGTTCTTGGTATTCTAAGCAGTGAATTCATATTATCCGGATAGTCGCGATATGCTGAGAAGTATCCCTCACATTGTAGAATAAATGTGATTAATTAATTAATCATATTTAATAAATTAGAGAATTTATATAAATAATGATAAAATAGTTTTATTATTATTTATTTCTACTACCGGCTTAATATTGAACCTACAGGGTCACACCATAAAAAGAGAATGATTTAATGGTGGAGGAATTAATTAATAATGGCTAAATAATTATTTATTTGTGAAATAAATAATTAATTGGCAAATTTAATAATTGATTAAATGAGATTTAATTGATTATAAATTAATTAAGAAAAGTTCTTAATATTATTAATTAAAGGATTTAATTTTTGGAAATTAAATCAAGAGAGAGAATTATTTCTAAAGTGTTTAGAAAAAGGATTAATAATTAAAAGGTGTTTTAATTATTAATGAGAATAATAAATGGGATAATAATAATATTATTTATGGGAAAATTTCAGCTGAAAATTTTGCCTATAAATACACTATTATAGACCCTAATTTGATTCTAACCCGAAAACCCAAAAAGTTTGGAAAACCCAATTCTCTCCACCTCCTTCCTCCTCCTTAACATCATTTTCTTGGTGGATATCGGTGGAGTGCTTCACACTTGAGGAGCAACTGCTAAGGATCTCTGATCATTGTCTCCGAATTATTTTTAAAGGTTAGATTCGATCCCTCGAATTTTTATTCACGATTTATATGCTTTTATTTGGATTTTGTATGTGTAAAAGTGTTTTGCCATGACCCCGCCGTGTTAAAATCCAACAATGCCATGGTTGGAATTTGCTAAGGATGGTCTCTGTGATGCTTGTCAACTTGGTAAGCAAAAGAGAGCCTCTTTTAAAAGCAAGACAATCTCCTTAATCGACAAACCCTTGCAACTTCTTTACATAAATTTATTTGGACCTGTCAATATCATGTCTATCTCCAAGAAGAAATATTGTCTTGTGATTATTGATGATTTATCTTTATCTCTTAGACCTTATTCTTCCATTCAAAGAATGAGTCAAGTCAAATCATTATTAATCACATCAAGATAGTCAACAATAATTCAGACTTGAAAGTGAGAAAAATCAGAAGTGACAATGGCATCCATCATGAGTTTTTTGCACCAAGAACTCTCCAATAAGATGGAGTTGTTGAAAGGAAAAACATAACTCTCATTTAAGCTGCAAGGATAATGCTTGGAAAATCTAAATTACCCACCTACTTCTGGGCTGAAGCCATTAACACTGCATATTATACTCATAATATCTATTTGTTAAATCAAGCTCATGGTATGACTCCATATCAGCTATTAAAAGAGAAGAAACCAACCTTGAATTTCTGCATGTGTTTGAATTTAATTTTTTTATGAGAAATCAAGGAGGAAATATTGGCAAGTTTGAAGTCAAGGAAGATAAAGGAATTTTTGTGGGGAATGCATCTGGCAAGATCTACAGAGTGTACGATATGAGAATCAACATTATTATGGAATCAGTTCATGTGGTTTATGATGACAAAGAGATTCAAATATTGATAGACAAGGACTACAATGATGCTCTTATATTTGATGATGAATTGGATGACTGGCAAGATGAAGATGATGATGTTCCCAGAAAATTAACGTAGGGTCTGCTAATCCAAATAATGTGGAAATGGCAGTTGATCAACAAAATGAAGCAGTTGTTGAACAACTTAATAGGACAATCTTCGATCATAATGAGCCATCCATCGATGCTCAAAATGATCCATCAGTTGATAAAGATCCTAGAACTCCATCAACTGCTAATGAAGCCTCAAACTCAGGGGGAGGTTCAAGGAACAAAACTTCAAATTATGTGCAACAGAATGAAGATAAATAGGTCACATCATCAAGGTCAAATCTACCTTCATAAAGAAAATGGACAAGAAGTCATCCATTTGAATTAATCATAGGAGATGCATATGCCGGAGTTAAAATTAGAAGATCAACTCAATAAGAATATCTATACAGCAGCTTTCTCTCATAAGAAGAGCCGAATCGAGCTGAGAAAGCTCTACTAGATTCAGATTTGATTGTGTCTATGCAGGAAAAGCTAAACCAATTTGAAAGAAACAAAATATGGAAGCTGGTGCCTAGGTCAAAAGATAGATCAGTCATTGGAACCAAATGGGTATTCAGAAATAAGATGGATGAGAATGGAATAGTTACAAGGAACAAAGCCAGGTTAGTTGCTAAAGGCTACTCATAAAAGGAAGGAATTGATTTTGATGAAACTTTTTCTCCTATAGCAAGACTAGAAGCAATCAAGATCTTTTTGGCCTATGCAGCTCAAGCCAATTTCAAAGTCTATCAGATGGATGTGAAGAGTGCTTTTCTGAATGGGGAACTTGAAGAAGAAGTATATGTATTCCCACCACCTAGTTTTGAAGATTCAAAATTTCCAAAGTTCATATATATTCTTTTAAAAGTAGTATATGGTCTGAAGTAAGCACCTAGAGCTTAGTATGACACTCTTTCTCAATTTTTACTTGAAAATCATTTTACCAGAGGTACAGTGGATAAAACCCTCTTTTTTAGAAATGTCAATGGTTCTAGTATTTTTGTACATATTTATGTAGGTGACATAATTTTTGGATATTCCGACGAGAAACTTTTCCAAAAGTTTGCCAAAATTATGCAAAGCAAGTATGAGATGAGTTTGATGGGTGAACTAACTTATTTTCTTGGCTTACAAGTTAAAAAGGTGAAAGAAGGAATTTTTATAAGTCAAACTAAATATATGAATGATCTTTTAAAGAAGCTTGACTTATCAAATTGTTCACCTGCGATGATTTTAATGCCAACTAGTACTAAACTAGAAATTAAAACCTTTGAAAAAAGTGGATATTACTAGTTATAGTTCATGGTTGGATCTCTTTTATATTTAACAGCCAGTAGACCCGATATTATGTTTGTCACTTATCTATGTACTAGGTTTCAATCTGATCCTAGAGAGTCCCATTTAGTATCTATAAAAAGAATCTTCAGATATCTTAAAGGGACGCCAAACCTTGGCATTTGGTACCCTAGAGAATCTGGATTTGATCTAATTGGTTATTCAGATGCAGACTATGCAGATTATAGAATTGACAGGAAAATCCCAACTAGAAGCTGTCAATTTCTAGGAAATAAGCTGGTTTCATGGTTTAGCAAAAAGAAGAATTCAGTATCAACCTCTATAGCTTAAGATGACCACTCGTGCAAGACACGGTATATTTAAACCAAAACCTATTTCTGACTTCTCAGTCACCACTCATATTTCTCCTCTACCTAAAAACCCAATCGCTGCACTCCAAGAACAAAACTGGAAACACGCCATGACCGATGAATTTGATGCTCTTATTAACAATAAGACATAGGTCGTGGTTCCTCGCCCCCAATACTAATATAACATGGTGTATTTGGTTGTTCAAACATAAGTTTAAATCTAACGGTGATTTAGAGCGACACAAAGCTCGTCTTGTTGTCGGTGACAAGTCTCAACAGGTGGGCATCGACTGTGGTGAAACCTTCAGTCCCGTAGTCAAACCATCTACAATTCGTACGGTGTTAAGCATTGGTGTATCCAAGAACTGGGTCATTCACCAACTTGATGTTAAAAATGCTTTTCTTCACGGGAACCTCTCTGAAACTGTATATATGCAGCAACCTCCGGGGTTCTGAGATTGTCAGCACTCTGACTACGTCTGTCTTCTCAGAAAATCTATTTATGTCTTAAAACAGACCCCGCGAGATTGGTACAAAAGGTTTGATCAGTTCATCTCCATCATTGGGTTTATCCACAGTACATGCAACAATTCTCTCTTCATATACACAAATGGTGCCGACACTGCTTACATTTTACTCTACGTTAATGACATTATTCTCACTGTGTCCTCTCCTGCCCTACGGGACACCATCATAGCTTCTCTTCGGTCTGAATTCCCTATAATAGATCTCGGGCCCCTAAACTACTTCCCCGGTGTTTCTGCATTTTGTCATTCAAATGGGTTATTCCTCCATCAATCCAAGTATGCCTCCGACGTCATTGCTCAAGCCAAAATGACTAACTACAAACCGACTCAAACCCCAGTTGATACTAAATCTAAATTAAGTGCTAAATCCGGTGAAAAATTTGACGATCCCACTCTGTATCGTTCTCTTGCGGTGCATTACAATACCTCACATTTACTCGGCTAGACATATCTTATGCAGTTCAGCAAGTGTGTGTCTATATGCATGACCCTCGCACCTCCCACTATGCTGCTCTAAAAAGGATCATCCGTTGCATTTAATGTACAAAAGATCTTGGCCTCCATCTCTCTTCATCATCTGTTACCATCCTTATTACTTATAGTGACGCTGATTGGGGTGATTGTCCCGACACATGACGATCTACTTCTGGATACTGTGTCTATTTAGGTGACAATCTTATATCTTGGTCTGCTAAACAACAAGCTACTTTATCATGCTCAAGCGCGGAGACCGAGTACCGTGGTGCAGCAAATGTCGTGGCCGAGTGTTCTTGGCTTCGGAACTTACTACTTGAGCTCCACTGCCCCATCAAGAAAGCCACAGTTGTATATTATGACAACGTGAGTGCTATATACCTCTCGGGAAATCCTGTCCATCACCAACGAACCAAGCACATTGAGATAGATATACACTTTGTTCGTGAAAAGGTTGCTCTCGGTCAGGTTCGAGTTCTTCACGTGCCTTCACAGTATCAATATGTCAATATATTTTCCTTGAAATTGACAATACATTGACTGGTCCAAAAAGATCCATGTGTAGCAGTTGTAATGGTTCATCAATTGCAGATTCAAGTTTCTTACTGAATGATGCTTTCTTTTGCTTTCCTTTCTGACAGGCATCACACAATCCATCCCTTGTGAATTCCACTAGAGGGATTCCTTTAACTAAGTCCTTTTTGACTAGATCATTCATTGTCTTGAAATTCAAATGGGACAGCTTCTTGTGCCATAGCCAACTTTCATCTGGACTTGCTTTGCTGAGAAGACAAGTAATTGATTCTGAATCTGTAGAGTTGAAGTCAGCTAAGTACACATTCCCTTTTCTAACTCCAGTTAGAACCATTTGTTGTCCTTCTTACTTGTGACAACACAGGCTTCAGAATTGAAGGAAACAGTATTCCCTCTGTCACATAGTTGACTGATGCTCAATAGATTGTGTTTGAGACCATCAACTAATGCAACTTCATTAATGATGACATTTTCTTTTGAAATCAAGCCATATCCCATAGTGAACCCTTTGCTGTCATCTTCAAAGGTTATGCTAGGGCCAACTCTCTCTTTGAACTCTGTGAGCAGGGTGAAATCTCCTGTCATGTGTCTTGAACAACCACTGTCCAAGTACCATAGATTCCTTCTTTTTCCCTGCACACAACAAAATCAATCAAGTTGATTTTGGTACCCAAGTTTCCTTGGGTCCAGCCTTGTTAGTCTTTTTCCTAGACTTCATTCCTCCTGCATCTTTTGACTTAGGTAACTTTGGGTCAACCTTGGTCTCAGATGTAGTTGGTTGAAGTGTAGGGTTAGTCACAGAATCATTTAGCACATTTGATTGAATTTGATAAGGCATGGATTGTGCAAACATATTATTCCACATAGGCATGTTGTATGTCATCTGAGGCATACTGAATGCAGTAAAATAAGGATTATTAACATATGGCATGTTTGCAAAATTTGCATGAGGATTCTGATGAGACATAACAGGCATAGCATGCAGAGGTGACATAGACATGTTAGGCATGGAGGGAGTTAAAGGTATGGGAGCATTCTTAACAGATTTGCAGTTATCAGATAGATGATTAACACTTTTACAATGCACACAGCTTTTTCTAGGAGCATATTTATCAGGTATGTAATTGTTGTGTTTATTAATCCCTACCTTCCCATTTCTATTAGATTTTCTTTTAGTTTCCTTTTTGTCCTCAACCAATTTAAGCCTATTTTTCAACTGATCTAAAGTCATGTGTCCTATATTCACCTTACTGGCATCTTTGGATGTGCTAGCTCCTTCTTTGACAAAGTTCTTGAAAGTTGAACCAACCTTCTTATTGAGATTTTTCTTTTTAGAATCACTTGCCTGTTTTAATTGATGAGCTTTCAACGGATGCTCTTTTTCTTCCTTCAACGGATAACTTTCATCATCCGTTGATTCCACATCCGTTGACAATCCATCAATTAATTCTAACTCCTTTTTGTTTTTCTTCCAGGCATTCTCACAGAATGATTCAATTCCCTGAACCTTGACAATCTGAGCACTAACATCCCTAGATGTTTTCCAGGCCTTGATTACCTCTTGCTCACTTTCTAACTGTTTAGAAAGTATTTCTACTTTCTTAACAGCTTCTTCTAGTTCACTTTCAACAGTCAAGCATTTAATTTTAATCTTTTCAAGCTCAATTACCTGATTCTCTAACACAACATTCCTATCACTTAAAAACAAATTATTCTCTTTGATTCTTGTGTTTTCTTTAGCTAGTAATTTAAGGGAAACACGCAAATGATATAATTCATTGGACATATCATTTATGGCTTCATTGCATTCAATCTTAGAAAGTTGAGAGAGATCAGTAGTAATTACCTGGTTGCTTGATGAACTAGTTTCATTTTAATCAGAATTAGCCATAAGGGCTAGGTTGACATATTCCATATCATCATCTTCATTGACTCCATCTGCTGCCCAATCATCTTGAGTCAAAAAAGCTCTTTCCTTTTATTTGAGCAAATCAAAATACTTCTTTTTGTAATCAACTTGCTCAAATTTCTTCTTATCAGAGGTTGGCTTCCTGCATTCATTGGCAAAGTGTCCACTAATGCCACAATTATAACATTTGAACTTAGATTTGTCCACCATGTTTTTGTTTGACTTAGTGAATTTTGTATTTTTCCTGAATTTCATCTTTGCAAACCTCCTGGACAAGAAAGCCAGATGTTCATCAACATCATCAGAGTCATCTTGACTGGAATTGTCTTCATCCTCAGCTACTTGCTCCTTTTCCTTGCTTGATTCTGATTTACTTGTGCCAATTTTGAGACTTGGTATTGTCTTTTCCTCATTCCTGGCTTCAATCTTCCTATTGTCAGCTACAAGTGCAACTGATCCTCCTTTTCTCTTTCCCTTTTCCAACAGCTCATCTTGCTCCATCTCAAGTTCATATGTCTTCAAAATTCCATATAATCTTTCAAGTGTGAAGTCCTTATAATCTTGAGAATTTCTTAGAGAAACAGTCATAGGCTTCCATTCCTTTGGTAGAGACCTCATAAATTTTAAATTGGAGTCCTTACTTTGGTACACTCTGCCATACAGCTTCAATCCATTCAACAGTTTCTGAAATCTGTTGAAGGTGTCATTCAATGATTCTCCTTCTTCAAAATGAAAATATTCATACTGTTGAATGAGAAGCTGCATTTTGTTTTCTCTAACTTGCTCAGTACCTTCATAGATAAGTTGCACAGTATCCCAAATTTCCTTAGCAGTTTGGCTGTTAATGACATTGTCAAACATATCTTGATCTAGGCCATTAAACAGAATGTTCATGGCTTTCTTGTCCTTGTGAACCTCTTCAATATCTTCAACAGTCCATTCTGCTTTTGGCTTGGGAATAGACTGTCCAACAACAACTGTTGCAGTAGCAGCTGTGGCCACCTTGTGAGGGATGTGAGGACCATTTTCAATGCAGTTGATGTAGCTTTCATCTTGAGAGAGAAGGTGTAAATGCATCTTCACTTTCCAGTGATGATAGTTATCTCTTTCCAGGATTGGAATCTTTACACCAATATCCTTCTTACTCATGATGTTAGCAGAATAGATCTTTAAACTCTTTGTATGTTAAGAGCTTGCTCTGATACCAATTGTTATTCCCAGTGAACTAACAATGAGATTTACAGAAGGGGGTTGAATGTAAATCTCAAAACTTTTTCAAGTTTTGAGCAGTTTCTAGGCTATGTGTTTTAATGAACAAGTGTGTGTGAATTGCTTTCAGCTAATGCAGACAGATATATATTCAAACACAAATGTAAAGAACACAACAGACTTAAAAACTTTTCTGGTGGATTTTTTGTTCCACCAGAGATGTGTTATTTCAGAAAATCTGTGATTCAAAGAATTAAATCACAGCTGCGTCCTAGTACAAACTAGATAATTTTCTCTCTGGATTTTTCTAAACAGCTCTGGAAAATTCACACTCTAATTACTAGCTGCTACTTGGTTTATATAACACCAAGTTTACAAGTGAAGACAAAACTGTAAAATATAATTAAAAGATTCTTCACATGTTTCTTCTTCATTTCTCTATCCAATGCAATTTAAGTTTAGCTGTGAATCTTTGAATACTTCCTTGTTTGCACCAGAATGGAAATGCTGCATTTTCTTGATTCCTCCTAGAGGCTGCCACATTCCAGTTTGTCTCTGTCAACCCATGTGCCTCTGTCAGCTTATGAATTGTCACTATCAACTGCTAATTGAACAAAGCATCCGTTGAAGCTTTCATCCGTTGATGCTTTATCCGTTGAATCTTTATCCGTTGAAGCTTTATCCGTTGATGCATTAGCAGTTGAAGCTTTATCTGTTGGAGCACTCATCCGTTAATGGATGTTATCCGTTGAAGCTTTAGAGACATCCGTTGATGCTTTGTTTCTCATCTGTTGAAGGCCTTTAATATCAGTTGATACAACTTCAATTATACAAAATTACAAGGCATGAAATATTTACAATTAGCCCTCCTATTTGCATATCCACTAGTAGTCAACATGACTGATAATTTCCCACAACATCTAAGAATTACAACTTAAATACAGAGAATGAAATGTGCTACAATACTAAACTTATTTCTAAGTAAAGCTACTCCTTCAACGGATAGCCAAAATGGTCTTATCTATTGAGGCTACAAACACTAGATTTCTACTTAAGTGTTTTGTTTAACTTATCATCAAACTAATACACATATTCCTAACACAACTCGACGGATGTTGAGTTTTGTGCTTCATTGGTGGTAGATTTGTCTGCATTATCCTTAGACACTGTTTCTTGATCACTTTCATCATCATTTTCATCACTTACCATCTCAACATTGTCGAATTTGAGACTCTCATGGTGATCTCCATCTTCCAGTCCTTCAATCTTTTTATCATCAAACACAACATGTATAGATTCCACAACAATGTTGGTTCTTAGATTGTAGACTCTATATGCTTTACCAATAGCATATCCAACAAAGATTCCTTCATCTGCTTTAGCATCAAACTTCCCATTTTGATCAGTTTGATTTCTCTGAATATAGCATTTACAACCAAAGACATGAAGAAAGTTTAGAGTTGGCTTCTTGTTCTTGAACAATTGATAGGGAGTCATGCATCTTGCTTGATTAATCAGAGAAATGTTCTGAGTGTAGTATGCAGTATTTACAGCTTCAGCCCAGAAATATGTTGGTAGTTTAGATTCATTAAGCATTGTCCTTGAAGCTTCAACAAGTGATCTGTTCTTCCTTTCCACTACTCCATTCTGTTGTGGAGTCCTTGCTGCTGAAAACTCATGCAGAATCCCATTTTCCTCACAAAATGCTCTCATGACAGAATTCTTGAACTCAATTCCATTGTCACTCCTGATTCTTCTAACTTTGAAATCAGGATGATTGTTGACTTGCCTTATGTGATTGATGACGATTTCACTAGCCTCATCTTTAGACTTTAAGAAATATGTCCAAGAGAACTTTGAGAAATCATTTACAATTACTAGGAAAAATCTTTTCCTTGAGATTGACAATACATTGACTGGTCCAAATAGATCCATGTGAAGCAGTTGCAAAGGCTCTTCAATTGCTGAATCAAGTTTCATCCTGAATGATGCTTTAATCTGCTTCCCTTTTTGGCAGACATCACACAGTCCATCCTTTGTAAACTCCACTAGAGGAATGCCTCTTACTAGTTCTTTCTTTACCAGCTCATTCATGGTCTTGAAGTTTAAATGGGATAGCTTCTTGTTCCATAGCCAACTTTCATCTTGACTTGCTTTACTGAGAAGACAAGTTACAGATTCAGCTTTAGTTGAGTTGAAATCAGCTAGGTACATATTTCCTCTTCTCACACCAGTGAGAATCACTTTGTTGCTTTGATTATTAGTCACAACACAGGCTTCTTTGTTTAAGGTTACTGAATTGCCTTTGTCACAAAGCTGGCTGATACTCAACAGATTGTGTTTAAGACCATCCACTAAGGCAACCTCCTCTATGATGACATTATCCTTTGAAATCAAGCCATATCCCACAGTATAACCCTTGTTGTCATCTCCAAAAGTAATACTTGGGCCAGCTCTCTCCTTAAACTCTGTGAGCAGGGTAGAATCACCAGTCATGTGTCTTGAACAACCACTATCCAAGTACCAAAGATTCCTTCTATTTTCCTGCACACATCAAAATCAAATTAAGTTGATTTTGGTACCCAAGTTTCCTTGGGTCCTGCCTTGTTAGCTTTCTTCTTCTGTTTCTTAGGTCTTAACTCATTTGACTTAGGAATTTCAGATTCTTCCTTAGTCATTTGGGTTGGGCCTTTGAAACCATTTAATGCAACAAAATTATCATGCATATTATAGCTACCAGGAAATGGCATGTTTGGTGTAAACATGTTATTCCAGTAGGGCATGCTAAATGGCATTTGAGGCATACTGTATGCAGCATAATATGGATTAGGTGCAAATGGCATATTAGCAAACTGTACATTCATGTTATATGTAGGCATAACATTAATAGGCATGGGAGGCATTGCATTCATGTTAGGAAATTGAGACTGAACAGATATGGGAGTAGGCATGGCAGATTTGCAATTAACAGACAAATGATTTACACTACCACACTTGACACAGATTTTTCTAGGAGCATATTTATCAGGTGTGTAGTTATTGTGTTTGTTAATCCCTACTTTACCATTCCTATTATTTTTCCTTTTAGTCTCTATTTTTACCTCAATTTTCTCAAGTCTGTCACTTAACTGTTTGACATCATGTGACCAACATTAGCATTTCTCCCTTTCTTAACTTGGCTTGACTCTCCTGAAATAAATTTCTTGGAAACAGACCCATACTTCTCATTTAGCTTGATTAGTTTGGCTTTGCTAATGGGCTTGCTCACAGCCGACGGATGAGGATTTTCATCTTTCGACGGATAACACTTTTTGTTATCCGACGGATAGTCCTCATCATCCGTTGAGTCTATATCTGTCAGCAAACCATCTACCAAATTAGGTTCTAGTTTCTCTTTATTCTTTTTTCAGGCTTCATCACAAAAAGACTCAATTCCTTGAACTTTGGTGATTTGAGCATGGACATCCCTGGATGTTTTCCATGCTTTAATCACCTCCTGTTCACGCTCGAGCTGCTTCTTTAAAATCTCTTCCTTTTTCAAGGACTCAGTTAATTCCTCCTTGGCAATCTTACACTCAATTTTTAGTTTCTCAAACTCAACAAACTGAGACTCAAGCACATTATTCCTCTCACTTAAAAACAAGTTGTTTTATTTGATTTTAGCATTTTTTTAGTGAGAGACTTAAGTGTAACACACAAATGATACAATTCTGTAGACATGTCATTTATGGAATTATTACACTCAGCTTTACATAAATGTGCAAGATTTGTAGTGATTACCTGATTGCTTGAGGAACTTGTCTCTGTTTCATCAGACTTGGCCATTAGGGCTAGATTGACATAGCTGACATCCTCATCTTCATCCAAACCATCTGCTGCCCAGTCATTCTCTTGTGTAATAAAAGCCCTTTCCTTTTGTTTGAGTAGATCAAAGTAGTTTTGCTTATAATCCACAGACTCAAACCTTTTCTTACTGGAATCTGACTTTCTACACTCATTTGCAAAATGCCCTGCCAAGGCACATTTGAAACATTTGAATTTTGACTTATCCACCATGTTTCTATTTGGCTTGGCTGCTCCAAAGTTCTTTTTGAACTTGAGCTTGGCAAATCCCCTGGAAAGAAATGCTAGGTGCTCATCAATGTCCTTCATATCATCTTGGCTCAATGAATCTTCACTTTCTGCTGCAAGCCCCTTGCCCTTATTCTCACAGACCTTTGAAGTTGATTCTACAGCTTCCATCTTCACTTCCTTCTCCTTCTCCAAATCAGCAACTAGTGTAATGGATCCTCCTTTCTTCTTTCCTCTCTCCATCCTTTCATCCTGCTCTATTTCAAGCTCATAGGTCTTCAGGATACCATACAGTCTCTCAAAAGTAAACTCCTTATAATCTTGTGAGTTTCTCAATGAGACTATCATTGGTTTCCATTCCTTTGGAAGAGATCTGAGAAATTTCAGATTAGAGTCTTTAGTCTGATAGACTCTTCCATGCAACTTAAGAGCATTTAGTAGTTTTTGAAATCTACTAAAAATTGTCAGTGAGTGACTCATTTTCCTCATTATGAAAATGCTCATATTGCTGAATCAAGAGCTGCATTTTATTTTCTCTAACTTGCTCAGTGCCATCACAGATTATCTGTATAGTATCCCAGACTTCCTTGGCAGTTTTGCAGTTTATAATGTGGTCAGACATGTCTGCATCAACTCCATTGAACATAATGTTCATGGCCTTTTTATCCTTCCTGACTTGTTCAATGTCAGGATCAGACCATTCATGCCTTGGTTTGGGAACAGATGGCTCATTTCCTGTTGCAGCTCTCATTGGAACATGAGGACCTCTTTCTATGCAGTCCACATAGGCCTCATCTTGAGAAAGCATATGAAGATGCATCTTTACCTTCCAATGATGGTAATTATCTTTATCAAGAAAAGGAATCTTGACTCCAACGTCTTTCTTGTTCATCTTGCTGAATTGTTTTGATCTTTAAACTCTTTGTAGATTAAGAGCTTGCTCTGATACCAATTGTTAGTCCCTTAACAATATAGCAAGAATTACAGAAGGGGGGTTGAATGGAATTCTTGAACCTTTTTCTCGAAATAAAAATGTTCAACTCGAATATAGATATAATGTTTTGATTAGCATAATGCGGAATAGAAACTTAATTGAATCAAAACATAAGTAATTAAAAATAAGAGTCTTTAAAAACTTTCTGGTGGATTTAAACAATTCCACCAGAGATATATATTATATATCGAGAGGACTCTGTGTGCAAGAATGCTCACAACTGCATACAAATTGAACTACTGAGAATACAGAGAAATGCTAATAATTCTGCTTACAAAGATTTCTCTGTTTTGTGTATCTCAGTTCTCCTTTTTTATTTGCTAAATTCTTGGTTTATATATCACCAAGATTACAAAGTCAAAAAGACTGAACAAATATAAAAACTATCAGTCTTAAGCTTTGCTGCTTTTCGTCCTCTATTACCCGGTTAATGGGCTTCCACAGTAGATTTGTATACATCTCGACGGCTGTGCTCAGCTTTCACTGTTCAACTGCTGTTTGAATTCTTTATTAGTTGAGTACATGATCATCCGTCGGGTTGTTGATCATCTGTCAGGTTGTTGATCATCCGTCGGTTGCTTTGTAGGTTATCCGTCGGGTAGCAATCAAGCATATGACTTCATTTCACTTATACAGAATTATAAGACATCATTTATGTACAATTAATCAACCTATTCTGCATATCTAGTTAAAGTCAACATGACTTATATGCTACAGATTCTATACAAAGGTGTATACATAACTGTGCTATAGACTTATTATTACATAAGCTACTCACTCGATGGATAATAAGTTAACATCCGTCAGGACTATAATGAGTTATCCGTCGAGACTATAATTTTTATCCGTCGAGTGCTACATTATTTCACTAAGTAAAATCCACTTAGATGTTTTGTTTATGAAATCATCAAGTACACAACATATGCACAACACTAGCTCCCATACATCTTCTCAAAAAGATGTAATGGATGAAAAGGCAGAAAATAGTTACTAGATTCATCCTCTCAGCATGGTGCGTCTATTGAAACTCGCCTGTCGGCCAGGGTATCTGATGTAGTGTCACCACCTCAAATATAAACAATTCTTGATGCACAAGGAAGTTTACACACACAAAGGATGAGTTGATGAAAACAAGAGTCTCGACTATTTTAAGGCCATATTCGATTGTTCAAGGTTCTTTAATGGACGAATTGCCTTTACAAGTGTTAGGAGAGGATACTGATCCAATAGCCATATGTCAGTGGTCAGTGTCTACCTGCCCAGGACTAATAAACCTAGATGCATCTGCAGATAGTGGATCTGACATAGGTGCAGATCGGCAACTTGTTGACAATGATTTAGATATTACCTGATGAGTCACAAGGAAATGTCTTCACAAACATTAGAAGGAAACTTTGATCTTTATGCTAAATTCTTTGGATCATTGTTTACCTTCCCAGAGTTCAAATCTGGAACCCTCAAAGGAAAACAAGTAATTTGTAGATTATGACTCATATTCATCTGACGAGTCTAACAAGGATGGGGATTTGTGAACTCCCATTGCACCACCTGTGACCTCCTTAAGGATGGCTAAGGTGATTTCCTTGCAGGTACAACTGGATTTTGGAGCTATGAGAGGAGTGATACACTTGTGAGAATGAGTGTAAACACAAGTGGAGAGAAGAGTGAAACACTTGTGAGGTACACGAAACAGAATCACACACTCACAGTGAGGAAGAAAGAGAAATACCATATCCCATTACCTATCCCTAAACATGGTTCTTGATACTTCGGGTCTCAAATCTGTTTATGATTGGAACCTAACTCGTAGGGACCTAACATTTACAGATTGGATTAGAATACTTCGAGACCTAACAAGTTGGGAGCTAACAATTGGTAACAATTGGTGATCTCACAGTTGGGAGGTATAAGGAGTTGGGAATATTGATTAACAGGATGATCAACAGTGAAGCCATTTTGCAGAATTTCAAGGGACATGGTTGATCAGACTATGACTTGTTATTTCTTTTCCAACCAAGTAACATATGAGAACTCCTTCAGGCAACAGCATACACTCCTTCTCTAAGGGGGGATTAAAGCTTATATAATAGTTTGGAAGATTCCTCAACTAAGGGGGAGAAATAGCAGGCATAAGGAAAAAGGTAAAGCACATGTACACTACACCACACCATTGTTGTTTGTAACTACGGATCCTATTGTACGGGAGAGGTGGTAAACACAAGGTGATTTCCTAGTGATCAGAAGAAGTGGTTTGGTTCATCACTATTCTTCATAAGAGGAGAAGCTGTTTTCCAAAAGGGGAATACCATTAGTTCTTATCTGCGGATCCTATTATACGGGAGAGGTGGTAAACGAAGGTGATCTTCTTTAAGCAGTTGATTCTCATAGGGGGAGAAGCAAGAGAGATATGCGCTTCTCAACTGGAAATGTGGTTGTACAAAAGAAGCTGTTGATGATTACTTCAAGATTGAGAAGTATTATCTGGCAGAGATTTGAAGAACCAAGGAAATGAAGATGAAACTACTTGAAGATCAGTTCATTTCTAGAGGAACAAGCATCTTTCATTTTAGTTACTCAATAAATCTGGAAAGGCGGTATTTGATCCAGAAAACCAGTAGCATTATTTACAAGTCCTGGTACATTACTTTTTATAGTTGTTAGTTGAGTTATCCTCTCTATTTAATTTGTTTGTTAAGTTTAACAATCAAATAGGGTGAGATTGTTGGTGAAACTGCGTAGCTATATGAACAGTTACGTGATAACTCAACACGATAACAACACTAGAACATGACATGTTAATAATATTACGTCTACACAAGAAATTAGGAAGAATGGAGACAAGGCAAATACAAATAATCAGAAGATTAGAAGAAAGCCGGAAGTCTGTCTACAGGTCACTGAAAGAAGTTCATTAATATGATCATGCCTCAGTGAAGAACAAAGGTTAAAGACTTTCAGGGTTTCAGAAATATTGAAGATTCAGTATACAAGTGCTACCGGAAGGTTTCAGTGTATTGGCATTGATTGAAGATAGACAGCGTTAGAAGCATAGAAATCTGGAGAATTGAAGATAAGGTATAGACAGAGGTTAATGAAGACGTTGTCTAAAGTACCATAAAGGATTCCGGTGAAAGTACGGTTGTTTATTGACAGTTAGTGTTTGAAGCAATAAAGTTGAGGCAAGCTTAATAATGTAATCAAGGCTTTAATATGAATACCTGAATCGGGGTTAGTCGTCTGTGAACCAGACCAGTTGCACTAGGCATCAACAGCTCGTGAAAGGAATCTGGGTATTATTTATAGAAGAATTATTAAGTTGAGGAACATACTTGGATTGAACGTTTATCTATTAAAGTACGAGAAGAGGTTCGCAGGCTATACAGCTAAACAACTCAGGGGACTGACGAAGCTCAAAGTTTAATTGTTAAATTAAATAAAATTATTTAAAGGACTTTAATATAATTTATTTAATAAACTTAAAATGATTTATCTTATAAACTTTAAATAAGTTTATTTTATAAATCAAAATTAGTTTATTTATATAAGTTATATTTAAGTTAATTTTATAAATTAATTTAGTTACAATTTAAACTTAAAAACAAAAAGAAAAAAACAAAAAAAAAGAAAATAGAAAAAAAAATCAAAAATAAAGGAAAAAGTAACCTTGGATGACATTTGTCGCCACACAGGTTGTTAGTTTTTGGTTTATAATGTTAAAGTACATACATGTACTTGTAATAACTTGTCGCCACACAACCCTCCTGTCCCCCTGTTGCCACAGAAGAGTTATAGTGATCGCCACAGAAGTGCCAATCCTCAGCCACAAATTTAATTGGATAAAAGTCTACACTTTGCAGCAGAAGGAGAGCCATTCATTTTTTGTTGGATCAAATTCTGTTCATCTTCTCTCCGAAGTAAAAATGGCAGCATTGATTTACAGAGAAGCTCAAGCTTTTTGTATATCTGTTTAACTTCTCACCGGAGTAACGTTATAATGACCGATTTAATTCTTATATATTCATAGGGGCATTATAATCGTTACCCGATAATTAAATCCTAGTATAAACAAAAGCTAGATCATTATATAGGATTTGATTTGTATATCTTTGTAGAAGCTAGGAACTTTATTATCCTTAGATTGTATCCGGTTAATTTATTTACCAGAGTGTAGCAACACCCCTCGAGGATTTATATACGAATATATATTTCCTCGAATATCTTGTGTTCCTTATTTTTATCGTTTCAAACACTATTCCTCTCAAGAACACGAAACCACTAACCGAGCACTAAATATTTTATCCGCTAAAGATTCGAAAGAATTTTTAATTTATTGATTATCGTATTCAACCCCCCCTTCTATGATAATTCGGGACCTAACAATTGGTATCAGAGCAGACTGATTGATGAAAGAGATGTGTCCTAAGTCCAATCATGTATGATGATTTCGGAATAACTTTTATGTAATCTGTTTTGATTTCATTGATATTAATAAAAGACTTGTTTTGGTTTTATTGCGGGCTTTATCTATTTAAGTGTTTAAATAAGATATACCATAGTTTAGAGTAAAGTTTTTTATGGATTATGATGAGATCATAATAATGAGACCTAAAAGATGATAACTCTAAACTTAAATATTTCCTGGTCGTAGGATTACTAACTGGTAATTAGTAATCCGCAAAGATCGGTACATACTATGCTTGCTTCATTATGAAGGATGTCTGTTCTCATAGACATTTGTGTGGTGACACTATAGCTAGTATGTAAGTGCTTATTATAGAATAAGTTCACTGAACATGACTCACACAGCCGAACAACTGATGGAGTTCACTCATGTGTCAGCAGTTGTTCACATAGTGATAGTTGTACAAGTATCCTTAGACTTGAGGTCATCATAGTCATCTTGTGTACACTGAACTATGCTTTGGTTTAGTTCTTAGTCTCCAGGGACAATTATAAGGGCTCTAATGGGTATAGGAATTTGTACACGAAGATAGTGTATGATCAATAAAGGATCTACCCCTTCCAGTGAAGGAAGAGAATGTTCAATGCTAATCCACTTATGCCAGTTCAGGAATCTCTCGCCAGAGTGAATGAAATTAGAAAGGAGTTTCTAGTTTACATTAAATAAAACTAAGCATAGTGAATGGGAAAGCAAATGATTAAATAAGATAGCCTTGACACAAGTTACATGCCTTGTATTTAATCGTGACATTGCAGGGTAGAAGAAATTGATTGTACGGCAACTACTCACTGAATAGGTTCTTGGTATTCTAAGCAGTGAATAGGTATTATCCGGATAGTCACAATATGCTGAGAAGTATCCCTCACGATGTAGAATAAATATGATTAATTTTTTAATTAATCATATTTAATGAATTAGATAATTTATATAAATAATGATAAAATAGTTTTATTATTATTTATTTCTACTACCGGCTTAATATTGAACCTACAGGGTCACACCATAAAAGAGAATGATTTAATGGTGGAGGAATTAATTAATAATGGCTGATAATTATTTATTTGTGAAATAAATAATTAATTAGCAAATTTAATAATTGATTAAATGAGATTTAATTAATTATAAAATTAATTAAGAAAAGTTCTTAATATTATTAGTTAAGAATTTAATTTTGTAAATTAAATCAAGTGTGAGAATTATTTTTCTAAAGTGTTTAGAAAAGGGATTAATGATTAAAAGGTGTTTTAATTATTAGTTAATTGGTTAATAAGAATAATCAATTAAAGGGTTAATAATAATAATATTTTATGGGAAAATTTTTAGCTGAAAATTTTGCCTATAAATATACTATTATAAACCCTATTTGCCTCAACCCAAATAATTAACCCTGATTCTAAAGTAGAACAAGAGGGAGGCAACTAATTCTCTCAACCTCTTCCTCCTCCATCACATTGTACTCTTGGTGGATACCGGTGGAGTGCTTCACACTTGAGGAGCAGATGCTAGGGATCTCCGCTCATCATTCTTGGATCTCTATTATAGACCTCCATCTTTCCATTAACGTAAAGTTTCTTAAGGTAAACATACTGAACTACGAATTAAATATTATTTTTTGTATGGATCCTGCGGAGGGTTTCAATTTTTTTTTAAGATTTAAATTTACGTTTTCGTTGCGTTTATGTGCTAAAACCCCTTCAATGACATCAGAGCTACTTGCGAAAAGTTTTTAATTCATTTATGTGTTTAACTGTTTTCAATATATGAGCATGTACTTGATTCGCCATGATTTGATGTTGATAAAATATGCTTATATATGTATGGTTTTGAATATATGATATTCATGTGAGTTGTATAATCATAAGATGATTATGTAATCTGTATATATACTGATATATACATGATTTATATTTTGTTCTAATTATAAGAATCTTATTAGATACGGATTCTGAATTAGCTGCTGCACATTTGCTGAAATCTGGGTCTGGTGTCCGATTTACGCAAACGAATACCCTATTCCATAGGTAAACGGGCGTCTGAACAAAACTGATAGAAAAAGCTATCAACGACTCATCTGTAAGGCGTTTGACGTCGTTTACTGCCCGTAAACAGTGATTCTTGTTTTTTTGATTTGATTCTGATTTGATTCTGATTTTTGTCATATTTTTTTTTATGATTAGATCATGGATAATATGATATGTTAAGATCATATTATGTGTTTTAACATGCTTTTATGTGTTGTATGAGCATGGTGGATGGTTATGGCCTTTCGACCTTAGTATAATGGTTTTGGTTTTGGTTTTAAATACGACTTGCATGTCGTCAATCTTTGTAATTATAAATCTCGAATGTAACTCGAGTTATTCTTGTAAGTTCATTAGATTATTTTTAATTTCAATCTATGTAATGTAATTGAAGACTCAAGAAGGCTATCCAATGGAGGTGATACAAAGAAGAAGACGAGGCATACAAGAAGTCTAAACAAAGAAGAAGACTTATGTAATAAGTAGTTGTATTTATTTCCATCACCATATTAGATTGACCTTGATCTTTATCATGAGCTTGATAAAGATCACATAGGATGGGGCCATAACCAAACACATTTACTTTATTGCACTTTACATTTACTTGTTTATTTAATTTTATATATGAGATATATGCCTATGTTTACCATGCGATGATAGATTTAGGTGAACTTAAATCAATATATAGGCGTGGTCTAGAAAATCTAGAATAGGAATCGTTTCTTGCCTTAACAATAATATTATGAATACAATCATGAGATTCTTGTGTTTATGAAACACGTAATTAAATATGAATTTTCAATATTGAGAGAAAGGATGATTCTGTCAAAAGCAGATTTCTATCTGTAAGAAAGGGGTATTAAGTGACGCCTCTTGACAATGCTCCCCCCGATCTGGGAATCATCTGATTATCGATTATTGATTTAAAATATTTAATTTAAAAGGAAGAATCTCTTTATAATATGATTATGATTGTAACATAATATAATCCCTCTAAAATTAAATAATATTAAGTAGTAATTAGCCAATGACACAACGGGCTTGTGTCAGTCAAAGCCTTCCAACATGGTAGAAAGTAGTTCTTATTTTTAAATCATTGTCGTTTCATGCTACAGCCGAGGGCTTTGATTTCGAAATAAGAAATACTCGTCTATTACATAGAGATGTGTACATTGAATTAGAATCTAAAGGTCGGTACGTGCTACAGCCGTGGGCCGTTGGAGACTGATTCAATTATACGAAATGTTGGGTTAGACTTGACTTAGAATATTGAGTTTGTCGTGCCACAGCCGTGACTCAATTATTCAAGAGGCTAAACTTATATTAGGGAATAACATAAGATGTAATTGACAAGAGTTGTCTGCCTATTAAACAGCACATGACGTTTCATGCCACAGCCGAGGTTGTGTGATGGAATGTAGGATCCCTATTCCCACTAGCATTATGAATGCTTAATTTTCACTTAGGGGGTTGAAAAAATTAGATAAACTAGTGGGAGACACTTATGAATAAAGATATGATTCATATAGTGTTTTGAAATGAAATTGAATATTTGCTAAGTGTTGTTATGTGTTCATCATTTACAGATTTACTATATTCGTTATGTCTTCTGCACTATCACTCCGGAGTATACTAGATGCTCACAAGTTGACTGGTCCTAATTTAGCTGTTTGTTTTCACTGTAACAAGTTGAGGCACTGGAAGAGGAAGTGCTAGGTTTACCTTGCAGAATTGAAGAAGAATGGTAGTGAGACTACCGCTTCTGATTCAGGTATGTTCATGATCGAAGTTAATATATCACTAAGTCAAATTTCTACTTGGGTATTAGATACCGCATGTGGTTCTCATATTTGCAATTCGGTGCAGGGACTAAGGAGAAGTAGGACTCTTGAAGAAGAGGAGGTGATTCTATGGATGGGAAAGGGAGCAAGAGTTGCTGCTGAAGCTGTAGGATCATTTCATTTACATATGCCTACGGGCAAGACTATTGTTCTAAATAATTGTTATTTTGTTCCCTCGATTGTGAAGAATATTATTTCTATTCCATGTTAGACTTGGATGGATTTTCGTTTATTATTCAGAATAATAAATGTTCAATTCTTAGAGATAACATTCTTTATGGAAGTGGTATTTTAAACAATGGTTTGTATGTATGTGACGTAGAGCATAATTTACTACAAATTGAACATACTAATAAAAGAAAAAGGGATGATGAAAATCTCACTTTCTTGTGGCACTGCGGACTTGGTCATATTAGTGAAAATAGACCGCGGACATTGCATAAGAAAGGGTTACTTGACCCCTTTGATTTTGAATCATATCCTACATGCGAGTCTTGTCTATTGGGTAAAATGATCAAATCTCCATTTAGTGGATATGGAGAGAGGACTGCAGATATGCTAGGACTGGTACACACAGATGTATGTGGACTAATGTCTATGCAAGCCATGGGTGGATTTTCATACTTCATTGCTTTCATAGATGATCGATCTAGATTCAGATATGTGTATTTGATGAAACACAAGTCTGAAGCCTTTGAAAAGTTCAAAGAATATAAGTATGAAGTGGAGAAACAAACCAAACATAGTATTATAACTCTTCGATCAGATCGAGGTGGTGAATACTTGAATGGAGAGTTTCTAGCTTATCTCAAAGAAAATGGTATAGTCTCCCAGTGGACTCCTCCATATACACCACAGTTGAATGGGGTATCTGAAAGGAGAAATCGAACTTTGTTAGACATGGTTCGATCCATAATGAGCTATGCGAATCTTCCAGTATTCCTATGGGGTTATGCATTGGAAACCTCAACATATTTACTGAATAAGGTGCCTTCCAAATCTCTTCCTCAAACTCCATATGAGATATGGAAAGAAAGGAAACCGAGTCTTAAACACGTTAGGATTTGGGGATGTCCAGCTTATGTCAAGAAAGTTGACCCAGATAAGCTGGAATCTCGATCTGTAAAATGTAATTTTGTGAGATATCCTAAAGAGACTTTAGGGTATTACTTTTACACCGATCATCGGGTGTTTGTCTCCAGACATGCTACCTTCTTGGAAAAGCAGTTTATCCTTGAAGTAAACAGTGGGAGCAAAATTGAACTTGATGAAGTTCAAGAAGCACAAACTACTACAGATCAAGTGGAAACACCTGTTCAGACTGAACAACCTTCTATGAAACAACCCATTCGTAGGTCAGGGAGAGTGTCTCGCCAACCTGAGAGGTATTATGGCCTTGTCATTGAGAATGACAATGAGTTGTCAATCATTGATGATGACGACCATGTGACCTATAATGAGGCTATGAGTAGTGTTGACTCAGAGAAATGGCATAGTGCCATGAAATCCGAAATGGAATCTATGTATACCAACCAAGTATGGACTCTGGTTGAGGTGCCTGAAGGTGTTAAGCCTATTGGGTGCAAGTGGTATACAAAAGAAAGATTGGAGCAGATGGGCAGGTGGAGACCTATAAGGCCAGGCTCGTGGCAAAAGGATTCAGACAAAGGCAAGGGATTGACTTTGATGAAACTTTTTTGCTTGTAGCCCTATTAAAATCAATTCGGATTTTGCTTATGATTGCTGCTTACTACGACTATGAGATCTGGCAAATGGACGTGAAAACGGCCTTCCTCAATGGGAAACTTGAAGAGGAAGTGTATATGACACAGCCAGAGGGTTTTCTTACCAAGGGAAATGAACACCTAGTGTGTAAGCTGCTGCGAACCATATATGGTTTAAAGCAAGCTTCTCATAGATGGAACATCCGTTTTAATGAGACAATCAAAGAGTTTGGTTTTATCAAAAACATAGATGAACCATGTGTCTACAAAAAGGTTAGTGGGAGCACGGTAAAATTTCTTATATTGTATTGAAATAGGAGACGTCAAGAGAGTTGACACACATAATAACGTAGCAGACCCACTCACAAATCCACTTTCTCAAAGTCACTTTGATCGTCATAAAGATAAGATGGGTATTAGATACCAGAGTGATTGGCTTTAATACAAGTGGGAGATTGAAAAAGATGTGTCCTAGGTCCAATCATGTATGATGATTTAGGAATAACTTTTATGTAATCTGTTTTGATTTCATTGATATTAATAAAAGACTTGTTTTGGTTTTATTGCGGGTTTTATCTCTTTAAGTGTTTAAATAAGATATACCATAGTTTAGAGTAAAGCTTTTTATGGATTATGATGAGATCATAATAATGAGACCTAAAAGATGATAACTCTAAACTTAAATATTTCCTGGTCGTAGGATTACTAACTGGTAATTAGTAATCCGCAAAGATCGGTACATACTATGCTTGCTTCATTATGAAGGATGTCTGTTCTCATAGACATTTATGTGGTGACACTATAGCTAGTATGTAGGTGCTTATTATAGAGTAAGTTCACTGAACATGACTCACACAGTTGAACAATTAATGGAGTTCACTCACGTGTAAGCAGTTGTTCACATAGTGATAGTTGTACAAGTATCCTTAGACTTGAGGTCATCATAGTCATCTTGTGTACACTGAACTATGCTTTGATTTAGTTCTTAGTCTCCAGGGACAATTATAAGGGCTCTACTGGGTATAGGAATTTGTACACGAAGATAATGTATGATCAATAAAGGATCTACCCCTTCCAGTGAAGGAAGAGAATGTTCAATGCTGATCCACTTATGCTAGTTCAGGAATCTCTGGCCAGAGTGAATGAAATTAGAAAGGAGTTTCTAATTTACATTAAATAAAACTAAGCATAGTGAATGGGAAAGCAAATGATTAAATAAATAGGCTTAACACAAGTTCCATGCTTTGTATTTAATCGTGACATTGCAGGATAGAATGAATTGATTGTACGGTAACTACTCACTGGATAGGTTCTTGGTATTCTAAGCAGTGAATTCGTATTATCCGGATAGTCGCGATATGCTGAGAAGTATCCCTCACAAAGTAGAATAAATATGATTAATTTATTAATTAATCATATTTAATGAATTAGATAATTTATATAAATAATGATAAAATAGTTTTATTATTATTTATTTCTACTACCGGCTTAATATTGAACCTACAGGGTCACATCATAAAAGAGAATGATTTAATGGTGGAGGAATTAATTAATAATGGCTGATAATTATTTATTTGTGAAATAAATAATTAATTAGCAAATTTAATAATTTATTAAATTAGATTTAATTAATTATAAAATTAATTAAGAAAAGTTCTTAATATTATTAATTAAGAATTTAATTTTGGAAATTAAATCAAGTGAGAGAATTATTTTTCTAAAGTGTTTAGAAAAGGGATTAATGATTAAAAGGTATTTTAATTATTAGTTAATTGGTTAATAAGAATAATCAATTAAAGGGTTAATAATAATAATATTTTATGGAAAAAATTTCAGCTGAAAATTTTGCCTATAAATATACTATTATAAACCCTATTTGCCTCAACCCAAATAATTAACCCTAATTCTAAAGTAGAACAAGAGGGAGGCAACTAATTCTCTCAACCTCTTCCTCCTCCATCACATTGTACTCTTGGTGGATACCGGTGGAGTGCTTCACACTTGAGGAGCAGCTGCTAGGGATCTCCGCTCATCGTTCTTGGATCTCTATTAAAGACCTCCATCTTTCCATTAACGTAAAGCTTCTTAAGGTAAACATACTGAACTACGAATTAAATATTATTTTTCGCATGGATCTTGCGGAGGGTTTCAATTTTTTTATAAGATTTAAATTTACGTTTTCGTTGTGTTTATGTGCTAAAAACCCTTCAATTGATACACAAATCAGGATCCTTAAATGAATTTATTTTATTAATTCTTCATTTACATAAATTTATTTTGTAAATTTGATTAATTTAATTTAAATAAGTTTATTATGAACTTAATTTAAATAAATTTATTTTATAAATTTAACTAAATTAATTTACTACTTAAATTTTAAATTCTTTTCGGTTCATATTTCTAGCTGCCATTTTTTTTCCCTGAGCAATTTGTAGGCTGTCAGGTTTCTATTGTTTTGAACTTGGATATTGGCTGGGTTTTGCTTTTAGCTGCCAATTAAGTATTTGATGTGCATTAACATTCACAAAGATGGCAGCTTCTTTTGTACACATGCGGGTAATCAAAGGCGCGGGAATAGTAGAAGCACGCACAGGTCGTCCTGGTTGCACGCGCTTAATAATTGTAGTCGCCGCAACCGCTTGTCGCCACAAATTACACTCGTACCGCGCAATGAACATCTGCACTCTAAGTCGCAATACAGATGATCGACACAGGAGGTTAAACATAGGAATGGTCGCAATAGGGCGCCACATAAGCATTTTACACTATATTTGCTTA